>NW_027328759.1:0-308723 GCF_048564905.1 Vicugna pacos
AGGCAGCACGTTAAATCAAGGAAGATTCTTGCTTCCTTTTTGGGGCGGGAGGGGGGCGGGGGGACATGAGAAACAATGCCGCATTTTAAAACAAGCCTTGGGGCCCTAGATACGGAGAGTGTTGTTGGGTGTTGAGGCTGAGAGGTGTTGCTGAGGAGAACATAAAGCTGCGTATAGACTGGTATGGGTTCCAAGTCTACCGCTGGAAAAAAATTAGCCAATCATGAGTCCATTTGATTGGGAAAGAAGTAAATAACTCAAAAATGGGAAAGACATGGGATTAAATAGCGGTAGCGAGCAATTAAATCCAAGATGTTTATACCTATATTTTCATTGCGAATGCAACAAACTGAAAGCAACTGTCTAAAAAGCAGGAACTGTAGCCCGCGCACGCGCACACACGCACACAATGGGGAACAGCAGAGAGGTAAAATATGCTAAATGTATCATGATTGAGAAACAAGATCTAATAGATTATCCCGTTTTTGAGACTGTTATAGCAATACTGGTCCAATTATATATATAGTTATGAACTTAGAGATGACTTATTAAAACTTAGAGGGAATTTTAATTGGAAGACAATATAGCTTCCAAATCATTGAAGAGAAAACTAACCTCAAAAAAATTAATCAATGCAGCTAAGATGGAGTAACGGAGACCGTATTTACCATCGTAGGATAGACCCCAATGTGGATAAAATCTATGAAGCAATGCTTTTTAAGCCATGTGAAAACGATCATCCACTAGGACCTCGTCCTGCCGCCTCCATACCCAGGCTGCTAGGCCTCCTACTGCCACTACCAAGGATGTCCACCAGGTGGCGACATTGCCCCCCTCTGCTCCTGCTGCAGAGCCAGTCCTGAGCAGCCCTGCTCCAGGTTTTGGCAGGCCGCTCCCAGAAGCGCGCTCGTGGGCCTTGCTCCCTTTTAGCCACCAGCAAAGGGATCGAGGATGAGCACTGAGCCTCCTTACTCATCGAAGATCTAGGAACCTATCTGATTTCTGAGCAGTCCTTTACCCTCGTCTGCCGTCAGGTACTCTCCACCCGACTTGCAGAGTCCGCGGCTTGGGCAGCCTGCACGCTGGCCCCGGCCCGTCAGGATCTCTTCCCCCCACCCCCACCCCACCCCCACCCCCCGCACCCCCCCGGCCAAGAGGCCACGCGCGGTCGTGAGCAGGGCTCCAGGCCTCTGGAGCCGCGCCGCTTGGACTGCGTCCTGGCCCTGGGCTCGCGAGCTCCATGCCCTGGGCTGAGCCACTTAACATCTCTAAGCTAGTTTCCTCATCAGTACAATGAGGGCATAATCGGTATGGGAGGGGGGATCAGAATCTGGGGGGGACTACATTTCTGGTGATTGAAGATTATTTTCAGTTTGAATTATACAGTGAGGGACACCATACAATTTTTACTACTGCAGACTTCTGAAGGACAGCTTCTAGTATTCTTAAAACTAATGCATGCACGTACACACAAACACACGTGCACACACACTGACTCTGCTCCGCCTACATCCCCACGCACACACACACGGAGTCATGGACCACGCACACCCCCACAACATACACACAACCACACACGTCCTCAGGCGCGCGCACACACACGCAAAGTCACTGCCACGTGCCACACACGTCCAGGCTCAACTTTAGAATTCCCAGACTCAGGGGAGTCCTGCGAAGAAAGCGACAGTGCGGGGAGAGCCGATTCCCAGTCTCTGACCGCCAGCCTGACCCTTTTCTGCCCAATGCTGGGTCCATCCCATGCCCCAAGGGGCCTTGGATGTGCACAGGGGGACACTCAGACCTCACATCCGGGCTCTGTCCGTAACCTCCATGCCAACAGCTGCCCGTTGGCCTCTCTGTGAGTCCTGGGATGCTGAACTCCGGGGAGAGCCGGTGCAGAAACTACAAGCGGGACAGGGGCTGCTGGGGCAGGGCATTCGGGGTCCTGGGATTCCAGAGCACGGGGTGGAGCCAATGGGCGTGTCCCCTTGGCCCTGCTGACTCCACCCCGTAGAGGGCGTGGCCAGAGGGAGTGTCAGGGCCAGAGGGACCCTCTGTAGTTCAGGACCCAGGACAGCGCGGGGGTGTCGGGGGTGGGGGTTGGGGGGCCGCCCCTTGCCGTGGTCTAAGGGCAGAAGCCCTAAGGAAGGGCCGGAGGAGGCTGTAAGGTATCCTCACTGCCATCCATTAAAAAAACAAAAGCCCGCCGCAGGCGAGGGTGGGGAGGGTTTTGCTAGAACAAGGGAAAGACGCTCGCAGAGGTCTGGCCGCAGAGGGCTGGGGGGCTTGCCAGGCTGATGAGGAACCGAGAGGCCGTCGGCCTCTAAACTCCACACGAATTCCTCCGGGTGACCCTGAGATGCAGGGAGACACGGAAAGCACGGTAAACACAGGCCGGAAGCTCAGCAGCCTGTTGCTTGCTTCACCGTCCGTCTGGCGTCCCCTCTGCTAGCAAGCAGCCTTTACCGCATCACCCACGGCTGACCCGGCTCAGGATTCCAGCTGATTTTCCACGGGTGGCATCACTTGCTGGTGACACGAAGCAGGCACGTTAGCCACCTCCCAAACCCTGAGGCTCCTCCTGGGAGGAGCCTGCGGGCCCCCAGTCCAGCCTCTGCGCCACGATGCTCCTTAGTGCCGCTCCCGGTTCGCTGCCCCGGCCTCTAGCTCTGGCCGGAACCTCGCTGGATTGGCGATAAATGGCACCCATGCACCACGTGTAAGCTTGGGGTCCAGATGTGACCATGGCTCGTCTCTTCTTCCCATCGATTGGGGGATTGTTCGGGCTTCATGTCATCGTGTTGGCAGGAAGGCCAGCACCGCCCCCCTGAGACCTCCCTGAAGACACATAGAAACATAGGACACAATGCAGCCCATCTCTTTGTTTTAAAACACCTTTACAGGGCTACGAGTTCTGTTCCGTCAATTAGACACATCTCACGTGTAGTATTTGATCAATTTTCATACATGTCTACACCCAGAAAGCCATCGCCACAATCAAGAGAGCTAACATGTCCACCACTCCCCAAGACGGGCAATTTTCCGATGCCCATATTTACCCCTTCCCACCGCCGTCCCTCCCTGGTAACCATAAGTTTGTTTCTCTATGTCTGTGGCTCTATTTGTCTTTTGCAGTTAAGATCATTTCTGTCTTTTTTTCTTAGATTTCACATGGAAGTTGTGTCATGCGGCATTTTTCTCTCTTCTGGCTTACTTCACTCAGAATGACTATCTCTGTGTCCAACCATGTTGCCGCAAATGGCATGGTTCCATCCTTTTTCGCGGCTGTGTAGTATTCCGCGGCATAAAAAGACAACGACTTCTTTATCCAGTCACCAGTCGTTAGATGTTGGGGTTAGTTCCACGTCCTGGCTAATACAAACAGGGCTGCTGTGAGCATTGAGGTGCATGGGACTTTTTGAGTTAGAGTTTTCTCTTGACATATCCCCAGGCGTGGGAAGGCTGGATCATCAGGTAAGTCCATTTGTAGGTTTTTAAGGAACCTCCATCCCGTCTTCTCTAGTGACAATGCAGCCCGTCTTCCTGAAGCAGAGCCATGCTCACAAAGTAACGGATATTCCTAGAGGTCAGACATGACGTGCATTCAGCTTGGCCTGTTCCAGAAGAAGAGGGCAGTCTGGCAGGGCTGGAGGAGAGTGACCAGGGGAGTGTGGGACAGGCAGGATTCACACCACGTGGGGACATGACAGGCTGGGATAAGGAGCCTGGGCTTCCAGTCATGCCTTGGTAAGCATGGGGCACTGGTTCCAGGACTCCCCACAGATGCCAAAATCCATGGATGCTGATGCCTCTTATACAAAATGACATAGGACTTTATTTTTTACATACAAACATACTTTTCTTCCACGTTGTTGTCGTTTTTACAATGTTGTGTCGAATTCCAGTCTAGAGCACAATTTTCCACTTATGCATAAACATACCCATACAGTCATTGTCACATTCTCTTTCGCTGTGTCCTCCTGTGTACTTTAAATCATCTCTAGGTGACGCGCGGCATGCAAGGCAACGTGAATGCTATGTAAGCGGTTGCCGGTGTGTGGCAAGTTCAATTGTCGCTTTTCGAAACTTTCCGTTTTTTCCCGAATATTTTCAACCCACAGTTAGTTGAATCGGCTGGATCGGGAGCCCCTAGATACAGAGAACCCCCAAGCCCTTCCCACCTCGGAAATTTCCACTGGAAGCGCTGAAGGGGCCCAAAGAGAGGAGAAGAGCGTCCCCTAGCGGCTGCAAACGCTGAGGCATTCCTTCAGCCTATGCAGCGCGGGAGAGAAGGTTTCGGGCCGACTAGCGCAAAAGGAGGGCCCGCCTGGACAGGAAGGAGGAAGGACGACAGCGGAAGCCAGCTCGCACCCTTCCTGGAGCTAGCTGGTTGCAGTGAGGGACGCCGAGGAACTGGGGACACGTCGCGTGGGGAGGGGGGGGGCAATCCTGGCGGCCAGGAGCAGGGTTCACACAGCTGGCACCCAGTTTGCACGATCAAAATGACAAGGAGAGGGGGTGGGGGGAAGGGGCTGCCTCAGCACCGGGATCCTGACAAGGGCCATAGCGCCGCGACCTCAGCTAATGCGGCTCCCCTGCTAAGCCAGAAAAAGGAAACTGTGAGGCAAGATACTGCAGATTCCACCGCAGCCACACGGATGACTAGATCTCTAACCTGACAAAATGGAACCCTCGGAAACAGGAATCTTCCCTTTCTTCTACACTTTGACCTTGGGACAGGGAGCCACACTTCTCTGACGGGAACCGTCTTTACTCCGGCAGAGAGCTCAGTTTTCCAGGAATAAGTATGGAGAAAAAGTGTGCCGTGATGGTTTAGCAGTTCAAAGCGGAAGCCCGTCTTAGAAACGGGAAAAACATGCTTCTCAATGAAGTCGAGTTATGGCACGAAGCAGGAGGAAGTTTAAGGAAATCTCTCTTAATATCCATTCACCAGACAAGACTAGCCAGTCCTAAAAAGGCAGCACGTTAAATCAAGGAAGATTCTTGCTTCCTTTTTGGGGCGGGAGGGGGGCGGGGGGACATGAGAAACAATGCCGCATTTTAAAACAAGCCTTGGGGCCCTAGATACGGAGAGTGTTGTTGGGTGTTGAGGCTGAGAGGTGTTGCTGAGGAGAACATAAAGCTGCGTATAGACTGGTATGGGTTCCAAGTCTACCGCTGGAAAAAAATTAGCCAATCATGAGTCCATTTGATTGGGAAAGAAGTAAATAACTCAAAAATGGGAAAGACATGGGATTAAATAGCGGTAGCGAGCAATTAAATCCAAGATGTTTATACCTATATTTTCATTGCGAATGCAACAAACTGAAAGCAACTGTCTAAAAAGCAGGAACTGTAGCCCGCGCACGCGCACACACGCACACAATGGGGAACAGCAGAGAGGTAAAATATGCTAAATGTATCATGATTGAGAAACAAGATCTAATAGATTATCCCGTTTTTGAGACTGTTATAGCAATACTGGTCCAATTATATATATAGTTATGAACTTAGAGATGACTTATTAAAACTTAGAGGGAATTTTAATTGGAAGACAATATAGCTTCCAAATCATTGAAGAGAAAACTAACCTCAAAAAAATTAATCAATGCAGCTAAGATGGAGTAACGGAGACCGTATTTACCATCGTAGGATAGACCCCAATGTGGATAAAATCTATGAAGCAATGCTTTTTAAGCCATGTGAAAACGATCATCCACTAGGACCTCGTCCTGCCGCCTCCATACCCAGGCTGCTAGGCCTCCTACTGCCACTACCAAGGATGTCCACCAGGTGGCGACATTGCCCCCCTCTGCTCCTGCTGCAGAGCCAGTCCTGAGCAGCCCTGCTCCAGGTTTTGGCAGGCCGCTCCCAGAAGCGCGCTCGTGGGCCTTGCTCCCTTTTAGCCACCAGCAAAGGGATCGAGGATGAGCACTGAGCCTCCTTACTCATCGAAGATCTAGGAACCTATCTGATTTCTGAGCAGTCCTTTACCCTCGTCTGCCGTCAGGTACTCTCCACCCGACTTGCAGAGTCCGCGGCTTGGGCAGCCTGCACGCTGGCCCCGGCCCGTCAGGATCTCTTCCCCCCACCCCCACCCCACCCCCACCCCCCGCACCCCCCCGGCCAAGAGGCCACGCGCGGTCGTGAGCAGGGCTCCAGGCCTCTGGAGCCGCGCCGCTTGGACTGCGTCCTGGCCCTGGGCTCGCGAGCTCCATGCCCTGGGCTGAGCCACTTAACATCTCTAAGCTAGTTTCCTCATCAGTACAATGAGGGCATAATCGGTATGGGAGGGGGGATCAGAATCTGGGGGGGACTACATTTCTGGTGATTGAAGATTATTTTCAGTTTGAATTATACAGTGAGGGACACCATACAATTTTTACTACTGCAGACTTCTGAAGGACAGCTTCTAGTATTCTTAAAACTAATGCATGCACGTACACACAAACACACGTGCACACACACTGACTCTGCTCCGCCTACATCCCCACGCACACACACACGGAGTCATGGACCACGCACACCCCCACAACATACACACAACCACACACGTCCTCAGGCGCGCGCACACACACGCAAAGTCACTGCCACGTGCCACACACGTCCAGGCTCAACTTTAGAATTCCCAGACTCAGGGGAGTCCTGCGAAGAAAGCGACAGTGCGGGGAGAGCCGATTCCCAGTCTCTGACCGCCAGCCTGACCCTTTTCTGCCCAATGCTGGGTCCATCCCATGCCCCAAGGGGCCTTGGATGTGCACAGGGGGACACTCAGACCTCACATCCGGGCTCTGTCCGTAACCTCCATGCCAACAGCTGCCCGTTGGCCTCTCTGTGAGTCCTGGGATGCTGAACTCCGGGGAGAGCCGGTGCAGAAACTACAAGCGGGACAGGGGCTGCTGGGGCAGGGCATTCGGGGTCCTGGGATTCCAGAGCACGGGGTGGAGCCAATGGGCGTGTCCCCTTGGCCCTGCTGACTCCACCCCGTAGAGGGCGTGGCCAGAGGGAGTGTCAGGGCCAGAGGGACCCTCTGTAGTTCAGGACCCAGGACAGCGCGGGGGTGTCGGGGGTGGGGGTTGGGGGGCCGCCCCTTGCCGTGGTCTAAGGGCAGAAGCCCTAAGGAAGGGCCGGAGGAGGCTGTAAGGTATCCTCACTGCCATCAATTAAAAAAACAAAAGCCCGCCGCAGGCGAGGGTGGGGAGGGTTTTGCTAGAACAAGGGAAAGACGCTCGCAGAGGTCTGGCCGCAGAGGGCTGGGGGGCTTGCCAGGCTGATGAGGAACCGAGAGGCCGTCGGCCTCTAAACTCCACACGAATTCCTCCGGGTGACCCTGAGATGCAGGGAGACACGGAAAGCACGGTAAACACAGGCCGGAAGCTCAGCAGCCTGTTGCTTGCTTCACCGTCCGTCTGGCGTCCCCTCTGCTAGCAAGCAGCCTTTACCGCATCACCCACGGCTGACCCGGCTCAGGATTCCAGCTGATTTTCCACGGGTGGCATCACTTGCTGGTGACACGAAGCAGGCACGTTAGCCACCTCCCAAACCCTGAGGCTCCTCCTGGGAGGAGCCTGCGGGCCCCCAGTCCAGCCTCTGCGCCACGATGCTCCTTAGTGCCGCTCCCGGTTCGCTGCCCCGGCCTCTAGCTCTGGCCGGAACCTCGCTGGATTGGCGATAAATGGCACCCATGCACCACGTGTAAGCTTGGGGTCCAGATGTGACCATGGCTCGTCTCTTCTTCCCATCGATTGGGGGATTGTTCGGGCTTCATGTCATCGTGTTGGCAGGAAGGCCAGCACCGCCCCCCTGAGACCTCCCTGAAGACACATAGAAACATAGGACACAATGCAGCCCATCTCTTTGTTTTAAAACACCTTTACAGGGCTACGAGTTCTGTTCCGTCAATTAGACACATCTCACGTGTAGTATTTGATCAATTTTCATACATGTCTACACCCAGAAAGCCATCGCCACAATCAAGAGAGCTAACATGTCCACCACTCCCCAAGACGGGCAATTTTCCGATGCCCATATTTACCCCTTCCCACCGCCGTCCCTCCCTGGTAACCATAAGTTTGTTTCTCTATGTCTGTGGCTCTATTTGTCTTTTGCAGTTAAGATCATTTCTGTCTTTTTTTCTTAGATTTCACATGGAAGTTGTGTCATGCGGCATTTTTCTCTCTTCTGGCTTACTTCACTCAGAATGACTATCTCTGTGTCCAACCATGTTGCCGCAAATGGCATGGTTCCATCCTTTTTCGCGGCTGTGTAGTATTCCGCGGCATAAAAAGACAACGACTTCTTTATCCAGTCACCAGTCGTTAGATGTTGGGGTTAGTTCCACGTCCTGGCTAATACAAACAGGGCTGCTGTGAGCATTGAGGTGCATGGGACTTTTTGAGTTAGAGTTTTCTCTTGACATATCCCCAGGCGTGGGAAGGCTGGATCATCAGGTAAGTCCATTTGTAGGTTTTTAAGGAACCTCCATCCCGTCTTCTCTAGTGACAATGCAGCCCGTCTTCCTGAAGCAGAGCCATGCTCACAAAGTAACGGATATTCCTAGAGGTCAGACATGACGTGCATTCAGCTTGGCCTGTTCCAGAAGAAGAGGGCAGTCTGGCAGGGCTGGAGGAGAGTGACCAGGGGAGTGTGGGACAGGCAGGATTCACACCACGTGGGGACATGACAGGCTGGGATAAGGAGCCTGGGCTTCCAGTCATGCCTTGGTAAGCATGGGGCACTGGTTCCAGGACTCCCCACAGATGCCAAAATCCATGGATGCTGATGCCTCTTATACAAAATGACATAGGACTTTATTTTTTACATACAAACATACTTTTCTTCCACGTTGTTGTCGTTTTTACAATGTTGTGTCGAATTCCAGTCTAGAGCACAATTTTCCACTTATGCATAAACATACCCATACAGTCATTGTCACATTCTCTTTCGCTGTGTCCTCCTGTGTACTTTAAATCATCTCTAGGTGACGCGCGGCATGCAAGGCAACGTGAATGCTATGTAAGCGGTTGCCGGTGTGTGGCAAGTTCAATTGTCGCTTTTCGAAACTTTCCGTTTTTTCCCGAATATTTTCAACCCACAGTTAGTTGAATCGGCTGGATCGGGAGCCCCTAGATACAGAGAACCCCCAAGCCCTTCCCACCTCGGAAATTTCCACTGGAAGCGCTGAAGGGGCCCAAAGAGAGGAGAAGAGCGCCCCCTAGCGGCTGCAAACGCTGAGGCATTCCTTCAGCCTATGCAGCGCGGGAGAGAAGGTTTCGGGCCGACTAGCGCAAAAGGAGGGCCCGCCTGGACAGGAAGGAGGAAGGACGACAGCGGAAGCCAGCTCGCACCCTTCCTGGAGCTAGCTGGTTGCAGTGAGGGACGCCGAGGAACTGGGGACACGTCGCGTGGGGAGGGGGGGGGCAATCCTGGCGGCCAGGAGCAGGGTTCACACAGCTGGCACCCAGTTTGCACGATCAAAATGACAAGGAGAGGGGGTGGGGGGAAGGGGCTGCCTCAGCACCGGGATCCTGACAAGGGCCATAGCGCCGCGACCTCAGCTAATGCGGCTCCCCTGCTAAGCCAGAAAAAGGAAACTGTGAGGCAAGATACTGCAGATTCCACCGCAGCCACACGGATGACTAGATCTCTAACCTGACAAAATGGAACCCTCGGAAACAGGAATCTTCCCTTTCTTCTACACTTTGACCTTGGGACAGGGAGCCACACTTCTCTGACGGGAACCGTCTTTACTCCGGCAGAGAGCTCAGTTTTCCAGGAATAAGTATGGAGAAAAAGTGTGCCGTGATGGTTTAGCAGTTCAAAGCGGAAGCCCGTCTTAGAAACGGGAAAAACATGCTTCTCAATGAAGTCGAGTTATGGCACGAAGCAGGAGGAAGTTTAAGGAAATCTCTCTTAATATCCATTCACCAGACAAGACTAGCCAGTCCTAAAAAGGCAGCACGTTAAATCAAGGAAGATTCTTGCTTCCTTTTTGGGGCGGGAGGGGGGCGGGGGGACATGAGAAACAATGCCGCATTTTAAAACAAGCCTTGGGGCCCTAGATACGGAGAGTGTTGTTGGGTGTTGAGGCTGAGAGGTGTTGCTGAGGAGAACATAAAGCTGCGTATAGACTGGTATGGGTTCCAAGTCTACCGCTGGAAAAAAATTAGCCAATCATGAGTCCATTTGATTGGGAAAGAAGTAAATAACTCAAAAATGGGAAAGACATGGGATTAAATAGCGGTAGCGAGCAATTAAATCCAAGATGTTTATACCTATATTTTCATTGCGAATGCAACAAACTGAAAGCAACTGTCTAAAAAGCAGGAACTGTAGCCCGCGCACGCGCACACACGCACACAATGGGGAACAGCAGAGAGGTAAAATATGCTAAATGTATCATGATTGAGAAACAAGATCTAATAGATTATCCCGTTTTTGAGACTGTTATAGCAATACTGGTCCAATTATATATATAGTTATGAACTTAGAGATGACTTATTAAAACTTAGAGGGAATTTTAATTGGAAGACAATATAGCTTCCAAATCATTGAAGAGAAAACTAACCTCAAAAAAATTAATCAATGCAGCTAAGATGGAGTAACGGAGACCGTATTTACCATCGTAGGATAGACCCCAATGTGGATAAAATCTATGAAGCAATGCTTTTTAAGCCATGTGAAAACGATCATCCACTAGGACCTCGTCCTGCCGCCTCCATACCCAGGCTGCTAGGCCTCCTACTGCCACTACCAAGGATGTCCACCAGGTGGCGACATTGCCCCCCTCTGCTCCTGCTGCAGAGCCAGTCCTGAGCAGCCCTGCTCCAGGTTTTGGCAGGCCGCTCCCAGAAGCGCGCTCGTGGGCCTTGCTCCCTTTTAGCCACCAGCAAAGGGATCGAGGATGAGCACTGAGCCTCCTAACTCATCGAAGATCTAGGAACCTATCTGATTTCTGAGCAGTCCTTTACCCTCGTCTGCCGTCAGGTACTCTCCACCCGACTTGCAGAGTCCGCGGCTTGGGCAGCCTGCACGCTGGCCCCGGCCCGTCAGGATCTCTTCCCCCCACCCCCACCCCACCCCCACCCCCCGCACCTCCCCCGGCCAAGAGGCCACGCGCGGTCGTGAGCAGGGCTCCAGGCCTCTGGAGCCGCACCGCTTGGACTGCGTCCTGGCCCTGGGCTCGCGAGCTCCATGCCCTGGGCTGAGCCACTTAACATCTCTAAGCTAGTTTCCTCATCAGTACAATGAGGGCATAATCGGTATGGGAGGGGGGATCAGAATCTGGGGGGGACTACATTTCTGGTGATTGAAGATTATTTTCAGTTTGAATTATACAGTGAGGGACACCATACAATTTTTACTACTGCAGACTTCTGAAGGACAGCTTCTAGTATTCTTAAAACTAATGCATGCACGTACACACAAACACACGTGCACACACACTGACTCTGCACCGCCTACATCCCCACGCACACACACACGGAGTCATGGACCACGCACACCCCCACAACATACACACAACCACACACGTCCTCAGGCGCGCGCACACACACGCAAAGTCACTGCCACGTGCCACACACGTCCAGGCTCAACTTTAGAATTCCCAGACTCAGGGGAGTCCTGCGAAGAAAGCGACAGTGCGGGGAGAGCCGATTCCCAGTCTCTGACCGCCAGCCTGACCCTTTTCTGCCCAATGCTGGGTCCATCCCATGCCCCAAGGGGCCTTGGATGTGCACAGGGGGACACTCAGACCTCACATCCGGGCTCTGTCCGTAACCTCCATGCCAACAGCTGCCCGTTGGCCTCTCTGTGAGTCCTGGGATGCTGAACTCCGGGGAGAGCCGGTGCAGAAACTACAAGCGGGACAGGGGCTGCTGGGGCAGGGCATTCGGGGTCCTGGGATTCCAGAGCACGGGGTGGAGCCAATGGGCGTGTCCCCTTGGCCCTGCTGACTCCACCCCGTAGAGGGCGTGGCCAGAGGGAGTGTCAGGGCCAGAGGGACCCTCTGTAGTTCAGGACCCAGGACAGCGCGGGGGTGTCGGGGGTGGGGGTTGGGGGGCCGCCCCTTGCCGTGGTCTAAGGGCAGAAGCCCTAAGGAAGGGCCGGAGGAGGCTGTAAGGTATCCTCACTGCCATCAATTAAAAAAACAAAAGCCCGCCGCAGGCGAGGGTGGGGAGGGTTTTGCTAGAACAAGGGAAAGACGCTCGCAGAGGTCTGGCCGCAGAGGGCTGGGGGGCTTGCCAGGCTGATGAGGAACCGAGAGGCCGTCGGCCTCTAAACTCCACACGAATTCCTCCGGGTGACCCTGAGATGCAGGGAGACACGGAAAGCACGGTAAACACAGGCCGGAAGCTCAGCAGCCTGTTGCTTGCTTCACCGTCCGTCTGGCGTCCCCTCTGCTAGCAAGCAGCCTTTACCGCATCACCCACGGCTGACCCGGCTCAGGATTCCAGCTGATTTTCCACGGGTGGCATCACTTGCTGGTGACACGAAGCAGGCACGTTAGCCACCTCCCAAACCCTGAGGCTCCTCCTGGGAGGAGCCTGCGGGCCCCCAGTCCAGCCTCTGCGCCACGATGCTCCTTAGTGCCGCTCCCGGTTCGCTGCCCCGGCCTCTAGCTCTGGCCGGAACCTCGCTGGATTGGCGATAAATGGCACCCATGCACCACGTGTAAGCTTGGGGTCCAGATGTGACCATGGCTCGTCTCTTCTTCCCATCGATTGGGGGATTGTTCGGGCTTCATGTCATCGTGTTGGCAGGAAGGCCAGCACCGCCCCCCTGAGACCTCCCTGAAGACACATAGAAACATAGGACACAATGCAGCCCATCTCTTTGTTTTAAAACACCTTTACAGGGCTACGAGTTCTGTTCCGTCAATTAGACACATCTCACGTGTAGTATTTGATCAATTTTCATACATGTCTACACCCAGAAAGCCATCGCCACAATCAAGAGAGCTAACATGTCCACCACTCCCCAAGACGGGCAATTTTCCGATGCCCATATTTACCCCTTCCCACCGCCGTCCCTCCCTGGTAACCATAAGTTTGTTTCTCTATGTCTGTGGCTCTATTTGTCTTTTGCAGTTAAGATCATTTCTGTCTTTTTTTCTTAGATTTCACATGGAAGTTGTGTCATGCGGCATTTTTCTCTCTTCTGGCTTACTTCACTCAGAATGACTATCTCTGTGTCCAACCATGTTGCCGCAAATGGCATGGTTCCATCCTTTTTCGCGGCTGTGTAGTATTCCGCGGCATAAAAAGACAACGACTTCTTTATCCAGTCACCAGTCGTTAGATGTTGGGGTTAGTTCCACGTCCTGGCTAATACAAACAGGGCTGCTGTGAGCATTGAGGTGCATGGGACTTTTTGAGTTAGAGTTTTCTCTTGACATATCCCCAGGCGTGGGAAGGCTGGATCATCAGGTAAGTCCATTTGTAGGTTTTTAAGGAACCTCCATCCCGTCTTCTCTAGTGACAATGCAGCCCGTCTTCCTGAAGCAGAGCCATGCTCACAAAGTAACGGATATTCCTAGAGGTCAGACATGACGTGCATTCAGCTTGGCCTGTTCCAGAAGAAGAGGGCAGTCTGGCAGGGCTGGAGGAGAGTGACCAGGGGAGTGTGGGACAGGCAGGATTCACACCACGTGGGGACATGACAGGCTGGGATAAGGAGCCTGGGCTTCCAGTCATGCCTTGGTAAGCATGGGGCACTGGTTCCAGGACTCCCCACAGATGCCAAAATCCATGGATGCTGATGCCTCTTATACAAAATGACATAGGACTTTATTTTTTACATACAAACATACTTTTCTTCCACGTTGTTGTCGTTTTTACAATGTTGTGTCGAATTCCAGTCTAGAGCACAATTTTCCACTTATGCATAAACATACCCATACAGTCATTGTCACATTCTCTTTCGCTGTGTCCTCCTGTGTACTTTAAATCATCTCTAGGTGACGCGCGGCATGCAAGGCAACGTGAATGCTATGTAAGCGGTTGCCGGTGTGTGGCAAGTTCAATTGTCGCTTTTCGAAACTTTCCGTTTTTTCCCGAATATTTTCAACCCACAGTTAGTTGAATCGGCTGGATCGGGAGCCCCTAGATACAGAGAACCCCCAAGCCCTTCCCACCTCGGAAATTTCCACTGGAAGCGCTGAAGGGGCCCAAAGAGAGGAGAAGAGCGCCCTCTAGCGGCTGCAAACGCTGAGGCATTCCTTCAGCCTATGCAGCGCGGGAGAGAAGGTTTCGGGCCGACTAGCGCAAAAGGAGGGCCCGCCTGGACAGGAAGGAGGAAGGACGACAGCGGAAGCCAGCTCGCACCCTTCCTGGAGCTAGCTGGTTGCAGTGAGGGACGCCGAGGAACTGGGGACACGTCGCGTGGGGAGGGGGGGGGCAATCCTGGCGGCCAGGAGCAGGGTTCACACAGCTGGCACCCAGTTTGCACGATCAAAATGACAAGGAGAGGGGGTGGGGGGAAGGGGCTGCCTCAGCACCGGGATCCTGACAAGGGCCATAGCGCCGCGACCTCAGCTAATGCGGCTCCCCTGCTAAGCCAGAAAAAGGAAACTGTGAGGCAAGATACTGCAGATTCCACCGCAGCCACACGGATGACTAGATCTCTAACCTGACAAAATGGAACCCTCGGAAACAGGAATCTTCCCTTTCTTCTACACTTTGACCTTGGGACAGGGAGCCACACTTCTCTGACGGGAACCGTCTTTACTCCGGCAGAGAGCTCAGTTTTCCAGGAATAAGTATGGAGAAAAAGTGTGCCGTGATGGTTTAGCAGTTCAAAGCGGAAGCCCGTCTTAGAAACGGGAAAAACATGCTTCTCAATGAAGTCGAGTTATGGCACGAAGCAGGAGGAAGTTTAAGGAAATCTCTCTTAATATCCATTCACCAGACAAGACTAGCCAGTCCTAAAAAGGCAGCACGTTAAATCAAGGAAGATTCTTGCTTCCTTTTTGGGGCGGGAGGGGGGCGGGGGGACATGAGAAACAATGCCGCATTTTAAAACAAGCCTTGGGGCCCTAGATACGGAGAGTGTTGTTGGGTGTTGAGGCTGAGAGGTGTTGCTGAGGAGAACATAAAGCTGCGTATAGACTGGTATGGGTTCCAAGTCTACCGCTGGAAAAAAATTAGCCAATCATGAGTCCATTTGATTGGGAAAGAAGTAAATAACTCAAAAATGGGAAAGACATGGGATTAAATAGCGGTAGCGAGCAATTAAATCCAAGATGTTTATACCTATATTTTCATTGCGAATGCAACAAACTGAAAGCAACTGTCTAAAAAGCAGGAACTGTAGCCCGCGCACGCGCACACACGCACACAATGGGGAACAGCAGAGAGGTAAAATATGCTAAATGTATCATGATTGAGAAACAAGATCTAATAGATTATCCCGTTTTTGAGACTGTTATAGCAATACTGGTCCAATTATATATATAGTTATGAACTTAGAGATGACTTATTAAAACTTAGAGGGAATTTTAATTGGAAGACAATATAGCTTCCAAATCATTGAAGAGAAAACTAACCTCAAAAAAATTAATCAATGCAGCTAAGATGGAGTAACGGAGACCGTATTTACCATCGTAGGATAGACCCCAATGTGGATAAAATCTATGAAGCAATGCTTTTTAAGCCATGTGAAAACGATCATCCACTAGGACCTCGTCCTGCCGCCTCCATACCCAGGCTGCTAGGCCTCCTACTGCCACTACCAAGGATGTCCACCAGGTGGCGACATTGCCCCCCTCTGCTCCTGCTGCAGAGCCAGTCCTGAGCAGCCCTGCTCCAGGTTTTGGCAGGCCGCTCCCAGAAGCGCGCTCGTGGGCCTTGCTCCCTTTTAGCCACCAGCAAAGGGATCGAGGATGAGCACTGAGCCTCCTAACTCATCGAAGATCTAGGAACCTATCTGATTTCTGAGCAGTCCTTTACCCTCGTCTGCCGTCAGGTACTCTCCACCCGACTTGCAGAGTCCGCGGCTTGGGCAGCCTGCACGCTGGCCCCGGCCCGTCAGGATCTCTTCCCCCCACCCCCACCCCACCCCCACCCCCCGCACCTCCCCCGGCCAAGAGGCCACGCGCGGTCGTGAGCAGGGCTCCAGGCCTCTGGAGCCGCACCGCTTGGACTGCGTCCTGGCCCTGGGCTCGCGAGCTCCATGCCCTGGGCTGAGCCACTTAACATCTCTAAGCTAGTTTCCTCATCAGTACAATGAGGGCATAATCGGTATGGGAGGGGGGATCAGAATCTGGGGGGGACTACATTTCTGGTGATTGAAGATTATTTTCAGTTTGAATTATACAGTGAGGGACACCATACAATTTTTACTACTGCAGACTTCTGAAGGACAGCTTCTAGTATTCTTAAAACTAATGCATGCACGTACACACAAACACACGTGCACACACACTGACTCTGCACCGCCTACATCCCCACGCACACACACACGGAGTCATGGACCACGCACACCCCCACAACATACACACAACCACACACGTCCTCAGGCGCGCGCACACACACGCAAAGTCACTGCCACGTGCCACACACGTCCAGGCTCAACTTTAGAATTCCCAGACTCAGGGGAGTCCTGCGAAGAAAGCGACAGTGCGGGGAGAGCCGATTCCCAGTCTCTGACCGCCAGCCTGACCCTTTTCTGCCCAATGCTGGGTCCATCCCATGCCCCAAGGGGCCTTGGATGTGCACAGGGGGACACTCAGACCTCACATCCGGGCTCTGTCCGTAACCTCCATGCCAACAGCTGCCCGTTGGCCTCTCTGTGAGTCCTGGGATGCTGAACTCCGGGGAGAGCCGGTGCAGAAACTACAAGCGGGACAGGGGCTGCTGGGGCAGGGCATTCGGGGTCCTGGGATTCCAGAGCACGGGGTGGAGCCAATGGGCGTGTCCCCTTGGCCCTGCTGACTCCACCCCGTAGAGGGCGTGGCCAGAGGGAGTGTCAGGGCCAGAGGGACCCTCTGTAGTTCAGGACCCAGGACAGCGCGGGGGTGTCGGGGGTGGGGGTTGGGGGGCCGCCCCTTGCCGTGGTCTAAGGGCAGAAGCCCTAAGGAAGGGCCGGAGGAGGCTGTAAGGTATCCTCACTGCCATCAATTAAAAAAACAAAAGCCCGCCGCAGGCGAGGGTGGGGAGGGTTTTGCTAGAACAAGGGAAAGACGCTCGCAGAGGTCTGGCCGCAGAGGGCTGGGGGGCTTGCCAGGCTGATGAGGAACCGAGAGGCCGTCGGCCTCTAAACTCCACACGAATTCCTCCGGGTGACCCTGAGATGCAGGGAGACACGGAAAGCACGGTAAACACAGGCCGGAAGCTCAGCAGCCTGTTGCTTGCTTCACCGTCCGTCTGGCGTCCCCTCTGCTAGCAAGCAGCCTTTACCGCATCACCCACGGCTGACCCGGCTCAGGATTCCAGCTGATTTTCCACGGGTGGCATCACTTGCTGGTGACACGAAGCAGGCACGTTAGCCACCTCCCAAACCCTGAGGCTCCTCCTGGGAGGAGCCTGCGGGCCCCCAGTCCAGCCTCTGCGCCACGATGCTCCTTAGTGCCGCTCCCGGTTCGCTGCCCCGGCCTCTAGCTCTGGCCGGAACCTCGCTGGATTGGCGATAAATGGCACCCATGCACCACGTGTAAGCTTGGGGTCCAGATGTGACCATGGCTCGTCTCTTCTTCCCATCGATTGGGGGATTGTTCGGGCTTCATGTCATCGTGTTGGCAGGAAGGCCAGCACCGCCCCCCTGAGACCTCCCTGAAGACACATAGAAACATAGGACACAATGCAGCCCATCTCTTTGTTTTAAAACACCTTTACAGGGCTACGAGTTCTGTTCCGTCAATTAGACACATCTCACGTGTAGTATTTGATCAATTTTCATACATGTCTACACCCAGAAAGCCATCGCCACAATCAAGAGAGCTAACATGTCCACCACTCCCCAAGACGGGCAATTTTCCGATGCCCATATTTACCCCTTCCCACCGCCGTCCCTCCCTGGTAACCATAAGTTTGTTTCTCTATGTCTGTGGCTCTATTTGTCTTTTGCAGTTAAGATCATTTCTGTCTTTTTTTCTTAGATTTCACATGGAAGTTGTGTCATGCGGCATTTTTCTCTCTTCTGGCTTACTTCACTCAGAATGACTATCTCTGTGTCCAACCATGTTGCCGCAAATGGCATGGTTCCATCCTTTTTCGCGGCTGTGTAGTATTCCGCGGCATAAAAAGACAACGACTTCTTTATCCAGTCACCAGTCGTTAGATGTTGGGGTTAGTTCCACGTCCTGGCTAATACAAACAGGGCTGCTGTGAGCATTGAGGTGCATGGGACTTTTTGAGTTAGAGTTTTCTCTTGACATATCCCCAGGCGTGGGAAGGCTGGATCATCAGGTAAGTCCATTTGTAGGTTTTTAAGGAACCTCCATCCCGTCTTCTCTAGTGACAATGCAGCCCGTCTTCCTGAAGCAGAGCCATGCTCACAAAGTAACGGATATTCCTAGAGGTCAGACATGACGTGCATTCAGCTTGGCCTGTTCCAGAAGAAGAGGGCAGTCTGGCAGGGCTGGAGGAGAGTGACCAGGGGAGTGTGGGACAGGCAGGATTCACACCACGTGGGGACATGACAGGCTGGGATAAGGAGCCTGGGCTTCCAGTCATGCCTTGGTAAGCATGGGGCACTGGTTCCAGGACTCCCCACAGATGCCAAAATCCATGGATGCTGATGCCTCTTATACAAAATGACATAGGACTTTATTTTTTACATACAAACATACTTTTCTTCCACGTTGTTGTCGTTTTTACAATGTTGTGTCGAATTCCAGTCTAGAGCACAATTTTCCACTTATGCATAAACATACCCATACAGTCATTGTCACATTCTCTTTCGCTGTGTCCTCCTGTGTACTTTAAATCATCTCTAGGTGACGCGCGGCATGCAAGGCAACGTGAATGCTATGTAAGCGGTTGCCGGTGTGTGGCAAGTTCAATTGTCGCTTTTCGAAACTTTCCGTTTTTTCCCGAATATTTTCAACCCACAGTTAGTTGAATCGGCTGGATCGGGAGCCCCTAGATACAGAGAACCCCCAAGCCCTTCCCACCTCGGAAATTTCCACTGGAAGCGCTGAAGGGGCCCAAAGAGAGGAGAAGAGCGCCCTCTAGCGGCTGCAAACGCTGAGGCATTCCTTCAGCCTATGCAGCGCGGGAGAGAAGGTTTCGGGCCGACTAGCGCAAAAGGAGGGCCCGCCTGGACAGGAAGGAGGAAGGACGACAGCGGAAGCCAGCTCGCACCCTTCCTGGAGCTAGCTGGTTGCAGTGAGGGACGCCGAGGAACTGGGGACACGTCGCGTGGGGAGGGGGGGGGCAATCCTGGCGGCCAGGAGCAGGGTTCACACAGCTGGCACCCAGTTTGCACGATCAAAATGACAAGGAGAGGGGGTGGGGGGAAGGGGCTGCCTCAGCACCGGGATCCTGACAAGGGCCATAGCGCCGCGACCTCAGCTAATGCGGCTCCCCTGCTAAGCCAGAAAAAGGAAACTGTGAGGCAAGATACTGCAGATTCCACCGCAGCCACACGGATGACTAGATCTCTAACCTGACAAAATGGAACCCTCGGAAACAGGAATCTTCCCTTTCTTCTACACTTTGACCTTGGGACAGGGAGCCACACTTCTCTGACGGGAACCGTCTTTACTCCGGCAGAGAGCTCAGTTTTCCAGGAATAAGTATGGAGAAAAAGTGTGCCGTGATGGTTTAGCAGTTCAAAGCGGAAGCCCGTCTTAGAAACGGGAAAAACATGCTTCTCAATGAAGTCGAGTTATGGCACGAAGCAGGAGGAAGTTTAAGGAAATCTCTCTTAATATCCATTCAGCAGACAAGACTAGCCAGTCCTAAAAAGGCAGCACGTTAAATCAAGGAAGATTCTTGCTTCCTTTTTGGGGCGGGAGGGGGGCGGGGGGACATGAGAAACAATGCCGCATTTTAAAACAAGCCTTGGGGCCCTAGATACGGAGAGTGTTGTTGGGTGTTGAGGCTGAGAGGTGTTGCTGAGGAGAACATAAAGCTGCGTATAGACTGGTATGGGTTCCAAGTCTACCGCTGGAAAAAAATTAGCCAATCATGAGTCCATTTGATTGGGAAAGAAGTAAATAACTCAAAAATGGGAAAGACATGGGATTAAATAGCGGTAGCGAGCAATTAAATCCAAGATGTTTATACCTATATTTTCATTGCGAATGCAACAAACTGAAAGCAACTGTCTAAAAAGCAGGAACTGTAGCCCGCGCACGCGCACACACGCACACAATGGGGAACAGCAGAGAGGTAAAATATGCTAAATGTATCATGATTGAGAAACAAGATCTAATAGATTATCCCGTTTTTGAGACTGTTATAGCAATACTGGTCCAATTATATATATAGTTATGAACTTAGAGATGACTTATTAAAACTTAGAGGGAATTTTAATTGGAAGACAATATAGCTTCCAAATCATTGAAGAGAAAACTAACCTCAAAAAAATTAATCAATGCAGCTAAGATGGAGTAACGGAGACCGTATTTACCATCGTAGGATAGACCCCAATGTGGATAAAATCTATGAAGCAATGCTTTTTAAGCCATGTGAAAACGATCATCCACTAGGACCTCGTCCTGCCGCCTCCATACCCAGGCTGCTAGGCCTCCTACTGCCACTACCAAGGATGTCCACCAGGTGGCGACATTGCCCCCCTCTGCTCCTGCTGCAGAGCCAGTCCTGAGCAGCCCTGCTCCAGGTTTTGGCAGGCCGCTCCCAGAAGCGCGCTCGTGGGCCTTGCTCCCTTTTAGCCACCAGCAAAGGGATCGAGGATGAGCACTGAGCCTCCTTACTCATCGAAGATCTAGGAACCTATCTGATTTCTGAGCAGTCCTTTACCCTCGTCTGCCGTCAGGTACTCTCCACCCGACTTGCAGAGTCCGCGGCTTGGGCAGCCTGCACGCTGGCCCCGGCCCGTCAGGATCTCTTCCCCCCACCCCCACCCCACCCCCACCCCCCGCACCCCCCCGGCCAAGAGGCCACGCGCGGTCGTGAGCAGGGCTCCAGGCCTCTGGAGCCGCGCCGCTTGGACTGCGTCCTGGCCCTGGGCTCGCGAGCTCCATGCCCTGGGCTGAGCCACTTAACATCTCTAAGCTAGTTTCCTCATCAGTACAATGAGGGCATAATCGGTATGGGAGGGGGGATCAGAATCTGGGGGGGACTACATTTCTGGTGATTGAAGATTATTTTCAGTTTGAATTATACAGTGAGGGACACCATACAATTTTTACTACTGCAGACTTCTGAAGGACAGCTTCTAGTATTCTTAAAACTAATGCATGCACGTACACACAAACACACGTGCACACACACTGACTCTGCTCCGCCTACATCCCCACGCACACACACACGGAGTCATGGACCACGCACACCCCCACAACATACACACAACCACACACGTCCTCAGGCGCGCGCACACACACGCAAAGTCACTGCCACGTGCCACACACGTCCAGGCTCAACTTTAGAATTCCCAGACTCAGGGGAGTCCTGCGAAGAAAGCGACAGTGCGGGGAGAGCCGATTCCCAGTCTCTGACCGCCAGCCTGACCCTTTTCTGCCCAATGCTGGGTCCATCCCATGCCCCAAGGGGCCTTGGATGTGCACAGGGGGACACTCAGACCTCACATCCGGGCTCTGTCCGTAACCTCCATGCCAACAGCTGCCCGTTGGCCTCTCTGTGAGTCCTGGGATGCTGAACTCCGGGGAGAGCCGGTGCAGAAACTACAAGCGGGACAGGGGCTGCTGGGGCAGGGCATTCGGGGTCCTGGGATTCCAGAGCACGGGGTGGAGCCAATGGGCGTGTCCCCTTGGCCCTGCTGACTCCACCCCGTAGAGGGCGTGGCCAGAGGGAGTGTCAGGGCCAGAGGGACCCTCTGTAGTTCAGGACCCAGGACAGCGCGGGGGTGTCGGGGGTGGGGGTTGGGGGGCCGCCCCTTGCCGTGGTCTAAGGGCAGAAGCCCTAAGGAAGGGCCGGAGGAGGCTGTAAGGTATCCTCACTGCCATCAATTAAAAAAACAAAAGCCCGCCGCAGGCGAGGGTGGGGAGGGTTTTGCTAGAACAAGGGAAAGACGCTCGCAGAGGTCTGGCCGCAGAGGGCTGGGGGGCTTGCCAGGCTGATGAGGAACCGAGAGGCCGTCGGCCTCTAAACTCCACACGAATTCCTCCGGGTGACCCTGAGATGCAGGGAGACACGGAAAGCACGGTAAACACAGGCCGGAAGCTCAGCAGCCTGTTGCTTGCTTCACCGTCCGTCTGGCGTCCCCTCTGCTAGCAAGCAGCCTTTACCGCATCACCCACGGCTGACCCGGCTCAGGATTCCAGCTGATTTTCCACGGGTGGCATCACTTGCTGGTGACACGAAGCAGGCACGTTAGCCACCTCCCAAACCCTGAGGCTCCTCCTGGGAGGAGCCTGCGGGCCCCCAGTCCAGCCTCTGCGCCACGATGCTCCTTAGTGCCGCTCCCGGTTCGCTGCCCCGGCCTCTAGCTCTGGCCGGAACCTCGCTGGATTGGCGATAAATGGCACCCATGCACCACGTGTAAGCTTGGGGTCCAGATGTGACCATGGCTCGTCTCTTCTTCCCATCGATTGGGGGATTGTTCGGGCTTCATGTCATCGTGTTGGCAGGAAGGCCAGCACCGCCCCCCTGAGACCTCCCTGAAGACACATAGAAACATAGGACACAATGCAGCCCATCTCTTTGTTTTAAAACACCTTTACAGGGCTACGAGTTCTGTTCCGTCAATTAGACACATCTCACGTGTAGTATTTGATCAATTTTCATACATGTCTACACCCAGAAAGCCATCGCCACAATCAAGAGAGCTAACATGTCCACCACTCCCCAAGACGGGCAATTTTCCGATGCCCATATTTACCCCTTCCCACCGCCGTCCCTCCCTGGTAACCATAAGTTTGTTTCTCTATGTCTGTGGCTCTATTTGTCTTTTGCAGTTAAGATCATTTCTGTCTTTTTTTCTTAGATTTCACATGGAAGTTGTGTCATGCGGCATTTTTCTCTCTTCTGGCTTACTTCACTCAGAATGACTATCTCTGTGTCCAACCATGTTGCCGCAAATGGCATGGTTCCATCCTTTTTCGCGGCTGTGTAGTATTCCGCGGCATAAAAAGACAACGACTTCTTTATCCAGTCACCAGTCGTTAGATGTTGGGGTTAGTTCCACGTCCTGGCTAATACAAACAGGGCTGCTGTGAGCATTGAGGTGCATGGGACTTTTTGAGTTAGAGTTTTCTCTTGACATATCCCCAGGCGTGGGAAGGCTGGATCATCAGGTAAGTCCATTTGTAGGTTTTTAAGGAACCTCCATCCCGTCTTCTCTAGTGACAATGCAGCCCGTCTTCCTGAAGCAGAGCCATGCTCACAAAGTAACGGATATTCCTAGAGGTCAGACATGACGTGCATTCAGCTTGGCCTGTTCCAGAAGAAGAGGGCAGTCTGGCAGGGCTGGAGGAGAGTGACCAGGGGAGTGTGGGACAGGCAGGATTCACACCACGTGGGGACATGACAGGCTGGGATAAGGAGCCTGGGCTTCCAGTCATGCCTTGGTAAGCATGGGGCACTGGTTCCAGGACTCCCCACAGATGCCAAAATCCATGGATGCTGATGCCTCTTATACAAAATGACATAGGACTTTATTTTTTACATACAAACATACTTTTCTTCCACGTTGTTGTCGTTTTTACAATGTTGTGTCGAATTCCAGTCTAGAGCACAATTTTCCACTTATGCATAAACATACCCATACAGTCATTGTCACATTCTCTTTCGCTGTGTCCTCCTGTGTACTTTAAATCATCTCTAGGTGACGCGCGGCATGCAAGGCAACGTGAATGCTATGTAAGCGGTTGCCGGTGTGTGGCAAGTTCAATTGTCGCTTTTCGAAACTTTCCGTTTTTTCCCGAATATTTTCAACCCACAGTTAGTTGAATCGGCTGGATCGGGAGCCCCTAGATACAGAGAACCCCCAAGCCCTTCCCACCTCGGAAATTTCCACTGGAAGCGCTGAAGGGGCCCAAAGAGAGGAGAAGAGCGCCCTCTAGCGGCTGCAAACGCTGAGGCATTCCTTCAGCCTATGCAGCGCGGGAGAGAAGGTTTCGGGCCGACTAGCGCAAAAGGAGGGCCCGCCTGGACAGGAAGGAGGAAGGACGACAGCGGAAGCCAGCTCGCACCCTTCCTGGAGCTAGCTGGTTGCAGTGAGGGACGCCGAGGAACTGGGGACACGTCGCGTGGGGAGGGGGGGGGGGCAATCCTGGCGGCCAGGAGCAGGGTTCACACAGCTGGCACCCAGTTTGCACGATCAAAATGACAAGGAGAGGGGGTGGGGGGAAGGGGCTGCCTCAGCACCGGGATCCTGACAAGGGCCATAGCGCCGCGACCTCAGCTAATGCGGCTCCCCTGCTAAGCCAGAAAAAGGAAACTGTGAGGCAAGATACTGCAGATTCCACCGCAGCCACACGGATGACTAGATCTCTAACCTGACAAAATGGAACCCTCGGAAACAGGAATCTTCCCTTTCTTCTACATTTTGACCTTGGGACAGGGAGCCACACTTCTCTGACGGGAACCGTCTTTACTCCGGCAGAGAGCTCAGTTTTCCAGGAATAAGTATGGAGAAAAAGTGTGCCGTGATGGTTTAGCAGTTCAAAGCGGAAGCCCGTCTTAGAAACGGGAAAAACATGCTTCTCAATGAAGTCGAGTTATGGCACGAAGCAGGAGGAAGTTTAAGGAAATCTCTCTTAATATCCATTCACCAGACAAGACTAGCCAGTCCTAAAAAGGCAGCACGTTAAATCAAGGAAGATTCTTGCTTCCTTTTTGGGGCGGGAGGGGGGCGGGGGGACATGAGAAACATTGCCGCATTTTAAAACAAGCCTTGGGGCCCTAGATACGGAGAGTGTTGTTGGGTGTTGAGGCTGAGAGGTGTTGCTGAGGAGAACATAAAGCTGCGTATAGACTGGTATGGGTTCCAAGTCTACCGCTGGAAAAAAATTAGCCAATCATGAGTCCATTTGATTGGGAAAGAAGTAAATAACTCAAAAATGGGAAAGACATGGGATTAAATAGCGGTAGCGAGCAATTAAATCCAAGATGTTTATACCTATATTTTCATTGCGAATGCAACAAACTGAAAGCAACTGTCTAAAAAGCAGGAACTGTAGCCCGCGCACGCGCACACACGCACACAATGGGGAACAGCAGAGAGGTAAAATATGCTAAATGTATCATGATTGAGAAACAAGATCTAATAGATTATCCCGTTTTTGAGACTGTTATAGCAATACTGGTCCAATTATATATATAGTTATGAACTTAGAGATGACTTATTAAAACTTAGAGGGAATTTTAATTGGAAGACAATATAGCTTCCAAATCATTGAAGAGAAAACTAACCTCAAAAAAATTAATCAATGCAGCTAAGATGGAGTAACGGAGACCGTATTTACCATCGTAGGATAGACCCCAATGTGGATAAAATCTATGAAGCAATGCTTTTTAAGCCATGTGAAAACGATCATCCACTAGGACCTCGTCCTGCCGCCTCCATACCCAGGCTGCTAGGCCTCCTACTGCCACTACCAAGGATGTCCACCAGGTGGCGACATTGCCCCCCTCTGCTCCTGCTGCAGAGCCAGTCCTGAGCAGCCCTGCTCCAGGTTTTGGCAGGCCGCTCCCAGAAGCGCGCTCGTGGGCCTTGCTCCCTTTTAGCCACCAGCAAAGGGATCGAGGATGAGCACTGAGCCTCCTTACTCATCGAAGATCTAGGAACCTATCTGATTTCTGAGCAGTCCTTTACCCTCGTCTGCCGTCAGGTACTCTCCACCCGACTTGCAGAGTCCGCGGCTTGGGCAGCCTGCACGCTGGCCCCGGCCCGTCAGGATCTCTTCCCCCCACCCCCACCCCACCCCCACCCCCCGCACCCCCCCGGCCAAGAGGCCACGCGCGGTCGTGAGCAGGGCTCCAGGCCTCTGGAGCCGCGCCGCTTGGACTGCGTCCTGGCCCTGGGCTCGCGAGCTCCATGCCCTGGGCTGAGCCACTTAACATCTCTAAGCTAGTTTCCTCATCAGTACAATGAGGGCATAATCGGTATGGGAGGGGGGATCAGAATCTGGGGGGGACTACATTTCTGGTGATTGAAGATTATTTTCAGTTTGAATTATACAGTGAGGGACACCATACAATTTTTACTACTGCAGACTTCTGAAGGACAGCTTCTAGTATTCTTAAAACTAATGCATGCACGTACACACAAACACACGTGCACACACACTGACTCTGCTCCGCCTACATCCCCATGCACACACACACGGAGTCATGGACCACGCACACCCCCACAACATACACACAACCACACACGTCCTCAGGCGCGCGCACACACACGCAAAGTCACTGTCACGTGCCACACACGTCCAGGCTCAACTTTAGAATTCCCAGACTCAGGGGAGTCCTGCGAAGAAAGCGACAGTGCGGGGAGAGCCGATTCCCAGTCTCTGACCGCCAGCCTGACCCTTTTCTTCCCAATGCTGGGTCCATCCCATGCCCCAAGGGGCCTTGGATGTGCACAGGGGGACACTCAGACCTCACATCCGGGCTCTGTCCGTAACCTCCATGCCAACAGCTGCCCGTTGGCCTCTCTGTGAGTCCTGGGATGCTGAACTCCGGGGAGAGCCGGTGCAGAAACTACAAGCGGGACAGGGGCTGCTGGGGCAGGGCATTCGGGGTCCTGGGATTCCAGAGCACGGGGTGGAGCCAATGGGCGTGTCCCCTTGGCCCTGCTGACTCCACCCCGTAGAGGGCGTGGCCAGAGGGAGTGTCAGGGCCAGAGGGACCCTCTGTAGTTCAGGACCCAGGACAGCGCGGGGGTGTCGGGGGTGGGGGTTGGGGGGCCGCCCCTTGCCGTGGTCTAAGGGCAGAAGCCCTAAGGAAGGGCCGGAGGAGGCTGTAAGGTATCCTCACTGCCATCAATTAAAAAAACAAAAGCCCGCCGCAGGCGAGGGTGGGGAGGGTTTTGCTAGAACAAGGGAAAGACGCTCGCAGAGGTCTGGCCGCAGAGGGCTGGGGGGCTTGCCAGGCTGATGAGGAACCGAGAGGCCGTCGGCCTCTAAACTCCACACGAATTCCTCCGGGTGACCCTGAGATGCAGGGAGACACGGAAAGCACGGTAAACACAGGCCGGAAGCTCAGCAGCCTGTTGCTTGCTTCACCGTCCGTCTGGCGTCCCCTCTGCTAGCAAGCAGCCTTTACCGCATCACCCACGGCTGACCCGGCTCAGGATTCCAGCTGATTTTCCACGGGTGGCATCACTTGCTGGTGACACGAAGCAGGCACGTTAGCCACCTCCCAAACCCTGAGGCTCCTCCTGGGAGGAGCCTGCGGGCCCCCAGTCCAGCCTCTGCGCCACGATGCTCCTTAGTGCCGCTCCCGGTTCGCTGCCCCGGCCTCTAGCTCTGGCCGGAACCTCGCTGGATTGGCGATAAATGGCACCCATGCACCACGTGTAAGCTTGGGGTCCAGATGTGACCATGGCTCGTCTCTTCTTCCCATCGATTGGGGGATTGTTCGGGCTTCATGTCATCGTGTTGGCAGGAAGGCCAGCACCGCCCCCCTGAGACCTCCCTGAAGACACATAGAAACATAGGACACAATGCAGCCCATCTCTTTGTTTTAAAACACCTTTACAGGGCTACGAGTTCTGTTCCGTCAATTAGACACATCTCACGTGTAGTATTTGATCAATTTTCATACATGTCTACACCCAGAAAGCCATCGCCACAATCAAGAGAGCTAACATGTCCACCACTCCCCAAGACGGGCAATTTTCCGATGCCCATATTTACCCCTTCCCACCGCCGTCCCTCCCTGGTAACCATAAGTTTGTTTCTCTATGTCTGTGGCTCTATTTGTCTTTTGCAGTTAAGATCATTTCTGTCTTTTTTTCTTAGATTTCACATGGAAGTTGTGTCATGCGGCATTTTTCTCTCTTCTGGCTTACTTCACTCAGAATGACTATCTCTGTGTCCAACCATGTTGCCGCAAATGGCATGGTTCCATCCTTTTTCGCGGCTGTGTAGTATTCCGCGGCATAAAAAGACAACGACTTCTTTATCCAGTCACCAGTCGTTAGATGTTGGGGTTAGTTCCACGTCCTGGCTAATACAAACAGGGCTGCTGTGAGCATTGAGGTGCATGGGACTTTTTGAGTTAGAGTTTTCTCTTGACATATCCCCAGGCGTGGGAAGGCTGGATCATCAGGTAAGTCCATTTGTAGGTTTTTAAGGAACCTCCATCCCGTCTTCTCTAGTGACAATGCAGCCCGTCTTCCTGAAGCAGAGCCATGCTCACAAAGTAACGGATATTCCTAGAGGTCAGACATGACGTGCATTCAGCTTGGCCTGTTCCAGAAGAAGAGGGCAGTCTGGCAGGGCTGGAGGAGAGTGACCAGGGGAGTGTGGGACAGGCAGGATTCACACCACGTGGGGACATGACAGGCTGGGATAAGGAGCCTGGGCTTCCAGTCATGCCTTGGTAAGCATGGGGCACTGGTTCCAGGACTCCCCACAGATGCCAAAATCCATGGATGCTGATGCCTCTTATACAAAATGACATAGGACTTTATTTTTTACATACAAACATACTTTTCTTCCACGTTGTTGTCGTTTTTACAATGTTGTGTCGAATTCCAGTCTAGAGCACAATTTTCCACTTATGCATAAACATACCCATACAGTCATTGTCACATTCTCTTTCGCTGTGTCCTCCTGTGTACTTTAAATCATCTCTAGGTGACGCGCGGCATGCAAGGCAACGTGAATGCTATGTAAGCGGTTGCCGGTGTGTGGCAAGTTCAATTGTCGCTTTTCGAAACTTTCCGTTTTTTCCCGAATATTTTCAACCCACAGTTAGTTGAATCGGCTGGATCGGGAGCCCCTAGATACAGAGAACCCCCAAGCCCTTCCCACCTCGGAAATTTCCACTGGAAGCGCTGAAGGGGCCCAAAGAGAGGAGAAGAGCGCCCTCTAGCGGCTGCAAACGCTGAGGCATTCCTTCAGCCTATGCAGCGCGGGAGAGAAGGTTTCGGGCCGACTAGCGCAAAAGGAGGGCCCGCCTGGACAGGAAGGAGGAAGGACGACAGCGGAAGCCAGCTCGCACCCTTCCTGGAGCTAGCTGGTTGCAGTGAGGGACGCCGAGGAACTGGGGACACGTCGCGTGGGGAGGGGGGGGGGGCAATCCTGGCGGCCAGGAGCAGGGTTCACACAGCTGGCACCCAGTTTGCACGATCAAAATGACAAGGAGAGGGGGTGGGGGGAAGGGGCTGCCTCAGCACCGGGATCCTGACAAGGGCCATAGCGCCGCGACCTCAGCTAATGCGGCTCCCCTGCTAAGCCAGAAAAAGGAAACTGTGAGGCAAGATACTGCAGATTCCACCGCAGCCACACGGATGACTAGATCTCTAACCTGACAAAATGGAACCCTCGGAAACAGGAATCTTCCCTTTCTTCTACATTTTGACCTTGGGACAGGGAGCCACACTTCTCTGACGGGAACCGTCTTTACTCCGGCAGAGAGCTCAGTTTTCCAGGAATAAGTATGGAGAAAAAGTGTGCCGTGATGGTTTAGCAGTTCAAAGCGGAAGCCCGTCTTAGAAACGGGAAAAACATGCTTCTCAATGAAGTCGAGTTATGGCACGAAGCAGGAGGAAGTTTAAGGAAATCTCTCTTAATATCCATTCACCAGACAAGACTAGCCAGTCCTAAAAAGGCAGCACGTTAAATCAAGGAAGATTCTTGCTTCCTTTTTGGGGCGGGAGGGGGGCGGGGGGACATGAGAAACATTGCCGCATTTTAAAACAAGCCTTGGGGCCCTAGATACGGAGAGTGTTGTTGGGTGTTGAGGCTGAGAGGTGTTGCTGAGGAGAACATAAAGCTGCGTATAGACTGGTATGGGTTCCAAGTCTACCGCTGGAAAAAAATTAGCCAATCATGAGTCCATTTGATTGGGAAAGAAGTAAATAACTCAAAAATGGGAAAGACATGGGATTAAATAGCGGTAGCGAGCAATTAAATCCAAGATGTTTATACCTATATTTTCATTGCGAATGCAACAAACTGAAAGCAACTGTCTAAAAAGCAGGAACTGTAGCCCGCGCACGCGCACACACGCACACAATGGGGAACAGCAGAGAGGTAAAATATGCTAAATGTATCATGATTGAGAAACAAGATCTAATAGATTATCCCGTTTTTGAGACTGTTATAGCAATACTGGTCCAATTATATATATAGTTATGAACTTAGAGATGACTTATTAAAACTTAGAGGGAATTTTAATTGGAAGACAATATAGCTTCCAAATCATTGAAGAGAAAACTAACCTCAAAAAAATTAATCAATGCAGCTAAGATGGAGTAACGGAGACCGTATTTACCATCGTAGGATAGACCCCAATGTGGATAAAATCTATGAAGCAATGCTTTTTAAGCCATGTGAAAACGATCATCCACTAGGACCTCGTCCTGCCGCCTCCATACCCAGGCTGCTAGGCCTCCTACTGCCACTACCAAGGATGTCCACCAGGTGGCGACATTGCCCCCCTCTGCTCCTGCTGCAGAGCCAGTCCTGAGCAGCCCTGCTCCAGGTTTTGGCAGGCCGCTCCCAGAAGCGCGCTCGTGGGCCTTGCTCCCTTTTAGCCACCAGCAAAGGGATCGAGGATGAGCACTGAGCCTCCTTACTCATCGAAGATCTAGGAACCTATCTGATTTCTGAGCAGTCCTTTACCCTCGTCTGCCGTCAGGTACTCTCCACCCGACTTGCAGAGTCCGCGGCTTGGGCAGCCTGCACGCTGGCCCCGGCCCGTCAGGATCTCTTCCCCCCACCCCCACCCCACCCCCACCCCCCGCACCCCCCCGGCCAAGAGGCCACGCGCGGTCGTGAGCAGGGCTCCAGGCCTCTGGAGCCGCGCCGCTTGGACTGCGTCCTGGCCCTGGGCTCGCGAGCTCCATGCCCTGGGCTGAGCCACTTAACATCTCTAAGCTAGTTTCCTCATCAGTACAATGAGGGCATAATCGGTATGGGAGGGGGGATCAGAATCTGGGGGGGACTACATTTCTGGTGATTGAAGATTATTTTCAGTTTGAATTATACAGTGAGGGACACCATACAATTTTTACTACTGCAGACTTCTGAAGGACAGCTTCTAGTATTCTTAAAACTAATGCATGCACGTACACACAAACACACGTGCACACACACTGACTCTGCTCCGCCTACATCCCCATGCACACACACACGGAGTCATGGACCACGCACACCCCCACAACATACACACAACCACACACGTCCTCAGGCGCGCGCACACACACGCAAAGTCACTGTCACGTGCCACACACGTCCAGGCTCAACTTTAGAATTCCCAGACTCAGGGGAGTCCTGCGAAGAAAGCGACAGTGCGGGGAGAGCCGATTCCCAGTCTCTGACCGCCAGCCTGACCCTTTTCTTCCCAATGCTGGGTCCATCCCATGCCCCAAGGGGCCTTGGATGTGCACAGGGGGACACTCAGACCTCACATCCGGGCTCTGTCCGTAACCTCCATGCCAACAGCTGCCCGTTGGCCTCTCTGTGAGTCCTGGGATGCTGAACTCCGGGGAGAGCCGGTGCAGAAACTACAAGCGGGACAGGGGCTGCTGGGGCAGGGCATTCGGGGTCCTGGGATTCCAGAGCACGGGGTGGAGCCAATGGGCGTGTCCCCTTGGCCCTGCTGACTCCACCCCGTAGAGGGCGTGGCCAGAGGGAGTGTCAGGGCCAGAGGGACCCTCTGTAGTTCAGGACCCAGGACAGCGCGGGGGTGTCGGGGGTGGGGGTTGGGGGGCCGCCCCTTGCCGTGCTCTAAGGGCAGAAGCCCTAAGGAAGGGCCGGAGGAGGCTGTAAGGTATCCTCACTGCCATCAATTAAAAAAACAAAAGCCCGCCGCAGGCGAGGGTGGGGAGGGTTTTGCTAGAACAAGGGAAAGACGCTCGCAGAGGTCTGGCCGCAGAGGGCTGGGGGGCTTGCCAGGCTGATGAGGAACCGAGAGGCCGTCGGCCTCTAAACTCCACACGAATTCCTCCGGGTGACCCTGAGATGCAGGGAGACACGGAAAGCACGGTAAACACAGGCCGGAAGCTCAGCAGCCTGTTGCTTGCTTCACCGTCCGTCTGGCGTCCCCTCTGCTAGCAAGCAGCCTTTACCGCATCACCCACGGCTGACCCGGCTCAGGATTCCAGCTGATTTTCCACGGGTGGCATCACTTGCTGGTGACACGAAGCAGGCACGTTAGCCACCTCCCAAACCCTGAGGCTCCTCCTGGGAGGAGCCTGCGGGCCCCCAGTCCAGCCTCTGCGCCACGATGCTCCTTAGTGCCGCTCCCGGTTCGCTGCCCCGGCCTCTAGCTCTGGCCGGAACCTCGCTGGATTGGCGATAAATGGCACCCATGCACCACGTGTAAGCTTGGGGTCCAGATGTGACCATGGCTCGTCTCTTCTTCCCATCGATTGGGGGATTGTTCGGGCTTCATGTCATCGTGTTGGCAGGAAGGCCAGCACCGCCCCCCTGAGACCTCCCTGAAGACACATAGAAACATAGGACACAATGCAGCCCATCTCTTTGTTTTAAAACACCTTTACAGGGCTACGAGTTCTGTTCCGTCAATTAGACACATCTCACGTGTAGTATTTGATCAATTTTCATACATGTCTACACCCAGAAAGCCATCGCCACAATCAAGAGAGCTAACATGTCCACCACTCCCCAAGACGGGCAATTTTCCGATGCCCATATTTACCCCTTCCCACCGCCGTCCCTCCCTGGTAACCATAAGTTTGTTTCTCTATGTCTGTGGCTCTATTTGTCTTTTGCAGTTAAGATCATTTCTGTCTTTTTTTCTTAGATTTCACATGGAAGTTGTGTCATGCGGCATTTTTCTCTCTTCTGGCTTACTTCACTCAGAATGACTATCTCTGTGTCCAACCATGTTGCCGCAAATGGCATGGTTCCATCCTTTTTCGCGGCTGTGTAGTATTCCGCGGCATAAAAAGACAACGACTTCTTTATCCAGTCACCAGTCGTTAGATGTTGGGGTTAGTTCCACGTCCTGGCTAATACAAACAGGGCTGCTGTGAGCATTGAGGTGCATGGGACTTTTTGAGTTAGAGTTTTCTCTTGACATATCCCCAGGCGTGGGAAGGCTGGATCATCAGGTAAGTCCATTTGTAGGTTTTTAAGGAACCTCCATCCCGTCTTCTCTAGTGACAATGCAGCCCGTCTTCCTGAAGCAGAGCCATGCTCACAAAGTAACGGATATTCCTAGAGGTCAGACATGACGTGCATTCAGCTTGGCCTGTTCCAGAAGAAGAGGGCAGTCTGGCAGGGCTGGAGGAGAGTGACCAGGGGAGTGTGGGACAGGCAGGATTCACACCACGTGGGGACATGACAGGCTGGGATAAGGAGCCTGGGCTTCCAGTCATGCCTTGGTAAGCATGGGGCACTGGTTCCAGGACTCCCCACAGATGCCAAAATCCATGGATGCTGATGCCTCTTATACAAAATGACATAGGACTTTATTTTTTACATACAAACATACTTTTCTTCCACGTTGTTGTCGTTTTTACAATGTTGTGTCGAATTCCAGTCTAGAGCACAATTTTCCACTTATGCATAAACATACCCATACAGTCATTGTCACATTCTCTTTCGCTGTGTCCTCCTGTGTACTTTAAATCATCTCTAGGTGACGCGCGGCATGCAAGGCAACGTGAATGCTATGTAAGCGGTTGCCGGTGTGTGGCAAGTTCAATTGTCGCTTTTCGAAACTTTCCGTTTTTTCCCGAATATTTTCAACCCACAGTTAGTTGAATCGGCTGGATCGGGAGCCCCTAGATACAGAGAACCCCCAAGCCCTTCCCACCTCGGAAATTTCCACTGGAAGCGCTGAAGGGGCCCAAAGAGAGGAGAAGAGCGCCCTCTAGCGGCTGCAAACGCTGAGGCATTCCTTCAGCCTATGCAGCGCGGGAGAGAAGGTTTCGGGCCGACTAGCGCAAAAGGAGGGCCCGCCTGGACAGGAAGGAGGAAGGACGACAGCGGAAGCCAGCTCGCACCCTTCCTGGAGCTAGCTGGTTGCAGTGAGGGACGCCGAGGAACTGGGGACACGTCGCGTGGGGAGGGGGGGGGGCAATCCTGGCGGCCAGGAGCAGGGTTCACACAGCTGGCACCCAGTTTGCACGATCAAAATGACAAGGAGAGGGGGTGGGGGGAAGGGGCTGCCTCAGCACCGGGATCCTGACAAGGGCCATAGCGCCGCGACCTCAGCTAATGCGGCTCCCCTGCTAAGCCAGAAAAAGGAAACTGTGAGGCAAGATACTGCAGATTCCACCGCAGCCACACGGATGACTAGATCTCTAACCTGACAAAATGGAACCCTCGGAAACAGGAATCTTCCCTTTCTTCTACATTTTGACCTTGGGACAGGGAGCCACACTTCTCTGACGGGAACCGTCTTTACTCCGGCAGAGAGCTCAGTTTTCCAGGAATAAGTATGGAGAAAAAGTGTGCCGTGATGGTTTAGCAGTTCAAAGCGGAAGCCCGTCTTAGAAACGGGAAAAACATGCTTCTCAATGAAGTCGAGTTATGGCACGAAGCAGGAGGAAGTTTAAGGAAATCTCTCTTAATATCCATTCACCAGACAAGACTAGCCAGTCCTAAAAAGGCAGCACGTTAAATCAAGGAAGATTCTTGCTTCCTTTTTGGGGCGGGAGGGGGGCGGGGGGACATGAGAAACATTGCCGCATTTTAAAACAAGCCTTGGGGCCCTAGATACGGAGAGTGTTGTTGGGTGTTGAGGCTGAGAGGTGTTGCTGAGGAGAACATAAAGCTGCGTATAGACTGGTATGGGTTCCAAGTCTACCGCTGGAAAAAAATTAGCCAATCATGAGTCCATTTGATTGGGAAAGAAGTAAATAACTCAAAAATGGGAAAGACATGGGATTAAATAGCGGTAGCGAGCAATTAAATCCAAGATGTTTATACCTATATTTTCATTGCGAATGCAACAAACTGAAAGCAACTGTCTAAAAAGCAGGAACTGTAGCCCGCGCACGCGCACACACGCACACAATGGGGAACAGCAGAGAGGTAAAATATGCTAAATGTATCATGATTGAGAAACAAGATCTAATAGATTATCCCGTTTTTGAGACTGTTATAGCAATACTGGTCCAATTATATATATAGTTATGAACTTAGAGATGACTTATTAAAACTTAGAGGGAATTTTAATTGGAAGACAATATAGCTTCCAAATCATTGAAGAGAAAACTAACCTCAAAAAAATTAATCAATGCAGCTAAGATGGAGTAACGGAGACCGTATTTACCATCGTAGGATAGACCCCAATGTGGATAAAATCTATGAAGCAATGCTTTTTAAGCCATGTGAAAACGATCATCCACTAGGACCTCGTCCTGCCGCCTCCATACCCAGGCTGCTAGGCCTCCTACTGCCACTACCAAGGATGTCCACCAGGTGGCGACATTGCCCCCCTCTGCTCCTGCTGCAGAGCCAGTCCTGAGCAGCCCTGCTCCAGGTTTTGGCAGGCCGCTCCCAGAAGCGCGCTCGTGGGCCTTGCTCCCTTTTAGCCACCAGCAAAGGGATCGAGGATGAGCACTGAGCCTCCTTACTCATCGAAGATCTAGGAACCTATCTGATTTCTGAGCAGTCCTTTACCCTCGTCTGCCGTCAGGTACTCTCCACCCGACTTGCAGAGTCCGCGGCTTGGGCAGCCTGCACGCTGGCCCCGGCCCGTCAGGATCTCTTCCCCCCACCCCCACCCCACCCCCACCCCCCGCACCCCCCCGGCCAAGAGGCCACGCGCGGTCGTGAGCAGGGCTCCAGGCCTCTGGAGCCGTGCCGCTTGGACTGCGTCCTGGCCCTGGGCTCGCGAGCTCCATGCCCTGGGCTGAGCCACTTAACATCTCTAAGCTAGTTTCCTCATCAGTACAATGAGGGCATAATCGGTATGGGAGGGGGGATCAGAATCTGGGGGGGACTACATTTCTGGTGATTGAAGATTATTTTCAGTTTGAATTATACAGTGAGGGACACCATACAATTTTTACTACTGCAGACTTCTGAAGGACAGCTTCTAGTATTCTTAAAACTAATGCATGCACGTACACACAAACACACGTGCACACACACTGACTCTGCTCCGCCTACATCCCCATGCACACACACATGGAGTCATGGACCACGCACACCCCCACAACATACACACAACCACACACGTCCTCAGGCGCGCGCACACACACGCAAAGTCACTGTCACGTGCCACACACGTCCAGGCTCAACTTTAGAATTCCCAGACTCAGGGGAGTCCTGCGAAGAAAGCGACAGTGCGGGGAGAGCCGATTCCCAGTCTCTGACCGCCAGCCTGACCCTTTTCTTCCCAATGCTGGGTCCATCCCATGCCCCAAGGGGCCTTGGATGTGCACAGGGGGACACTCAGACCTCACATCCGGGCTCTGTCCGTAACCTCCATGCCAACAGCTGCCCGTTGGCCTCTCTGTGAGTCCTGGGATGCTGAACTCCGGGGAGAGCCGGTGCAGAAACTACAAGCGGGACAGGGGCTGCTGGGGCAGGGCATTCGGGGTCCTGGGATTCCAGAGCACGGGGTGGAGCCAATGGGCGTGTCCCCTTGGCCCTGCTGACTCCACCCCGTAGAGGGCGTGGCCAGAGGGAGTGTCAGGGCCAGAGGGACCCTCTGTAGTTCAGGACCCAGGACAGCGCGGGGGTGTCGGGGGTGGGGGTTGGGGGGCCGCCCCTTGCCGTGGTCTAAGGGCAGAAGCCCTAAGGAAGGGCCGGAGGAGGCTGTAAGGTATCCTCACTGCCATCAATTAAAAAAACAAAAGCCCGCCGCAGGCGAGGGTGGGGAGGGTTTTGCTAGAACAAGGGAAAGACGCTCGCAGAGGTCTGGCCGCAGAGGGCTGGGGGGCTTGCCAGGCTGATGAGGAACCGAGAGGCCGTCGGCCTCTAAACTCCACATGAATTCCTCCGGGTGACCCTGAGATGCAGGGAGACACGGAAAGCACGGTAAACACAGGCCGGAAGCTCAGCAGCCTGTTGCTTGCTTCACCGTCCGTCTGGCGTCCCCTCTGCTAGCAAGCAGCCTTTACCGCATCACCCACGGCTGACCCGGCTCAGGATTCCAGCTGATTTTCCACGGGTGGCATCACTTGCTGGTGACACGAAGCAGGCACGTTAGCCACCTCCCAAACCCTGAGGCTCCTCCTGGGAGGAGCCTGCGGGCCCCCAGTCCAGCCTCTGCGCCACGATGCTCCTTAGTGCCGCTCCCGGTTCGCTGCCCCGGCCTCTAGCTCTGGCCGGAACCTCGCTGGATTGGCGATAAATGGCACCCATGCACCACGTGTAAGCTTGGGGTCCAGATGTGACCATGGCTCGTCTCTTCTTCCCATCGATTGGGGGATTGTTCGGGCTTCATGTCATCGTGTTGGCAGGAAGGCCAGCACCGCCCCCCTGAGACCTCCCTGAAGACACATAGAAACATAGGACACAATGCAGCCCATCTCTTTGTTTTAAAACACCTTTACAGGGCTACGAGTTCTGTTCCGTCAATTAGACACATCTCACGTGTAGTATTTGATCAATTTTCATACATGTCTACACCCAGAAAGCCATCGCCACAATCAAGAGAGCTAACATGTCCACCACTCCCCAAGACGGGCAATTTTCCGATGCCCATATTTACCCCTTCCCACCGCCGTCCCTCCCTGGTAACCATAAGTTTGTTTCTCTATGTCTGTGGCTCTATTTGTCTTTTGCAGTTAAGATCATTTCTGTCTTTTTTTCTTAGATTTCACATGGAAGTTGTGTCATGCGGCATTTTTCTCTCTTCTGGCTTACTTCACTCAGAATGACTATCTCTGTGTCCAACCATGTTGCCGCAAATGGCATGGTTCCATCCTTTTTCGCGGCTGTGTAGTATTCCGCGGCATAAAAAGACAACGACTTCTTTATCCAGTCACCAGTCGTTAGATGTTGGGGTTAGTTCCACGTCCTGGCTAATACAAACAGGGCTGCTGTGAGCATTGAGGTGCATGGGACTTTTTGAGTTAGAGTTTTCTCTTGACATATCCCCAGGCGTGGGAAGGCTGGATCATCAGGTAAGTCCATTTGTAGGTTCTTAAGGAACCTCCATCCCGTCTTCTCTAGTGACAATGCAGCCCGTCTTCCTGAAGCAGAGCCATGCTCACAAAGTAACGGATATTCCTAGAGGTCAGACATGACGTGCATTCAGCTTGGCCTGTTCCAGAAGAAGAGGGCAGTCTGGCAGGGCTGGAGGAGAGTGACCAGGGGAGTGTGGGACAGGCAGGATTCACACCACGTGGGGACATGACAGGCTGGGATAAGGAGCCTGGGCTTCCAGTCATGCCTTGGTAAGCATGGGGCACTGGTTCCAGGACTCCCCACAGATGCCAAAATCCATGGATGCTGATGCCTCTTATACAAAATGACATAGGACTTTATTTTTTACATACAAACATACTTTTCTTCCACGTTGTTGTCGTTTTTACAATGTTGTGTCGAATTCCAGTCTAGAGCACAATTTTCCACTTATGCATAAACATACCCATACAGTCATTGTCACATTCTCTTTCGCTGTGTCCTCCTGTGTACTTTAAATCATCTCTAGGTGACGCGCGGCATGCAAGGCAACGTGAATGCTATGTAAGCGGTTGCCGGTGTGTGGCAAGTTCAATTGTCGCTTTTCGAAACTTTCCGTTTTTTCCCGAATATTTTCAACCCACAGTTAGTTGAATCGGCTGGATCGGGAGCCCCTAGATACAGAGAACCCCCAAGCCCTTCCCACCTCGGAAATTTCCACTGGAAGCGCTGAAGGGGCCCAAAGAGAGGAGAAGAGCGCCCTCTAGCGGCTGCAAACGCTGAGGCATTCCTTCAGCCTATGCAGCGCGGGAGAGAAGGTTTCGGGCCGACTAGCGCAAAAGGAGGGCCCGCCTGGACAGGAAGGAGGAAGGACGACAGCGGAAGCCAGCTCGCACCCTTCCTGGAGCTAGCTGGTTGCAGTGAGGGACGCCGAGGAACTGGGGACACGTCGCGTGGGGAGGGGGGGGGCAATCCTGGCGGCCAGGAGCAGGGTTCACACAGCTGGCACCCAGTTTGCACGATCAAAATGACAAGGAGAGGGGGTGGGGGGAAGGGGCTGCCTCAGCACCGGGATCCTGACAAGGGCCATAGCGCCGCGACCTCAGCTAATGCGGCTCCCCTGCTAAGCCAGAAAAAGGAAACTGTGAGGCAAGATACTGCAGATTCCACCGCAGCCACACGGATGACTAGATCTCTAACCTGACAAAATGGAACCCTCGGAAACAGGAATCTTCCCTTTCTTCTACACTTTGACCTTGGGACAGGGAGCCACACTTCTCTGACGGGAACCGTCTTTACTCCGGCAGAGAGCTCAGTTTTCCAGGAATAAGTATGGAGAAAAAGTGTGCCGTGATGGTTTAGCAGTTCAAAGCGGAAGCCCGTCTTAGAAACGGGAAAAACATGCTTCTCAATGAAGTCGAGTTATGGCACGAAGCAGGAGGAAGTTTAAGGAAATCTCTCTTAATATCCATTCACCAGACAAGACTAGCCAGTCCTAAAAAGGCAGCACGTTAAATCAAGGAAGATTCTTGCTTCCTTTTTGGGGCGGGAGGGGGGCGGGGGGACATGAGAAACAATGCCGCATTTTAAAACAAGCCTTGGGGCCCTAGATACGGAGAGTGTTGTTGGGTGTTGAGGCTGAGAGGTGTTGCTGAGGAGAACATAAAGCTGCGTATAGACTGGTATGGGTTCCAAGTCTACCGCTGGAAAAAAATTAGCCAATCATGAGTCCATTTGATTGGGAAAGAAGTAAATAACTCAAAAATGGGAAAGACATGGGATTAAATCGCGGTAGCGAGCAATTAAATCCAAGATGTTTATACCTATATTTTCATTGCGAATGCAACAAACTGAAAGCAACTGTCTAAAAAGCAGGAACTGTAGCCCGCGCACGCGCACACACGCACACAATGGGGAACAGCAGAGAGGTAAAATATGCTAAATGTATCATGATTGAGAAACAAGATCTAATAGATTATCCCGTTTTTGAGACTGTTATAGCAATACTGGTCCAATTATATATATAGTTATGAACTTAGAGATGACTTATTAAAACTTAGAGGGAATTTTAATTGGAAGACAATATAGCTTCCAAATCATTGAAGAGAAAACTAACCTCAAAAAAATTAATCAATGCAGCTAAGATGGAGTAACGGAGACCGTATTTACCATCGTAGGATAGACCCCAATGTGGATAAAATCTATGAAGCAATGCTTTTTAAGCCATGTGAAAACGAGCATCCACTAGGACCTCGTCCTGCCGCCTCCATACCCAGGCTGCTAGGCCTCCTACTGCCACTACCAAGGATGTCCACCAGGTGGCGACATTGCCCCCCTCTGCTCCTGCTGCAGAGCCAGTCCTGAGCAGCCCTGCTCCAGGTTTTGGCAGGCCGCTCCCAGAAGCGCGCTCGTGGGCCTTGCTCCCTTTTAGCCACCAGCAAAGGGATCGAGGATGAGCACTGAGCCTCCTTACTCATCGAAGATCTAGGAACCTATCTGATTTCTGAGCAGTCCTTTACCCTCGTCTGCCGTCAGGTACTCTCCACCCGACTTGCAGAGTCCGCGGCTTGGGCAGCCTGCACGCTGGCCCCGGCCCGTCAGGATCTCTTCCCCCCACCCCCACCCCACCCCCACCCCCCGCACCCCCCCGGCCAAGAGGCCACGCGCGGTCGTGAGCAGGGCTCCAGGCCTCTGGAGCCGCGCCGCTTGGACTGCGTCCTGGCCCTGGGCTCGCGAGCTCCATGCCCTGGGCTGAGCCACTTAACATCTCTAAGCTAGTTTCCTCATCAGTACAATGAGGGCATAATCGGTATGGGAGGGGGGATCAGAATCTGGGGGGGACTACATTTCTGGTGATTGAAGATTATTTTCAGTTTGAATTATACAGTGAGGGACACCATACAATTTTTACTACTGCAGACTTCTGAAGGACAGCTTCTAGTATTCTTAAAACTAATGCATGCACGTACACACAAACACACGTGCACACACACTGACTCTGCTCCGCCTACATCCCCACGCACACACACACGGAGTCATGGACCACGCACACCCCCACAACATACACACAACCACACACGTCCTCAGGCGCGCGCACACACACGCAAAGTCACTGTCACGTGCCACACACGTCCAGGCTCAACTTTAGAATTCCCAGACTCAGGGGAGTCCTGCGAAGAAAGCGACAGTGCGGGGAGAGCCGATTCCCAGTCTCTGACCGCCAGCCTGACCCTTTTCTTCCCAATGCTGGGTCCATCCCATGCCCCAAGGGGCCTTGGATGTGCACAGGGGGACACTCAGACCTCACATCCGGGCTCTGTCCGTAACCTCCATGCCAACAGCTGCCCGTTGGCCTCTCTGTGAGTCCTGGGATGCTGAACTCCGGGGAGAGCCGGTGCAGAAACTACAAGCGGGTCAGGGGCTGCTGGGGCAGGGCATTCGGGGTCCTGGGATTCCAGAGCACGGGGTGGAGCCAATGGGCGTGTCCCCTTGGCCCTGCTGACTCCACCCCGTAGAGGGCGTGGCCAGAGGGAGTGTCAGGGCCAGAGGGACCCTCTGTAGTTCAGGACCCAGGACAGCGCGGGGGTGTCGGGGGTGGGGGTTGGGGGGCCGCCCCTTGCCGTGGTCTAAGGGCAGAAGCCCTAAGGAAGGGCCGGAGGAGGCTGTAAGGTATCCTCACTGCCATCAATTAAAAAAACAAAAGCCCGCCGCAGGCGAGGGTGGGGAGGGTTTTGCTAGAACAAGGGAAAGACGCTCGCAGAGGTCTGGCCGCAGAGGGCTGGGGGGCTTGCCAGGCTGATGAGGAACCGAGAGGCCGTCGGCCTCTAAACTCCACACGAATTCCTCCGGGTGACCCTGAGATGCAGGGAGACACGGAAAGCACGGTAAACACAGGCCGGAAGCTCAGCAGCCTGTTGCTTGCTTCACCGTCCGTCTGGCGTCCCCTCTGCTAGCAAGCAGCCTTTACCGCATCACCCACGGCTGACCCGGCTCAGGATTCCAGCTGATTTTCCACGGGTGGCATCACTTGCTGGTGACACGAAGCAGGCACGTTAGCCACCTCCCAAACCCTGAGGCTCCTCCTGGGAGGAGCCTGCGGGCCCCCAGTCCAGCCTCTGCGCCACGATGCTCCTTAGTGCCGCTCCCGGTTCGCTGCCCCGGCCTCTAGCTCTGGCCGGAACCTCGCTGGATTGGCGATAAATGGCACCCATGCACCACGTGTAAGCTTGGGGTCCAGATGTGACCATGGCTCGTCTCTTCTTCCCATCGATTGGGGGATTGTTCGGGCTTCATGTCATCGTGTTGGCAGGAAGGCCAGCACCGCCCCCCTGAGACCTCCCTGAAGACACATAGAAACATAGGACACAATGCAGCCCATCTCTTTGTTTTAAAACACCTTTACAGGGCTACGAGTTCTGTTCCGTCAATTAGACACATCTCACGTGTAGTATTTGATCAATTTTCATACATGTCTACACCCAGAAAGCCATCGCCACAATCAAGAGAGCTAACATGTCCACCACTCCCCAAGACGGGCAATTTTCCGATGCCCATATTTACCCCTTCCCACCGCCGTCCCTCCCTGGTAACCATAAGTTTGTTTCTCTATGTCTGTGGCTCTATTTGTCTTTTGCAGTTAAGATCATTTCTGTCTTTTTTTCTTAGATTTCACATGGAAGTTGTGTCATGCGGCATTTTTCTCTCTTCTGGCTTACTTCACTCAGAATGACTATCTCTGTGTCCAACCATGTTGCCGCAAATGGCATGGTTCCATCCTTTTTCGCGGCTGTGTAGTATTCCGTGGCATAAAAAGACAACGACTTCTTTATCCAGTCACCAGTCGTTAGATGTTGGGGTTAGTTCCACGTCCTGGCTAATACAAACAGGGCTGCTGTGAGCATTGAGGTGCATGGGACTTTTTGAGTTAGAGTTTTCTCTTGACATATCCCCAGGCGTGGGAAGGCTGGATCATCAGGTAAGTCCATTTGTAGGTTTTTAAGGAACCTCCATCCCGTCTTCTCTAGTGACAATGCAGCCCGTCTTCCTGAAGCAGAGCCATGCTCACAAAGTAACGGATATTCCTAGAGGTCAGACATGACGTGCATTCAGCTTGGCCTGTTCCAGAAGAAGAGGGCAGTCTGGCAGGGCTGGAGGAGAGTGACCAGGGGAGTGTGGGACAGGCAGGATTCACACCACGTGGGGACATGACAGGCTGGGATAAGGAGCCTGGGCTTCCAGTCATGCCTTGGTAAGCATGGGGCACTGGTTCCAGGACTCCCCACAGATGCCAAAATCCATGGATGCTGATGCCTCTTATACAAAATGACATAGGACTTTATTTTTTACATACAAACATACTTTTCTTCCACGTTGTTGTCGTTTTTACAATGTTGTGTCGAATTCCAGTCTAGAGCACAATTTTCCACTTATGCATAAACATACCCATACAGTCATTGTCACATTCTCTTTCGCTGTGTCCTCCTGTGTACTTTAAATCATCTCTAGGTGACGCGCGGCATGCAAGGCAACGTGAATGCTATGTAAGCGGTTGCCGGTGTGTGGCAAGTTCAATTGTCGCTTTTCGAAACTTTCCGTTTTTTCCCGAATATTTTCAACCCACAGTTAGTTGAATCGGCTGGATCGGGAGCCCCTAGATACAGAGAACCCCCAAGCCCTTCCCACCTCGGAAATTTCCACTGGAAGCGCTGAAGGGGCCCAAAGAGAGGAGAAGAGCGCCCTCTAGCGGCTGCAAACGCTGAGGCATTCCTTCAGCCTATGCAGCGCGGGAGAGAAGGTTTCGGGCCGACTAGCGCAAAAGGAGGGCCCGCCTGGACAGGAAGGAGGAAGGACGACAGCGGAAGCCAGCTCGCACCCTTCCTGGAGCTAGCTGGTTGCAGTGAGGGACGCCGAGGAACTGGGGACACGTCGCGTGGGGAGGGGGGGGGCAATCCTGGCGGCCAGGAGCAGGGTTCACACAGCTGGCACCCAGTTTGCACGATCAAAATGACAAGGAGAGGGGGTGGGGGGAAGGGGCTGCCTCAGCACCGGGATCCTGACAAGGGCCATAGCGCCGCGACCTCAGCTAATGCGGCTCCCCTGCTAAGCCAGAAAAAGGAAACTGTGAGGCAAGATACTGCAGATTCCACCGCAGCCACACGGATGACTAGATCTCTAACCTGACAAAATGGAACCCTCGGAAACAGGAATCTTCCCTTTCTTCTACACTTTGACCTTGGGACAGGGAGCCACACTTCTCTGACGGGAACCGTCTTTACTCCGGCAGAGAGCTCAGTTTTCCAGGAATAAGTATGGAGAAAAAGTGTGCCGTGATGGTTTAGCAGTTCAAAGCGGAAGCCCGTCTTAGAAACGGGAAAAACATGCTTCTCAATGAAGTCGAGTTATGGCACGAAGCAGGAGGAAGTTTAAGGAAATCTCTCTTAATATCCATTCACCAGACAAGACTAGCCAGTCCTAAAAAGGCAGCACGTTAAATCAAGGAAGATTCTTGCTTCCTTTTTGGGGCGGGAGGGGGGCGGGGGGACATGAGAAACAATGCCGCATTTTAAAACAAGCCTTGGGGCCCTAGATACGGAGAGTGTTGTTGGGTGTTGAGGCTGAGAGGTGTTGCTGAGGAGAACATAAAGCTGCGTATAGACTGGTATGGGTTCCAAGTCTACCGCTGGAAAAAAATTAGCCAATCATGAGTCCATTTGATTGGGAAAGAAGTAAATAACTCAAAAATGGGAAAGACATGGGATTAAATAGCGGTAGCGAGCAATTAAATCCAAGATGTTTATACCTATATTTTCATTGCGAATGCAACAAACTGAAAGCAACTGTCTAAAAAGCAGGAACTGTAGCCCGCGCACGCGCACACACGCACACAATGGGGAACAGCAGAGAGGTAAAATATGCTAAATGTATCATGATTGAGAAACAAGATCTAATAGATTATCCCGTTTTTGAGACTGTTATAGCAATACTGGTCCAATTATATATATAGTTATGAACTTAGAGATGACTTATTAAAACTTAGAGGGAATTTTAATTGGAAGACAATATAGCTTCCAAATCATTGAAGAGAAAACTAACCTCAAAAAAATTAATCAATGCAGCTAAGATGGAGTAACGGAGACCGTATTTACCATCGTAGGATAGACCCCAATGTGGATAAAATCTATGAAGCAATGCTTTTTAAGCCATGTGAAAACGATCATCCACTAGGACCTCGTCCTGCCGCCTCCATACCCAGGCTGCTAGGCCTCCTACTGCCACTACCAAGGATGTCCACCAGGTGGCGACATTGCCCCCCTCTGCTCCTGCTGCAGAGCCAGTCCTGAGCAGCCCTGCTCCAGGTTTTGGCAGGCCGCTCCCAGAAGCGCGCTCGTGGGCCTTGCTCCCTTTTAGCCACCAGCAAAGGGATCGAGGATGAGCACTGAGCCTCCTTACTCATCGAAGATCTAGGAACCTATCTGATTTCTGAGCAGTCCTTTACCCTCGTCTGCCGTCAGGTACTCTCCACCCGACTTGCAGAGTCCGCGGCTTGGGCAGCCTGCACGCTGGCCCCGGCCCGTCAGGATCTCTTCCCCCCACCCCCACCCCACCCCCACCCCCCGCACCTCCCCCGGCCAAGAGGCCACGCGCGGTCGTGAGCAGGGCTCCAGGCCTCTGGAGCCGCGCCGCTTGGACTGCGTCCTGGCCCTGGGCTCGCGAGCTCCATGCCCTGGGCTGAGCCACTTAACATCTCTAAGCTAGTTTCCTCATCAGTACAATGAGGGCATAATCAGTATGGGAGGGGGGATCAGAATCTGGGGGGGACTACATTTCTGGTGATTGAAGAGTATTTTCAGTTTGAATTATACAGTGAGGGACACCATACAATTTTTACTACTGCAGACTTCTGAAGGACAGCTTCTAGTATTCTTAAAACTAATGCATGCACGTACACACAAACACACGTGCACACACACTGACTCTGCTCCGCCTACATCCCCACGCACACACACACGGAGTCATGGACCACGCACACCCCCACAACATACACACAACCACACACGTCCTCAGGCGCGCGCACACACACGCAAAGTCACTGTCACGTGCCACACACGTCCAGGCTCAACTTTAGAATTCCCAGACTCAGGGGAGTCCTGCGAAGAAAGCGACAGTGCGGGGAGAGCCGATTCCCAGTCTCTGACCGCCAGCCTGACCCTTTTCTTCCCAATGCTGGGTCCATCCCATGCCCCAAGGGGCCTTGGATGTGCACAGGGGGACACTCAGACCTCACATCCGGGCTCTGTCCGTAACCTCCATGCCAACAGCTGCCCGTTGGCCTCTCTGTGAGTCCTGGGATGCTGAACTCCGGGGAGAGCCGGTGCAGAAACTACAAGCGGGTCAGGGGCTGCTGGGGCAGGGCATTCGGGGTCCTGGGATTCCAGAGCACGGGGTGGAGCCAATGGGCGTGTCCCCTTGGCCCTGCTGACTCCACCCCGTAGAGGGCGTGGCCAGAGGGAGTGTCAGGGCCAGAGGGACCCTCTGTAGTTCAGGACCCAGGACAGCGCGGGGGTGTCGGGGGTGGGGGTTGGGGGGCCGCCCCTTGCCGTGGTCTAAGGGCAGAAGCCCTAAGGAAGGGCCGGAGGAGGCTGTAAGGTATCCTCACTGCCATCAATTAAAAAAACAAAAGCCCGCCGCAGGCGAGGGTGGGGAGGGTTTTGCTAGAACAAGGGAAAGACGCTCGCAGAGGTCTGGCCGCAGAGGGCTGGGGGGCTTGCCAGGCTGATGAGGAACCGAGAGGCCGTCGGCCTCTAAACTCCACACGAATTCCTCCGGGTGACCCTGAGATGCAGGGAGACACGGAAAGCACGGTAAACACAGGCCGGAAGCTCAGCAGCCTGTTGCTTGCTTCACCGTCCGTCTGGCGTCCCCTCTGCTAGCAAGCAGCCTTTACCGCATCACCCACGGCTGACCCGGCTCAGGATCCCAGCTGATTTTCCACGGGTGGCATCACTTGCTGGTGACACGAAGCAGGCACGTTAGCCACCTCCCAAACCCTGAGGCTCCTCCTGGGAGGAGCCTGCGGGCCCCCAGTCCAGCCTCTGCGCCACGATGCTCCTTAGTGCCGCTCCCGGTTCGCTGCCCCGGCCTCTAGCTCTGGCCGGAACCTCGCTGGATTGGCGATAAATGGCACCCATGCACCACGTGTAAGCTTGGGGTCCAGATGTGACCATGGCTCGTCTCTTCTTCCCATCGATTGGGGGATTGTTCGGGCTTCATGTCATCGTGTTGGCAGGAAGGCCAGCACCGCCCCCCTGAGACCTCCCTGAAGACACATAGAAACATAGGACACAATGCAGCCCATCTCTTTGTTTTAAAACACCTTTACAGGGCTACGAGTTCTGTTCCGTCAATTAGACACATCTCACGTGTAGTATTTGATCAATTTTCATACATGTCTACACCCAGAAAGCCATCGCCACAATCAAGAGAGCTAACATGTCCACCACTCCCCAAGACGGGCAATTTTCCGATGCCCATATTTACCCCTTCCCACCGCCGTCCCTCCCTGGTAACCATAAGTTTGTTTCTCTATGTCTGTGGCTCTATTTGTCTTTTGCAGTTAAGATCATTTCTGTCTTTTTTTCTTAGATTTCACATGGAAGTTGTGTCATGCGGCATTTTTCTCTCTTCTGGCTTACTTCACTCAGAATGACTATCTCTGTGTCCAACCATGTTGCCGCAAATGGCATGGTTCCATCCTTTTTCGCGGCTGTGTAGTATTCCGCGGCATAAAAAGACAACGACTTCTTTATCCAGTCACCAGTCGTTAGATGTTGGGGTTAGTTCCACGTCCTGGCTAATACAAACAGGGCTGCTGTGAGCATTGAGGTGCATGGGACTTTTTGAGTTAGAGTTTTCTCTTGACATATCCCCAGGCGTGGGAAGGCTGGATCATCAGGTAAGTCCATTTGTAGGTTTTTAAGGAACCTCCATCCCGTCTTCTCTAGTGACAATGCAGCCCGTCTTCCTGAAGCAGAGCCATGCTCACAAAGTAACGGATATTCCTAGAGGTCAGACATGACGTGCATTCAGCTTGGCCTGTTCCAGAAGAAGAGGGCAGTCTGGCAGGGCTGGAGGAGAGTGACCAGGGGAGTGTGGGACAGGCAGGATTCACACCACGTGGGGACATGACAGGCTGGGATAAGGAGCCTGGGCTTCCAGTCATGCCTTGGTAAGCATGGGGCACTGGTTCCAGGACTCCCCACAGATGCCAAAATCCATGGATGCTGATGCCTCTTATACAAAATGACATAGGACTTTATTTTTTACATACAAACATACTTTTCTTCCACGTTGTTGTCGTTTTTACAATGTTGTGTCGAATTCCAGTCTAGAGCACAATTTTCCACTTATGCATAAACATACCCATACAGTCATTGTCACATTCTCTTTCGCTGTGTCCTCCTGTGTACTTTAAATCATCTCTAGGTGACGCGCGGCATGCAAGGCAACGTGAATGCTATGTAAGCGGTTGCCGGTGTGTGGCAAGTTCAATTGTCGCTTTTCGAAACTTTCCGTTTTTTCCCGAATATTTTCAACCCACAGTTAGTTGAATCGGCTGGATCGGGAGCCCCTAGATACAGAGAACCCCCAAGCCCTTCCCACCTCGGAAATTTCCACTGGAAGCGCTGAAGGGGCCCAAAGAGAGGAGAAGAGCGCCCTCTAGCGGCTGCAAACGCTGAGGCATTCCTTCAGCCTATGCAGCGCGGGAGAGAAGGTTTCGGGCCGACTAGCGCAAAAGGAGGGCCCGCCTGGACAGGAAGGAGGAAGGACGACAGCGGAAGCCAGCTCGCACCCTTCCTGGAGCTAGCTGGTTGCAGTGAGGGACGCCGAGGAACTGGGGACACGTCGCGTGGGGAGGGGGGGGGCAATCCTGGCGGCCAGGAGCAGGGTTCACACAGCTGGCACCCAGTTTGCACGATCAAAATGACAAGGAGAGGGGGTGGGGGGAAGGGGCTGCCTCAGCACCGGGATCCTGACAAGGGCCATAGCGCCGCGACCTCAGCTAATGCGGCTCCCCTGCTAAGCCAGAAAAAGGAAACTGTGAGGCAAGATACTGCAGATTCCACCGCAGCCACACGGATGACTAGATCTCTAACCTGACAAAATGGAACCCTCGGAAACAGGAATCTTCCCTTTCTTCTACACTTTGACCTTGGGACAGGGAGCCACACTTCTCTGACGGGAACCGTCTTTACTCCGGCAGAGAGCTCAGTTTTCCAGGAATAAGTATGGAGAAAAAGTGTGCCGTGATGGTTTAGCAGTTCAAAGCGGAAGCCCGTCTTAGAAACGGGAAAAACATGCTTCTCAATGAAGTCGAGTTATGGCACGAAGCAGGAGGAAGTTTAAGGAAATCTCTCTTAATATCCATTCACCAGACAAGACTAGCCAGTCCTAAAAAGGCAGCACGTTAAATCAAGGAAGATTCTTGCTTCCTTTTTGGGGCGGGAGGGGGGCGGGGGGACATGAGAAACAATGCCGCATTTTAAAACAAGCCTTGGGGCCCTAGATACGGAGAGTGTTGTTGGGTGTTGAGGCTGAGAGGTGTTGCTGAGGAGAACATAAAGCTGCGTATAGACTGGTATGGGTTCCAAGTCTACCGCTGGAAAAAAATTAGCCAATCATGAGTCCATTTGATTGGGAAAGAAGTAAATAACTCAAAAATGGGAAAGACATGGGATTAAATAGCGGTAGCGAGCAATTAAATCCAAGATGTTTATACCTATATTTTCATTGCGAATGCAACAAACTGAAAGCAACTGTCTAAAAAGCAGGAACTGTAGCCCGCACACGCGCACACACGCACACAATGGGGAACAGCAGAGAGGTAAAATATGCTAAATGTATCATGATTGAGAAACAAGATCTAATAGATTATCCCGTTTTTGAGACTGTTATAGCAATACTGGTCCAATTATATATATAGTTATGAACTTAGAGATGACTTATTAAAACTTAGAGGGAATTTTAATTGGAAGACAATATAGCTTCCAAATCATTGAAGAGAAAACTAACCTCAAAAAAATTAATCAATGCAGCTAAGATGGAGTAACGGAGACCGTATTTACCATCGTAGGATAGACCCCAATGTGGATAAAATCTATGAAGCAATGCTTTTTAAGCCATGTGAAAACGATCATCCACTAGGACCTCGTCCTGCCGCCTCCATACCCAGGCTGCTAGGCCTCCTACTGCCACTACCAAGGATGTCCACCAGGTGGCGACATTGCCCCCCTCTGCTCCTGCTGCAGAGCCAGTCCTGAGCAGCCCTGCTCCAGGTTTTGGCAGGCCGCTCCCAGAAGCGCGCTCGTGGGCCTTGCTCCCTTTTAGCCACCAGCAAAGGGATCGAGGATGAGCACTGAGCCTCCTTACTCATCGAAGATCTAGGAACCTATCTGATTTCTGAGCAGTCCTTTACCCTCGTCTGCCGTCAGGTACTCTCCACCCGACTTGCAGAGTCCGCGGCTTGGGCAGCCTGCACGCTGGCCCCGGCCCGTCAGGATCTCTTCCCCCCACCCCCACCCCACCCCCACCCCCCGCACCTCCCCCGGCCAAGAGGCCACGCGCGGTCGTGAGCAGGGCTCCAGGCCTCTGGAGCCGCGCCGCTTGGACTGCGTCCTGGCCCTGGGCTCGCGAGCTCCATGCCCTGGGCTGAGCCACTTAACATCTCTAAGCTAGTTTCCTCATCAGTACAATGAGGGCATAATCAGTATGGGAGGGGGGATCAGAATCTGGGGGGGACTACATTTCTGGTGATTGAAGAGTATTTTCAGTTTGAATTATACAGTGAGGGACACCATACAATTTTTACTACTGCAGACTTCTGAAGGACAGCTTCTAGTATTCTTAAAACTAATGCATGCACGTACACACAAACACACGTGCACACACACTGACTCTGCTCCGCCTACATCCCCACGCACACACACACGGAGTCATGGACCACGCACACCCCCACAACATACACACAACCACACACGTCCTCAGGCGCGCGCACACACACGCAAAGTCACTGTCACGTGCCACACACGTCCAGGCTCAACTTTAGAATTCCCAGACTCAGGGGAGTCCTGCGAAGAAAGCGACAGTGCGGGGAGAGCCGATTCCCAGTCTCTGACCGCCAGCCTGACCCTTTTCTGCCCAATGCTGGGTCCATCCCATGCCCCAAGGGGCCTTGGATGTGCACAGGGGGACACTCAGACCTCACATCCGGGCTCTGTCCGTAACCTCCATGCCAACAGCTGCCCGTTGGCCTCTCTGTGAGTCCTGGGATGCTGAACTCCGGGGAGAGCCGGTGCAGAAACTACAAGCGGGTCAGGGGCTGCTGGGGCAGGGCATTCGGGGTCCTGGGATTCCAGAGCACGGGGTGGAGCCAATGGGCGTGTCCCCTTGGCCCTGCTGACTCCACCCCGTAGAGGGCGTGGCCAGAGGGAGTGTCAGGGCCAGAGGGACCCTCTGTAGTTCAGGACCCAGGACAGCGCGGGGGTGTCGGGGGTGGGGGTTGGGGGGCCGCCCCTTGCCGTGGTCTAAGGGCAGAAGCCCTAAGGAAGGGCCGGAGGAGGCTGTAAGGTATCCTCACTGCCATCAATTAAAAAAACAAAAGCCCGCCGCAGGCGAGGGTGGGGAGGGTTTTGCTAGAACAAGGGAAAGACGCTCGCAGAGGTCTGGCCGCAGAGGGCTGGGGGGCTTGCCAGGCTGATGAGGAACCGAGAGGCCGTCGGCCTCTAAACTCCACACGAATTCCTCCGGGTGACCCTGAGATGCAGGGAGACACGGAAAGCACGGTAAACACAGGCCGGAAGCTCAGCAGCCTGTTGCTTGCTTCACCGTCCGTCTGGCGTCCCCTCTGCTAGCAAGCAGCCTTTACCGCATCACCCACGGCTGACCCGGCTCAGGATCCCAGCTGATTTTCCACGGGTGGCATCACTTGCTGGTGACACGAAGCAGGCACGTTAGCCACCTCCCAAACCCTGAGGCTCCTCCTGGGAGGAGCCTGCGGGCCCCCAGTCCAGCCTCTGCGCCACGATGCTCCTTAGTGCCGCTCCCGGTTCGCTGCCCCGGCCTCTAGCTCTGGCCGGAACCTCGCTGGATTGGCGATAAATGGCACCCATGCACCACGTGTAAGCTTGGGGTCCAGATGTGACCATGGCTCGTCTCTTCTTCCCATCGATTGGGGGATTGTTCGGGCTTCATGTCATCGTGTTGGCAGGAAGGCCAGCACCGCCCCCCTGAGACCTCCCTGAAGACACATAGAAACATAGGACACAATGCAGCCCATCTCTTTGTTTTAAAACACCTTTACAGGGCTACGAGTTCTGTTCCGTCAATTAGACACATCTCACGTGTAGTATTTGATCAATTTTCATACATGTCTACACCCAGAAAGCCATCGCCACAATCAAGAGAGCTAACATGTCCACCACTCCCCAAGACGGGCAATTTTCCGATGCCCATATTTACCCCTTCCCACCGCCGTCCCTCCCTGGTAACCATAAGTTTGTTTCTCTATGTCTGTGGCTCTATTTGTCTTTTGCAGTTAAGATCATTTCTGTCTTTTTTTCTTAGATTTCACATGGAAGTTGTGTCATGCGGCATTTTTCTCTCTTCTGGCTTACTTCACTCAGAATGACTATCTCTGTGTCCAACCATGTTGCCGCAAATGGCATGGTTCCATCCTTTTTCGCGGCTGTGTAGTATTCCGCGGCATAAAAAGACAACGACTTCTTTATCCAGTCACCAGTCGTTAGATGTTGGGGTTAGTTCCACGTCCTGGCTAATACAAACAGGGCTGCTGTGAGCATTGAGGTGCATGGGACTTTTTGAGTTAGAGTTTTCTCTTGACATATCCCCAGGCGTGGGAAGGCTGGATCATCAGGTAAGTCCATTTGTAGGTTTTTAAGGAACCTCCATCCCGTCTTCTCTAGTGACAATGCAGCCCGTCTTCCTGAAGCAGAGCCATGCTCACAAAGTAACGGATATTCCTAGAGGTCAGACATGACGTGCATTCAGCTTGGCCTGTTCCAGAAGAAGAGGGCAGTCTGGCAGGGCTGGAGGAGAGTGACCAGGGGAGTGTGGGACAGGCAGGATTCACACCACGTGGGGACATGACAGGCTGGGATAAGGAGCCTGGGCTTCCAGTCATGCCTTGGTAAGCATGGGGCACTGGTTCCAGGACTCCCCACAGATGCCAAAATCCATGGATGCTGATGCCTCTTATACAAAATGACATAGGACTTTATTTTTTACATACAAACATACTTTTCTTCCACGTTGTTGTCGTTTTTACAATGTTGTGTCGAATTCCAGTCTAGAGCACAATTTTCCACTTATGCATAAACATACCCATACAGTCATTGTCACATTCTCTTTCGCTGTGTCCTCCTGTGTACTTTAAATCATCTCTAGGTGACGCGCGGCATGCAAGGCAACGTGAATGCTATGTAAGCGGTTGCCGGTGTGTGGCAAGTTCAATTGTCGCTTTTCGAAACTTTCCGTTTTTTCCCGAATATTTTCAACCCACAGTTAGTTGAATCGGCTGGATCGGGAGCCCCTAGATACAGAGAACCCCCAAGCCCTTCCCACCTCGGAAATTTCCACTGGAAGCGCTGAAGGGGCCCAAAGAGAGGAGAAGAGCGCCCTCTAGCGGCTGCAAACGCTGAGGCATTCCTTCAGCCTATGCAGCGCGGGAGAGAAGGTTTCGGGCCGACTAGCGCAAAAGGAGGGCCCGCCTGGACAGGAAGGAGGAAGGACGACAGCGGAAGCCAGCTCGCACCCTTCCTGGAGCTAGCTGGTTGCAGTGAGGGACGCCGAGGAACTGGGGACACGTCGCGTGGGGAGGGGGGGGGCAATCCTGGCGGCCAGGAGCAGGGTTCACACAGCTGGCACCCAGTTTGCACGATCAAAATGACAAGGAGAGGGGGTGGGGGGAAGGGGCTGCCTCAGCACCGGGATCCTGACAAGGGCCATAGCGCCGCGACCTCAGCTAATGCGGCTCCCCTGCTAAGCCAGAAAAAGGAAACTGTGAGGCAAGATACTGCAGATTCCACCGCAGCCACACGGATGACTAGATCTCTAACCTGACAAAATGGAACCCTCGGAAACAGGAATCTTCCCTTTCTTCTACACTTTGACCTTGGGACAGGGAGCCACACTTCTCTGACGGGAACCGTCTTTACTCCGGCAGAGAGCTCAGTTTTCCAGGAATAAGTATGGAGAAAAAGTGTGCCGTGATGGTTTAGCAGTTCAAAGCGGAAGCCCGTCTTAGAAACGGGAAAAACATGCTTCTCAATGAAGTCGAGTTATGGCACGAAGCAGGAGGAAGTTTAAGGAAATCTCTCTTAATATCCATTCACCAGACAAGACTAGCCAGTCCTAAAAAGGCAGCACGTTAAATCAAGGAAGATTCTTGCTTCCTTTTTGGGGCGGGAGGGGGGCGGGGGGACATGAGAAACAATGCCGCATTTTAAAACAAGCCTTGGGGCCCTAGATACGGAGAGTGTTGTTGGGTGTTGAGGCTGAGAGGTGTTGCTGAGGAGAACATAAAGCTGCGTATAGACTGGTATGGGTTCCAAGTCTACCGCTGGAAAAAAATTAGCCAATCATGAGTCCATTTGATTGGGAAAGAAGTAAATAACTCAAAAATGGGAAAGACATGGGATTAAATAGCGGTAGCGAGCAATTAAATCCAAGATGTTTATACCTATATTTTCATTGCGAATGCAACAAACTGAAAGCAACTGTCTAAAAAGCAGGAACTGTAGCCCGCGCACGCGCACACACGCACACAATGGGGAACAGCAGAGAGGTAAAATATGCTAAATGTATCATGATTGAGAAACAAGATCTAATAGATTATCCCGTTTTTGAGACTGTTATAGCAATACTGGTCCAATTATATATATAGTTATGAACTTAGAGATGACTTATTAAAACTTAGAGGGAATTTTAATTGGAAGACAATATAGCTTCCAAATCATTGAAGAGAAAACTAACCTCAAAAAAATTAATCAATGCAGCTAAGATGGAGTAACGGAGACCGTATTTACCATCGTAGGATAGACCCCAATGTGGATAAAATCTATGAAGCAATGCTTTTTAAGCCATGTGAAAACGATCATCCACTAGGACCTCGTCCTGCCGCCTCCATACCCAGGCTGCTAGGCCTCCTACTGCCACTACCAAGGATGTCCACCAGGTGGCGACATTGCCCCCCTCTGCTCCTGCTGCAGAGCCAGTCCTGAGCAGCCCTGCTCCAGGTTTTGGCAGGCCGCTCCCAGAAGCGCGCTCGTGGGCCTTGCTCCCTTTTAGCCACCAGCAAAGGGATCGAGGATGAGCACTGAGCCTCCTTACTCATCGAAGATCTAGGAACCTATCTGATTTCTGAGCAGTCCTTTACCCTCGTCTGCCGTCAGGTACTCTCCACCCGACTTGCAGAGTCCGCGGCTTGGGCAGCCTGCACGCTGGCCCCGGCCCGTCAGGATCTCTTCCCCCCACCCCCACCCCACCCCCACCCCCCGCACCCCCCCGGCCAAGAGGCCACGCGCGGTCGTGAGCAGGGCTCCAGGCCTCTGGAGCCGCGCCGCTTGGACTGCGTCCTGGCCCTGGGCTCGCGAGCTCCATGCCCTGGGCTGAGCCACTTAACATCTCTAAGCTAGTTTCCTCATCAGTACAATGAGGGCATAATCGGTATGGGAGGGGGGATCAGAATCTGGGGGGGACTACATTTCTGGTGATTGAAGATTATTTTCAGTTTGAATTATACAGTGAGGGACACCATACAATTTTTACTACTGCAGACTTCTGAAGGACAGCTTCTAGTATTCTTAAAACTAATGCATGCACGTACACACAAACACACGTGCACACACACTGACTCTGCTCCGCCTACATCCCCACGCACACACACACGGAGTCATGGACCACGCACACCCCCACAACATACACACAACCACACACGTCCTCAGGCGCGCGCACACACACGCAAAGTCACTGCCACGTGCCACACACGTCCAGGCTCAACTTTAGAATTCCCAGACTCAGGGGAGTCCTGCGAAGAAAGCGACAGTGCGGGGAGAGCCGATTCCCAGTCTCTGACCGCCAGCCTGACCCTTTTCTGCCCAATGCTGGGTCCATCCCATGCCCCAAGGGGCCTTGGATGTGCACAGGGGGACACTCAGACCTCACATCCGGGCTCTGTCCATAACCTCCATGCCAACAGCTGCCCGTTGGCCTCTCTGTGAGTCCTGGGATGCTGAACTCCGGGGAGAGCCGGTGCAGAAACTACAAGCGGGACAGGGGCTGCTGGGGCAGGGCATTCGGGGTCCTGGGATTCCAGAGCACGGGGTGGAGCCAATGGGCGTGTCCCCTTGGCCCTGCTGACTCCACCCCGTAGAGGGCGTGGCCAGAGGGAGTGTCAGGGCCAGAGGGACCCTCTGTAGTTCAGGACCCAGGACAGCGCGGGGGTGTCGGGGGTGGGGGTTGGGGGGCCGCCCCTTGCCGTGGTCTAAGGGCAGAAGCCCTAAGGAAGGGCCGGAGGAGGCTGTAAGGTATCCTCACTGCCATCAATTAAAAAAACAAAAGCCCGCCGCAGGCGAGGGTGGGGAGGGTTTTGCTAGAACAAGGGAAAGACGCTCGCAGAGGTCTGGCCGCAGAGGGCTGGGGGGCTTGCCAGGCTGATGAGGAACCGAGAGGCCGTCGGCCTCTAAACTCCACACGAATTCCTCCGGGTGACCCTGAGATGCAGGGAGACACGGAAAGCACGGTAAACACAGGCCGGAAGCTCAGCAGCCTGTTGCTTGCTTCACCGTCCGTCTGGCGTCCCCTCTGCTAGCAAGCAGCCTTTACCGCATCACCCACGGCTGACCCGGCTCAGGATTCCAGCTGATTTTCCACGGGTGGCATCACTTGCTGGTGACACGAAGCAGGCACGTTAGCCACCTCCCAAACCCTGAGGCTCCTCCTGGGAGGAGCCTGCGGGCCCCCAGTCCAGCCTCTGCGCCACGATGCTCCTTAGTGCCGCTCCCGGTTCGCTGCCCCGGCCTCTAGCTCTGGCCGGAACCTCGCTGGATTGGCGATAAATGGCACCCATGCACCACGTGTAAGCTTGGGGTCCAGATGTGACCATGGCTCGTCTCTTCTTCCCATCGATTGGGGGATTGTTCGGGCTTCATGTCATCGTGTTGGCAGGAAGGCCAGCACCGCCCCCCTGAGACCTCCCTGAAGACACATAGAAACATAGGACACAATGCAGCCCATCTCTTTGTTTTAAAACACCTTTACAGGGCTACGAGTTCTGTTCCGTCAATTAGACACATCTCACGTGTAGTATTTGATCAATTTTCATACATGTCTACACCCAGAAAGCCATCGCCACAATCAAGAGAGCTAACATGTCCACCACTCCCCAAGACGGGCAATTTTCCGATGCCCATATTTACCCCTTCCCACCGCCGTCCCTCCCTGGTAACCATAAGTTTGTTTCTCTATGTCTGTGGCTCTATTTGTCTTTTGCAGTTAAGATCATTTCTGTCTTTTTTTCTTAGATTTCACATGGAAGTTGTGTCATGCGGCATTTTTCTCTCTTCTGGCTTACTTCACTCAGAATGACTATCTCTGTGTCCAACCATGTTGCCGCAAATGGCATGGTTCCATCCTTTTTCGCGGCTGTGTAGTATTCCGCGGCATAAAAAGACAACGACTTCTTTATCCAGTCACCAGTCGTTAGATGTTGGGGTTAGTTCCACGTCCTGGCTAATACAAACAGGGCTGCTGTGAGCATTGAGGTGCATGGGACTTTTTGAGTTAGAGTTTTCTCTTGACATATCCCCAGGCGTGGGAAGGCTGGATCATCAGGTAAGTCCATTTGTAGGTTTTTAAGGAACCTCCATCCCGTCTTCTCTAGTGACAATGCAGCCCGTCTTCCTGAAGCAGAGCCATGCTCACAAAGTAACGGATATTCCTAGAGGTCAGACATGACGTGCATTCAGCTTGGCCTGTTCCAGAAGAAGAGGGCAGTCTGGCAGGGCTGGAGGAGAGTGACCAGGGGAGTGTGGGACAGGCAGGATTCACACCACGTGGGGACATGACAGGCTGGGATAAGGAGCCTGGGCTTCCAGTCATGCCTTGGTAAGCATGGGGCACTGGTTCCAGGACTCCCCACAGATGCCAAAATCCATGGATGCTGATGCCTCTTATACAAAATGACATAGGACTTTATTTTTTACATACAAACATACTTTTCTTCCACGTTGTTGTCGTTTTTACAATGTTGTGTCGAATTCCAGTCTAGAGCACAATTTTCCACTTATGCATAAACATACCCATACAGTCATTGTCACATTCTCTTTCGCTGTGTCCTCCTGTGTACTTTAAATCATCTCTAGGTGACGCGCGGCATGCAAGGCAACGTGAATGCTATGTAAGCGGTTGCCGGTGTGTGGCAAGTTCAATTGTCGCTTTTCGAAACTTTCCGTTTTTTCCCGAATATTTTCAACCCACAGTTAGTTGAATCGGCTGGATCGGGAGCCCCTAGATACAGAGAACCCCCAAGCCCTTCCCACCTCGGACATTTCCACTGGAAGCGCTGAAGGGGCCCAAAGAGAGGAGAAGAGCGCCCTCTAGCGGCTGCAAACGCTGAGGCATTCCTTCAGCCTATGCAGCGCGGGAGAGAAGGTTTCGGGCCGACTAGCGCAAAAGGAGGGCCCGCCTGGACAGGAAGGAGGAAGGACGACAGCGGAAGCCAGCTCGCACCCTTCCTGGAGCTAGCTGGTTGCAGTGAGGGACGCCGAGGAACTGGGGACACGTCGCGTGGGGAGGGGGGGGGCAATCCTGGCGGCCAGGAGCAGGGTTCACACAGCTGGCACCCAGTTTGCACGATCAAAATGACAAGGAGAGGGGGTGGGGGGAAGGGGCTGCCTCAGCACCGGGATCCTGACAAGGGCCATAGCGCCGCGACCTCAGCTAATGCGGCTCCCCTGCTAAGCCAGAAAAAGGAAACTGTGAGGCAAGATACTGCAGATTCCACCGCAGCCACACGGATGACTAGATCTCTAACCTGACAAAATGGAACCCTCGGAAACAGGAATCTTCCCTTTCTTCTACACTTTGACCTTGGGACAGGGAGCCACACTTCTCTGACGGGAACCGTCTTTACTCCGGCAGAGAGCTCAGTTTTCCAGGAATAAGTATGGAGAAAAAGTGTGCCGTGATGGTTTAGCAGTTCAAAGCGGAAGCCCGTCTTAGAAACGGGAAAAACATGCTTCTCAATGAAGTCGAGTTATGGCACGAAGCAGGAGGAAGTTTAAGGAAATCTCTCTTAATATCCATTCACCAGACAAGACTAGCCAGTCCTAAAAAGGCAGCACGTTAAATCAAGGAAGATTCTTGCTTCCTTTTTGGGGCGGGAGGGGGGCGGGGGGACATGAGAAACAATGCCGCATTTTAAAACAAGCCTTGGGGCCCTAGATACGGAGAGTGTTGTTGGGTGTTGAGGCTGAGAGGTGTTGCTGAGGAGAACATAAAGCTGCGTATAGACTGGTATGGGTTCCAAGTCTACCGCTGGAAAAAAATTAGCCAATCATGAGTCCATTTGATTGGGAAAGAAGTAAATAACTCAAAAATGGGAAAGACATGGGATTAAATAGCGGTAGCGAGCAATTAAATCCAAGATGTTTATACCTATATTTTCATTGCGAATGCAACAAACTGAAAGCAACTGTCTAAAAAGCAGGAACTGTAGCCCGCGCACGCGCACACACGCACACAATGGGGAACAGCAGAGAGGTAAAATATGCTAAATGTATCATGATTGAGAAACAAGATCTAATAGATTATCCCGTTTTTGAGACTGTTATAGCAATACTGGTCCAATTATATATATAGTTATGAACTTAGAGATGACTTATTAAAACTTAGAGGGAATTTTAATTGGAAGACAATATAGCTTCCAAATCATTGAAGAGAAAACTAACCTCAAAAAAATTAATCAATGCAGCTAAGATGGAGTAACGGAGACCGTATTTACCATCGTAGGATAGACCCCAATGTGGATAAAATCTATGAAGCAATGCTTTTTAAGCCATGTGAAAACGATCATCCACTAGGACCTCGTCCTGCCGCCTCCATACCCAGGCTGCTAGGCCTCCTACTGCCACTACCAAGGATGTCCACCAGGTGGCGACATTGCCCCCCTCTGCTCCTGCTGCAGAGCCAGTCCTGAGCAGCCCTGCTCCAGGTTTTGGCAGGCCGCTCCCAGAAGCGCGCTCGTGGGCCTTGCTCCCTTTTAGCCACCAGCAAAGGGATCGAGGATGAGCACTGAGCCTCCTTACTCATCGAAGATCTAGGAACCTATCTGATTTCTGAGCAGTCCTTTACCCTCGTCTGCCGTCAGGTACTCTCCACCCGACTTGCAGAGTCCGCGGCTTGGGCAGCCTGCACGCTGGCCCCGGCCCGTCAGGATCTCTTCCCCCCACCCCCACCCCACCCCCACCCCCCGCACCCCCCCGGCCAAGAGGCCACGCGCGGTCGTGAGCAGGGCTCCAGGCCTCTGGAGCCGCGCCGCTTGGACTGCGTCCTGGCCCTGGGCTCGCGAGCTCCATGCCCTGGGCTGAGCCACTTAACATCTCTAAGCTAGTTTCCTCATCAGTACAATGAGGGCATAATCGGTATGGGAGGGGGGATCAGAATCTGGGGGGGACTACATTTCTGGTGATTGAAGATTATTTTCAGTTTGAATTATACAGTGAGGGACACCATACAATTTTTACTACTGCAGACTTCTGAAGGACAGCTTCTAGTATTCTTAAAACTAATGCATGCACGTACACACAAACACACGTGCACACACACTGACTCTGCTCCGCCTACATCCCCACGCACACACACACGGAGTCATGGACCACGCACACCCCCACAACATACACACAACCACACACGTCCTCAGGCGCGCGCACACACACGCAAAGTCACTGCCACGTGCCACACACGTCCAGGCTCAACTTTAGAATTCCCAGACTCAGGGGAGTCCTGCGAAGAAAGCGACAGTGCGGGGAGAGCCGATTCCCAGTCTCTGACCGCCAGCCTGACCCTTTTCTGCCCAATGCTGGGTCCATCCCATGCCCCAAGGGGCCTTGGATGTGCACAGGGGGACACTCAGACCTCACATCCGGGCTCTGTCCATAACCTCCATGCCAACAGCTGCCCGTTGGCCTCTCTGTGAGTCCTGGGATGCTGAACTCCGGGGAGAGCCGGTGCAGAAACTACAAGCGGGACAGGGGCTGCTGGGGCAGGGCATTCGGGGTCCTGGGATTCCAGAGCACGGGGTGGAGCCAATGGGCGTGTCCCCTTGGCCCTGCTGACTCCACCCCGTAGAGGGCGTGGCCAGAGGGAGTGTCAGGGCCAGAGGGACCCTCTGTAGTTCAGGACCCAGGACAGCGCGGGGGTGTCGGGGGTGGGGGTTGGGGGGCCGCCCCTTGCCGTGGTCTAAGGGCAGAAGCCCTAAGGAAGGGCCGGAGGAGGCTGTAAGGTATCCTCACTGCCATCAATTAAAAAAACAAAAGCCCGCCGCAGGCGAGGGTGGGGAGGGTTTTGCTAGAACAAGGGAAAGACGCTCGCAGAGGTCTGGCCGCAGAGGGCTGGGGGGCTTGCCAGGCTGATGAGGAACCGAGAGGCCGTCGGCCTCTAAACTCCACACGAATTCCTCCGGGTGACCCTGAGATGCAGGGAGACACGGAAAGCACGGTAAACACAGGCCGGAAGCTCAGCAGCCTGTTGCTTGCTTCACCGTCCGTCTGGCGTCCCCTCTGCTAGCAAGCAGCCTTTACCGCATCACCCACGGCTGACCCGGCTCAGGATTCCAGCTGATTTTCCACGGGTGGCATCACTTGCTGGTGACACGAAGCAGGCACGTTAGCCACCTCCCAAACCCTGAGGCTCCTCCTGGGAGGAGCCTGCGGGCCCCCAGTCCAGCCTCTGCGCCACGATGCTCCTTAGTGCCGCTCCCGGTTCGCTGCCCCGGCCTCTAGCTCTGGCCGGAACCTCGCTGGATTGGCGATAAATGGCACCCATGCACCACGTGTAAGCTTGGGGTCCAGATGTGACCATGGCTCGTCTCTTCTTCCCATCGATTGGGGGATTGTTCGGGCTTCATGTCATCGTGTTGGCAGGAAGGCCAGCACCGCCCCCCTGAGACCTCCCTGAAGACACATAGAAACATAGGACACAATGCAGCCCATCTCTTTGTTTTAAAACACCTTTACAGGGCTACGAGTTCTGTTCCGTCAATTAGACACATCTCACGTGTAGTATTTGATCAATTTTCATACATGTCTACACCCAGAAAGCCATCGCCACAATCAAGAGAGCTAACATGTCCACCACTCCCCAAGACGGGCAATTTTCCGATGCCCATATTTACCCCTTCCCACCGCCGTCCCTCCCTGGTAACCATAAGTTTGTTTCTCTATGTCTGTGGCTCTATTTGTCTTTTGCAGTTAAGATCATTTCTGTCTTTTTTTCTTAGATTTCACATGGAAGTTGTGTCATGCGGCATTTTTCTCTCTTCTGGCTTACTTCACTCAGAATGACTATCTCTGTGTCCAACCATGTTGCCGCAAATGGCATGGTTCCATCCTTTTTCGCGGCTGTGTAGTATTCCGCGGCATAAAAAGACAACGACTTCTTTATCCAGTCACCAGTCGTTAGATGTTGGGGTTAGTTCCACGTCCTGGCTAATACAAACAGGGCTGCTGTGAGCATTGAGGTGCATGGGACTTTTTGAGTTAGAGTTTTCTCTTGACATATCCCCAGGCGTGGGAAGGCTGGATCATCAGGTAAGTCCATTTGTAGGTTTTTAAGGAACCTCCATCCCGTCTTCTCTAGTGACAATGCAGCCCGTCTTCCTGAAGCAGAGCCATGCTCACAAAGTAACGGATATTCCTAGAGGTCAGACATGACGTGCATTCAGCTTGGCCTGTTCCAGAAGAAGAGGGCAGTCTGGCAGGGCTGGAGGAGAGTGACCAGGGGAGTGTGGGACAGGCAGGATTCACACCACGTGGGGACATGACAGGCTGGGATAAGGAGCCTGGGCTTCCAGTCATGCCTTGGTAAGCATGGGGCACTGGTTCCAGGACTCCCCACAGATGCCAAAATCCATGGATGCTGATGCCTCTTATACAAAATGACATAGGACTTTATTTTTTACATACAAACATACTTTTCTTCCACGTTGTTGTCGTTTTTACAATGTTGTGTCGAATTCCAGTCTAGAGCACAATTTTCCACTTATGCATAAACATACCCATACAGTCATTGTCACATTCTCTTTCGCTGTGTCCTCCTGTGTACTTTAAATCATCTCTAGGTGACGCGCGGCATGCAAGGCAACGTGAATGCTATGTAAGCGGTTGCCGGTGTGTGGCAAGTTCAATTGTCGCTTTTCGAAACTTTCCGTTTTTTCCCGAATATTTTCAACCCACAGTTAGTTGAATCGGCTGGATCGGGAGCCCCTAGATACAGAGAACCCCCAAGCCCTTCCCACCTCGGACATTTCCACTGGAAGCGCTGAAGGGGCCCAAAGAGAGGAGAAGAGCGCCCTCTAGCGGCTGCAAACGCTGAGGCATTCCTTCAGCCTATGCAGCGCGGGAGAGAAGGTTTCGGGCCGACTAGCGCAAAAGGAGGGCCCGCCTGGACAGGAAGGAGGAAGGACGACAGCGGAAGCCAGCTCGCACCCTTCCTGGAGCTAGCTGGTTGCAGTGAGGGACGCCGAGGAACTGGGGACACGTCGCGTGGGGAGGGGGGGGGCAATCCTGGCGGCCAGGAGCAGGGTTCACACAGCTGGCACCCAGTTTGCACGATCAAAATGACAAGGAGAGGGGGTGGGGGGAAGGGGCTGCCTCAGCACCGGGATCCTGACAAGGGCCATAGCGCCGCGACCTCAGCTAATGCGGCTCCCCTGCTAAGCCAGAAAAAGGAAACTGTGAGGCAAGATACTGCAGATTCCACCGCAGCCACACGGATGACTAGATCTCTAACCTGACAAAATGGAACCCTCGGAAACAGGAATCTTCCCTTTCTTCTACACTTTGACCTTGGGACAGGGAGCCACACTTCTCTGACGGGAACCGTCTTTACTCCGGCAGAGAGCTCAGTTTTCCAGGAATAAGTATGGAGAAAAAGTGTGCCGTGATGGTTTAGCAGTTCAAAGCGGAAGCCCGTCTTAGAAACGGGAAAAACATGCTTCTCAATGAAGTCGAGTTATGGCACGAAGCAGGAGGAAGTTTAAGGAAATCTCTCTTAATATCCATTCACCAGACAAGACTAGCCAGTCCTAAAAAGGCAGCACGTTAAATCAAGGAAGATTCTTGCTTCCTTTTTGGGGCGGGAGGGGGGCGGGGGGACATGAGAAACAATGCCGCATTTTAAAACAAGCCTTGGGGCCCTAGATACGGAGAGTGTTGTTGGGTGTTGAGGCTGAGAGGTGTTGCTGAGGAGAACATAAAGCTGCGTATAGACTGGTATGGGTTCCAAGTCTACCGCTGGAAAAAAATTAGCCAATCATGAGTCCATTTGATTGGGAAAGAAGTAAATAACTCAAAAATGGGAAAGACATGGGATTAAATCGCGGTAGCGAGCAATTAAATCCAAGATGTTTATACCTATATTTTCATTGCGAATGCAACAAACTGAAAGCAACTGTCTAAAAAGCAGGAACTGTAGCCCGCGCACGCGCACACACGCACACAATGGGGAACAGCAGAGAGGTAAAATATGCTAAATGTATCATGATTGAGAAACAAGATCTAATAGATTATCCCGTTTTTGAGACTGTTATAGCAATACTGGTCCAATTATATATATAGTTATGAACTTAGAGATGACTTATTAAAACTTAGAGGGAATTTTAATTGGAAGACAATATAGCTTCCAAATCATTGAAGAGAAAACTAACCTCAAAAAAATTAATCAATGCAGCTAAGATGGAGTAACGGAGACCGTATTTACCATCGTAGGATAGACCCCAATGTGGATAAAATCTATGAAGCAATGCTTTTTAAGCCATGTGAAAACGATCATCCACTAGGACCTCGTCCTGCCGCCTCCATACCCAGGCTGCTAGGCCTCCTACTGCCACTACCAAGGATGTCCACCAGGTGGCGACATTGCCCCCCTCTGCTCCTGCTGCAGAGCCAGTCCTGAGCAGCCCTGCTCCAGGTTTTGGCAGGCCGCTCCCAGAAGCGCGCTCGTGGGCCTTGCTCCCTTTTAGCCACCAGCAAAGGGATCGAGGATGAGCACTGAGCCTCCTTACTCATCGAAGATCTAGGAACCTATCTGATTTCTGAGCAGTCCTTTACCCTCGTCTGCCGTCAGGTACTCTCCACCCGACTTGCAGAGTCCGCGGCTTGGGCAGCCTGCACGCTGGCCCCGGCCCGTCAGGATCTCTTCCCCCCACCCCCACCCCACCCCCATCCCCCGCACCCCCCCGGCCAAGAGGCCACGCGCGGTCGTGAGCAGGGCTCCAGGCCTCTGGAGCCGCGCCGCTTGGACTGCGTCCTGGCCCTGGGCTCGCGAGCTCCATGCCCTGGGCTGAGCCACTTAACATCTCTAAGCTAGTTTCCTCATCAGTACAATGAGGGCATAATCGGTATGGGAGGGGGGATCAGAATCTGGGGGGGACTACATTTCTGGTGATTGAAGAGTATTTTCAGTTTGAATTATACAGTGAGGGACACCATACAATTTTTACTACTGCAGACTTCTGAAGGACAGCTTCTAGTATTCTTAAAACTAATGCATGCACGTACACACAAACACACGTGCACACACACTGACTCTGCTCCGCCTACATCCCCACGCACACACACACGGAGTCATGGACCACGCACACCCCCACAACATACACACAACCACACACGTCCTCAGGCGCGCGCACACACACGCAAAGTCACTGCCACGTGCCACACACGTCCAGGCTCAACTTTAGAATTCCCAGACTCAGGGGAGTCCTGCGAAGAAAGCGACAGTGCGGGGAGAGCCGATTCCCAGTCTCTGACCGCCAGCCTGACCCTTTTCTGCCCAATGCTGGGTCCATCCCATGCCCCAAGGGGCCTTGGATGTGCACAGGGGGACACTCAGACCTCACATCCGGGCTCTGTCCGTAACCTCCATGCCAACAGCTGCCCGTTGGCCTCTCTGTGAGTCCTGGGATGCTGAACTCCGGGGAGAGCCGGTGCAGAAACTACAAGCGGGACAGGGGCTGCTGGGGCAGGGCATTCGGGGTCCTGGGATTCCAGAGCACGGGGTGGAGCCAATGGGCGTGTCCCCTTGGCCCTGCTGACTCCACCCCGTAGAGGGCGTGGCCAGAGGGAGTGTCAGGGCCAGAGGGACCCTCTGTAGTTCAGGACCCAGGACAGCGCGGGGGTGTCGGGGGTGGGGGTTGGGGGGCCGCCCCTTGCCGTGGTCTAAGGGCAGAAGCCCTAAGGAAGGGCCGGAGGAGGCTGTAAGGTATCCTCACTGCCATCAATTAAAAAAACAAAAGCCCGCCGCAGGCGAGGGTGGGGAGGGTTTTGCTAGAACAAGGGAAAGACGCTCGCAGAGGTCTGGCCGCAGAGGGCTGGGGGGCTTGCCAGGCTGATGAGGAACCGAGAGGCCGTCGGCCTCTAAACTCCACACGAATTCCTCCGGGTGACCCTGAGATGCAGGGAGACACGGAAAGCACGGTAAACACAGGCCGGAAGCTCAGCAGCCTGTTGCTTGCTTCACCGTCCGTCTGGCGTCCCCTCTGCTAGCAAGCAGCCTTTACCGCATCACCCACGGCTGACCCGGCTCAGGATTCCAGCTGATTTTCCACGGGTGGCATCACTTGCTGGTGACACGAAGCAGGCACGTTAGCCACCTCCCAAACCCTGAGGCTCCTCCTGGGAGGAGCCTGCGGGCCCCCAGTCCAGCCTCTGCGCCACGATGCTCCTTAGTGCCGCTCCCGGTTCGCTGCCCCGGCCTCTAGCTCTGGCCGGAACCTCGCTGGATTGGCGATAAATGGCACCCATGCACCACGTGTAAGCTTGGGGTCCAGATGTGACCATGGCTCGTCTCTTCTTCCCATCGATTGGGGGATTGTTCGGGCTTCATGTCATCGTGTTGGCAGGAAGGCCAGCACCGCCCCCCTGAGACCTCCCTGAAGACACATAGAAACATAGGACACAATGCAGCCCATCTCTTTGTTTTAAAACACCTTTACAGGGCTACGAGTTCTGTTCCGTCAATTAGACACATCTCACGTGTAGTATTTGATCAATTTTCATACATGTCTACACCCAGAAAGCCATCGCCACAATCAAGAGAGCTAACATGTCCACCACTCCCCAAGACGGGCAATTTTCCGATGCCCATATTTACCCCTTCCCACCGCCGTCCCTCCCTGGTAACCATAAGTTTGTTTCTCTATGTCTGTGGCTCTATTTGTCTTTTGCAGTTAAGATCATTTCTGTCTTTTTTTCTTAGATTTCACATGGAAGTTGTGTCATGCGGCATTTTTCTCTCTTCTGGCTTACTTCACTCAGAATGACTATCTCTGTGTCCAACCATGTTGCCGCAAATGGCATGGTTCCATCCTTTTTCGCGGCTGTGTAGTATTCCGCGGCATAAAAAGACAACGACTTCTTTATCCAGTCACCAGTCGTTAGATGTTGGGGTTAGTTCCACGTCCTGGCTAATACAAACAGGGCTGCTGTGAGCATTGAGGTGCATGGGACTTTTTGAGTTAGAGTTTTCTCTTGACATATCCCCAGGCGTGGGAAGGCTGGATCATCAGGTAAGTCCATTTGTAGGTTTTTAAGGAACCTCCATCCCGTCTTCTCTAGTGACAATGCAGCCCGTCTTCCTGAAGCAGAGCCATGCTCACAAAGTAACGGATATTCCTAGAGGTCAGACGTGACGTGCATTCAGCTTGGCCTGTTCCAGAAGAAGAGGGCAGTCTGGCAGGGCTGGAGGAGAGTGACCAGGGGAGTGTGGGACAGGCAGGATTCACACCACGTGGGGACATGACAGGCTGGGATAAGGAGCCTGGGCTTCCAGTCATGCCTTGGTAAGCATGGGGCACTGGTTCCAGGACTCCCCACAGATGCCAAAATCCATGGATGCTGATGCCTCTTATACAAAATGACATAGGACTTTATTTTTTACATACAAACATACTTTTCTTCCACGTTGTTGTCGTTTTTACAATGTTGTGTCGAATTCCAGTCTAGAGCACAATTTTCCACTTATGCATAAACATACCCATACAGTCATTGTCACATTCTCTTTCGCTGTGTCCTCCTGTGTACTTTAAATCATCTCTAGGTGACGCGCGGCATGCAAGGCAACGTGAATGCTATGTAAGCGGTTGCCGGTGTGTGGCAAGTTCAATTGTCGCTTTTCGAAACTTTCCGTTTTTTCCCGAATATTTTCAACCCACAGTTAGTTGAATCGGCTGGATCGGGAGCCCCTAGATACAGAGAACCCCCAAGCCCTTCCCACCTCGGAAATTTCCACTGGAAGCGCTGAAGGGGCCCAAAGAGAGGAGAAGAGCGCCCTCTAGCGGCTGCAAACGCTGAGGCATTCCTTCAGCCTATGCAGCGCGGGAGAGAAGGTTTCGGGCCGACTAGCGCAAAAGGAGGGCCCGCCTGGACAGGAAGGAGGAAGGACGACAGCGGAAGCCAGCTCGCACCCTTCCTGGAGCTAGCTGGTTGCAGTGAGGGACGCCGAGGAACTGGGGACACGTCGCGTGGGGAGGGGGGGGCAATCCTGGCGGCCAGGAGCAGGGTTCACACAGCTGGCACCCAGTTTGCACGATCAAAATGACAAGGAGAGGGGGTGGGGGGAAGGGGCTGCCTCAGCACCGGGATCCTGACAAGGGCCATAGCGCCGCGACCTCAGCTAATGCGGCTCCCCTGCTAAGCCAGAAAAAGGAAACTGTGAGGCAAGATACTGCAGATTCCACCGCAGCCACACGGATGACTAGATCTCTAACCTGACAAAATGGAACCCTCGGAAACAGGAATCTTCCCTTTCTTCTACACTTTGACCTTGGGACAGGGAGCCACACTTCTCTGACGGGAACCGTCTTTACTCCGGCAGAGAGCTCAGTTTTCCAGGAATAAGTATGGAGAAAAAGTGTGCCGTGATGGTTTAGCAGTTCAAAGCGGAAGCCCGTCTTAGAAACGGGAAAAACATGCTTCTCAATGAAGTCGAGTTATGGCACGAAGCAGGAGGAAGTTTAAGGAAATCTCTCTTAATATCCATTCACCAGACAAGACTAGCCAGTCCTAAAAAGGCAGCACGTTAAATCAAGGAAGATTCTTGCTTCCTTTTTGGGGCGGGAGGGGGGCGGGGGGACATGAGAAACAATGCCGCATTTTAAAACAAGCCTTGGGGCCCTAGATACGGAGAGTGTTGTTGGGTGTTGAGGCTGAGAGGTGTTGCTGAGGAGAACATAAAGCTGCGTATAGACTGGTATGGGTTCCAAGTCTACCGCTGGAAAAAAATTAGCCAATCATGAGTCCATTTGATTGGGAAAGAAGTAAATAACTCAAAAATGGGAAAGACATGGGATTAAATAGCGGTAGCGAGCAATTAAATCCAAGATGTTTATACCTATATTTTCATTGCGAATGCAACAAACTGAAAGCAACTGTCTAAAAAGCAGGAACTGTAGCCCGCGCACGCGCACACACGCACACAATGGGGAACAGCAGAGAGGTAAAATATGCTAAATGTATCATGATTGAGAAACAAGATCTAATAGATTATCCCGTTTTTGAGACTGTTATAGCAATACTGGTCCAATTATATATATAGTTATGAACTTAGAGATGACTTATTAAAACTTAGAGGGAATTTTAATTGGAAGACAATATAGCTTCCAAATCATTGAAGAGAAAACTAACCTCAAAAAAATTAATCAATGCAGCTAAGATGGAGTAACGGAGACCGTATTTACCATCGTAGGATAGACCCCAATGTGGATAAAATCTATGAAGCAATGCTTTTTAAGCCATGTGAAAACGATCATCCACTAGGACCTCGTCCTGCCGCCTCCATACCCAGGCTGCTAGGCCTCCTACTGCCACTACCAAGGATGTCCACCAGGTGGCGACATTGCCCCCCTCTGCTCCTGCTGCAGAGCCAGTCCTGAGCAGCCCTGCTCCAGGTTTTGGCAGGCCGCTCCCAGAAGCGCGCTCGTGGGCCTTGCTCCCTTTTAGCCACCAGCAAAGGGATCGAGGATGAGCACTGAGCCTCCTTACTCATCGAAGATCTAGGAACCTATCTGATTTCTGAGCAGTCCTTTACCCTCGTCTGCCGTCAGGTACTCTCCACCCGACTTGCAGAGTCCGCGGCTTGGGCAGCCTGCACGCTGGCCCCGGCCCGTCAGGATCTCTTCCCCCCACCCCCACCCCACCCCCACCCCCCGCACCCCCCCGGCCAAGAGGCCACGCGCGGTCGTGAGCAGGGCTCCAGGCCTCTGGAGCCGCGCCGCTTGGACTGCGTCCTGGCCCTGGGCTCGCGAGCTCCATGCCCTGGGCTGAGCCACTTAACATCTCTAAGCTAGTTTCCTCATCAGTACAATGAGGGCATAATCGGTATGGGAGGGGGGATCAGAATCTGGGGGGGACTACATTTCTGGTGATTGAAGATTATTTTCAGTTTGAATTATACAGTGAGGGACACCATACAATTTTTACTACTGCAGACTTCTGAAGGACAGCTTCTAGTATTCTTAAAACTAATGCATGCACGTACACACAAACACACGTGCACACACACTGACTCTGCTCCGCCTACATCCCCACGCACACACACACGGAGTCATGGACCACGCACACCCCCACAACATACACACAACCACACACGTCCTCAGGCGCGCGCACACACACGCAAAGTCACTGCCACGTGCCACACACGTCCAGGCTCAACTTTAGAATTCCCAGACTCAGGGGAGTCCTGCGAAGAAAGCGACAGTGCGGGGAGAGCCGATTCCCAGTCTCTGACCGCCAGCCTGACCCTTTTCTGCCCAATGCTGGGTCCATCCCATGCCCCAAGGGGCCTTGGATGTGCACAGGGGGACACTCAGACCTCACATCCGGGCTCTGTCCGTAACCTCCATGCCAACAGCTGCCCGTTGGCCTCTCTGTGAGTCCTGGGATGCTGAACTCCGGGGAGAGCCGGTGCAGAAACTACAAGCGGGACAGGGGCTGCTGGGGCAGGGCATTCGGGGTCCTGGGATTCCAGAGCACGGGGTGGAGCCAATGGGCGTGTCCCCTTGGCCCTGCTGACTCCACCCCGTAGAGGGCGTGGCCAGAGGGAGTGTCAGGGCCAGAGGGACCCTCTGTAGTTCAGGACCCAGGACAGCGCGGGGGTGTCGGGGGTGGGGGTTGGGGGGCCGCCCCTTGCCGTGGTCTAAGGGCAGAAGCCCTAAGGAAGGGCCGGAGGAGGCTGTAAGGTATCCTCACTGCCATCAATTAAAAAAACAAAAGCCCGCCGCAGGCGAGGGTGGGGAGGGTTTTGCTAGAACAAGGGAAAGACGCTCGCAGAGGTCTGGCCGCAGAGGGCTGGGGGGCTTGCCAGGCTGATGAGGAACCGAGAGGCCGTCGGCCTCTAAACTCCACACGAATTCCTCCGGGTGACCCTGAGATGCAGGGAGACACGGAAAGCACGGTAAACACAGGCCGGAAGCTCAGCAGCCTGTTGCTTGCTTCACCGTCCGTCTGGCGTCCCCTCTGCTAGCAAGCAGCCTTTACCGCATCACCCACGGCTGACCCGGCTCAGGATTCCAGCTGATTTTCCACGGGTGGCATCACTTGCTGGTGACACGAAGCAGGCACGTTAGCCACCTCCCAAACCCTGAGGCTCCTCCTGGGAGGAGCCTGCGGGCCCCCAGTCCAGCCTCTGCGCCACGATGCTCCTTAGTGCCGCTCCCGGTTCGCTGCCCCGGCCTCTAGCTCTGGCCGGAACCTCGCTGGATTGGCGATAAATGGCACCCATGCACCACGTGTAAGCTTGGGGTCCAGATGTGACCATGGCTCGTCTCTTCTTCCCATCGATTGGGGGATTGTTCGGGCTTCATGTCATCGTGTTGGCAGGAAGGCCAGCACCGCCCCCCTGAGACCTCCCTGAAGACACATAGAAACATAGGACACAATGCAGCCCATCTCTTTGTTTTAAAACACCTTTACAGGGCTACGAGTTCTGTTCCGTCAATTAGACACATCTCACGTGTAGTATTTGATCAATTTTCATACATGTCTACACCCAGAAAGCCATCGCCACAATCAAGAGAGCTAACATGTCCACCACTCCCCAAGACGGGCAATTTTCCGATGCCCATATTTACCCCTTCCCACCGCCGTCCCTCCCTGGTAACCATAAGTTTGTTTCTCTATGTCTGTGGCTCTATTTGTCTTTTGCAGTTAAGATCATTTCTGTCTTTTTTTCTTAGATTTCACATGGAAGTTGTGTCATGCGGCATTTTTCTCTCTTCTGGCTTACTTCACTCAGAATGACTATCTCTGTGTCCAACCATGTTGCCGCAAATGGCATGGTTCCATCCTTTTTCGCGGCTGTGTAGTATTCCGCGGCATAAAAAGACAACGACTTCTTTATCCAGTCACCAGTCGTTAGATGTTGGGGTTAGTTCCACGTCCTGGCTAATACAAACAGGGCTGCTGTGAGCATTGAGGTGCATGGGACTTTTTGAGTTAGAGTTTTCTCTTGACATATCACCAGGCGTGGGAAGGCTGGATCATCAGGTAAGTCCATTTGTAGGTTTTTAAGGAACCTCCATCCCGTCTTCTCTAGTGACAATGCAGCCCGTCTTCCTGAAGCAGAGCCATGCTCACAAAGTAACGGATATTCCTAGAGGTCAGACATGACGTGCATTCAGCTTGGCCTGTTCCAGAAGAAGAGGGCAGTCTGGCAGGGCTGGAGGAGAGTGACCAGGGGAGTGTGGGACAGGCAGGATTCACACCACGTGGGGACATGACAGGCTGGGATAAGGAGCCTGGGCTTCCAGTCATGCCTTGGTAAGCATGGGGCACTGGTTCCAGGACTCCCCACAGATGCCAAAATCCATGGATGCTGATGCCTCTTATACAAAATGACATAGGACTTTATTTTTTACATACAAACATACTTTTCTTCCACGTTGTTGTCGTTTTTACAATGTTGTGTCGAATTCCAGTCTAGAGCACAATTTTCCACTTATGCATAAACATACCCATACAGTCATTGTCACATTCTCTTTCGCTGTGTCCTCCTGTGTACTTTAAATCATCTCTAGGTGACGCGCGGCATGCAAGGCAACGTGAATGCTATGTAAGCGGTTGCCGGTGTGTGGCAAGTTCAATTGTCGCTTTTCGAAACTTTCCGTTTTTTCCCGAATATTTTCAACCCACAGTTAGTTGAATCGGCTGGATCGGGAGCCCCTAGATACAGAGAACCCCCAAGCCCTTCCCACCTCGGACATTTCCACTGGAAGCGCTGAAGGGGCCCAAAGAGAGGAGAAGAGCGCCCTCTAGCGGCTGCAAACGCTGAGGCATTCCTTCAGCCTATGCAGCGCGGGAGAGAAGGTTTCGGGCCGACTAGCGCAAAAGGAGGGCCCGCCTGGACAGGAAGGAGGAAGGACGACAGCGGAAGCCAGCTCGCACCCTTCCTGGAGCTAGCTGGTTGCAGTGAGGGACGCCGAGGAACTGGGGACACGTCGCGTGGGGAGGGGGGGGGCAATCCTGGCGGCCAGGAGCAGGGTTCACACAGCTGGCACCCAGTTTGCACGATCAAAATGACAAGGAGAGGGGGTGGGGGGAAGGGGCTGCCTCAGCACCGGGATCCTGACAAGGGCCATAGCGCCGCGACCTCAGCTAATGCGGCTCCCCTGCTAAGCCAGAAAAAGGAAACTGTGAGGCAAGATACTGCAGATTCCACCGCAGCCACACGGATGACTAGATCTCTAACCTGACAAAATGGAACCCTCGGAAACAGGAATCTTCCCTTTCTTCTACACTTTGACCTTGGGACAGGGAGCCACACTTCTCTGACGGGAACCGTCTTTACTCCGGCAGAGAGCTCAGTTTTCCAGGAATAAGTATGGAGAAAAAGTGTGCCGTGATGGTTTAGCAGTTCAAAGCGGAAGCCCGTCTTAGAAACGGGAAAAACATGCTTCTCAATGAAGTCGAGTTATGGCACGAAGCAGGAGGAAGTTTAAGGAAATCTCTCTTAATATCCATTCACCAGACAAGACTAGCCAGTCCTAAAAAGGCAGCACGTTAAATCAAGGAAGATTCTTGCTTCCTTTTTGGGGCGGGAGGGGGGCGGGGGGACATGAGAAACAATGCCGCATTTTAAAACAAGCCTTGGGGCCCTAGATACGGAGAGTGTTGTTGGGTGTTGAGGCTGAGAGGTGTTGCTGAGGAGAACATAAAGCTGCGTATAGACTGGTATGGGTTCCAAGTCTACCGCTGGAAAAAAATTAGCCAATCATGAGTCCATTTGATTGGGAAAGAAGTAAATAACTCAAAAATGGGAAAGACATGGGATTAAATCGCGGTAGCGAGCAATTAAATCCAAGATGTTTATACCTATATTTTCATTGCGAATGCAACAAACTGAAAGCAACTGTCTAAAAAGCAGGAACTGTAGCCCGCGCACGCGCACACACGCACACAATGGGGAACAGCAGAGAGGTAAAATATGCTAAATGTATCATGATTGAGAAACAAGATCTAATAGATTATCCCGTTTTTGAGACTGTTATAGCAATACTGGTCCAATTATATATATAGTTATGAACTTAGAGATGACTTATTAAAACTTAGAGGGAATTTTAATTGGAAGACAATATAGCTTCCAAATCATTGAGGAGAAAACTAACCTCAAAAAAATTAATCAATGCAGCTAAGATGGAGTAACGGAGACCGTATTTACCATCGTAGGATAGACCCCAATGTGGATAAAATCTATGAAGCAATGCTTTTTAAGCCATGTGAAAACGATCATCCACTAGGACCTCGTCCTGCCGCCTCCATACCCAGGCTGCTAGGCCTCCTACTGCCACTACCAAGGATGTCCACCAGGTGGCGACATTGCCCCCCTCTGCTCCTGCTGCAGAGCCAGTCCTGAGCAGCCCTGCTCCAGGTTTTGGCAGGCCGCTCCCAGAAGCGCGCTCGTGGGCCTTGCTCCCTTTTAGCCACCAGCAAAGGGATCGAGGATGAGCACTGAGCCTCCTTACTCATCGAAGATCTAGGAACCTATCTGATTTCTGAGCAGTCCTTTACCCTCGTCTGCCGTCAGGTACTCTCCACCCGACTTGCAGAGTCCGCGGCTTGGGCAGCCTGCACGCTGGCCCCGGCCCGTCAGGATCTCTTCCCCCCACCCCCACCCCACCCCCACCCCCCGCACCTCCCCCGGCCAAGAGGCCACGCGCGGTCGTGAGCAGGGCTCCAGGCCTCTGGAGCCGCGCCGCTTGGACTGCGTCCTGGCCCTGGGCTCGCGAGCTCCATGCCCTGGGCTGAGCCACTTAACATCTCTAAGCTAGTTTCCTCATCAGTACAATGAGGGCATAATCAGTATGGGAGGGGGGATCAGAATCTGGGGGGGACTACATTTCTGGTGATTGAAGATTATTTTCAGTTTGAATTATACAGTGAGGGACACCATACAATTTTTACTACTGCAGACTTCTGAAGGACAGCTTCTAGTATTCTTAAAACTAATGCATGCACGTACACACAAACACACGTGCACACACACTGACTCTGCTCCGCCTACATCCCCACGCACACACACACGGAGTCATGGACCACGCACACCCCCACAACATACACACAACCACACACGTCCTCAGGCGCGCGCACACACACGCAAAGTCACTGTCACGTGCCACACACGTCCAGGCTCAACTTTAGAATTCCCAGTCTCAGGGGAGTCCTGCGAAGAAAGCGACAGTGCGGGGAGAGCCGATTCCCAGTCTCTGACCGCCAGCCTGACCCTTTTCTTCCCAATGCTGGGTCCATCCCATGCCCCAAGGGGCCTTGGATGTGCACAGGGGGACACTCAGACCTCACATCCGGGCTCTGTCCGTAACCTCCATGCCAACAGCTGCCCGTTGGCCTCTCTGTGAGTCCTGGGATGCTGAACTCCGGGGAGAGCCGGTGCAGAAACTACAAGCGGGTCAGGGGCTGCTGGGGCAGGGCATTCGGGGTCCTGGGATTCCAGAGCACGGGGTGGAGCCAATGGGCGTGTCCCCTTGGCCCTGCTGACTCCACCCCGTAGAGGGCGTGGCCAGAGGGAGTGTCAGGGCCAGAGGGACCCTCTGTAGTTCAGGACCCAGGACAGCGCGGGGGTGTCGGGGGTGGGGGTTGGGGGGCCGCCCCTTGCCGTGGTCTAAGGGCAGAAGCCCTAAGGAAGGGCCGGAGGAGGCTGTAAGGTATCCTCACTGCCATCAATTAAAAAAACAAAAGCCCGCCGCAGGCGAGGGTGGGGAGGGTTTTGCTAGAACAAGGGAAAGACGCTCGCAGAGGTCTGGCCGCAGAGGGCTGGGGGGCTTGCCAGGCTGATGAGGAACCGAGAGGCCGTCGGCCTCTAAACTCCACACGAATTCCTCCGGGTGACCCTGAGATGCAGGGAGACACGGAAAGCACGGTAAACACAGGCCGGAAGCTCAGCAGCCTGTTGCTTGCTTCACCGTCCGTCTGGCGTCCCCTCTGCTAGCAAGCAGCCTTTACCGCATCACCCACGGCTGACCCGGCTCAGGATTCCAGCTGATTTTCCACGGGTGGCATCACTTGCTGGTGACACGAAGCAGGCACGTTAGCCACCTCCCAAACCCTGAGGCTCCTCCTGGGAGGAGCCTGCGGGCCCCCAGTCCAGCCTCTGCGCCACGATGCTCCTTAGTGCCGCTCCCGGTTCGCTGCCCCGGCCTCTAGCTCTGGCCGGAACCTCGCTGGATTGGCGATAAATGGCACCCATGCACCACGTGTAAGCTTGGGGTCCAGATGTGACCATGGCTCGTCTCTTCTTCCCATCGATTGGGGGATTGTTCGGGCTTCATGTCATCGTGTTGGCAGGAAGGCCAGCACCGCCCCCCTGAGACCTCCCTGAAGACACATAGAAACATAGGACACAATGCAGCCCATCTCTTTGTTTTAAAACACCTTTACAGGGCTACGAGTTCTGTTCCGTCAATTAGACACATCTCACGTGTAGTATTTGATCAATTTTCATACATGTCTACACCCAGAAAGCCATCGCCACAATCAAGAGAGCTAACATGTCCACCACTCCCCAAGACGGGCAATTTTCCGATTCCCATATTTACCCCTTCCCACCGCCGTCCCTCCCTGGTAACCATAAGTTTGTTTCTCTATGTCTGTGGCTCTATTTGTCTTTTGCAGTTAAGATCATTTCTGTCTTTTTTTCTTAGATTTCACATGGAAGTTGTGTCATGCGGCATTTTTCTCTCTTCTGGCTTACTTCACTCAGAATGACTATCTCTGTGTCCAACCATGTTGCCGCAAATGGCATGGTTCCATCCTTTTTCGCGGCTGTGTAGTATTCCGCGGCATAAAAAGACAACGACTTCTTTATCCAGTCACCAGTCGTTAGATGTTGGGGTTAGTTCCACGTCCTGGCTAATACAAACAGGGCTGCTGTGAGCATTGAGGTGCATGGGACTTTTTGAGTTAGAGTTTTCTCTTGACATATCCCCAGGCGTGGGAAGGCTGGATCATCAGGTAAGTCCATTTGTAGGTTTTTAAGGAACCTCCATCCCGTCTTCTCTAGTGACAATGCAGCCCGTCTTCCTGAAGCAGAGCCATGCTCACAAAGTAACGGATATTCCTAGAGGTCAGACGTGACGTGCATTCAGCTTGGCCTGTTCCAGAAGAAGAGGGCAGTCTGGCAGGGCTGGAGGAGAGTGACCAGGGGAGTGTGGGACAGGCAGGATTCACACCACGTGGGGACATGACAGGCTGGGATAAGGAGCCTGGGCTTCCAGTCATGCCTTGGTAAGCATGGGGCACTGGTTCCAGGACTCCCCACAGATGCCAAAATCCATGGATGCTGATGCCTCTTATACAAAATGACATAGGACTTTATTTTTTACATACAAACATACTTTTCTTCCACGTTGTTGTCGTTTTTACAATGTTGTGTCGAATTCCAGTCTAGAGCACAATTTTCCACTTATGCATAAACATACCCATACAGTCATTGTCACATTCTCTTTCGCTGTGTCCTCCTGTGTACTTTAAATCATCTCTAGGTGACGCGCGGCATGCAAGGCAACGTGAATGCTATGTAAGCGGTTGCCGGTGTGTGGCAAGTTCAATTGTCGCTTTTCGAAACTTTCCGTTTTTTCCCGAATATTTTCAACCCACAGTTAGTTGAATCGGCTGGATCGGGAGCCCCTAGATACAGAGAACCCCCAAGCCCTTCCCACCTCGGAAATTTCCACTGGAAGCGCTGAAGGGGCCCAAAGAGAGGAGAAGAGCGCCCTCTAGCGGCTGCAAACGCTGAGGCATTCCTTCAGCCTATGCAGCGCGGGAGAGAAGGTTTCGGGCCGACTAGCGCAAAAGGAGGGCCCGCCTGGACAGGAAGGAGGAAGGACGACAGCGGAAGCCAGCTCGCACCCTTCCTGGAGCTAGCTGGTTGCAGTGAGGGACGCCGAGGAACTGGGGACACGTCGCGTGGGGAGGGGGGGGCAATCCTGGCGGCCAGGAGCAGGGTTCACACAGCTGGCACCCAGTTTGCACGATCAAAATGACAAGGAGAGGGGGTGGGGGGAAGGGGCTGCCTCAGCACCGGGATCCTGACAAGGGCCATAGCGCCGCGACCTCAGCTAATGCGGCTCCCCTGCTAAGCCAGAAAAAGGAAACTGTGAGGCAAGATACTGCAGATTCCACCGCAGCCACACGGATGACTAGATCTCTAACCTGACAAAATGGAACCCTCGGAAACAGGAATCTTCCCTTTCTTCTACACTTTGACCTTGGGACAGGGAGCCACACTTCTCTGACGGGAACCGTCTTTACTCCGGCAGAGAGCTCAGTTTTCCAGGAATAAGTATGGAGAAAAAGTGTGCCGTGATGGTTTAGCAGTTCAAAGCGGAAGCCCGTCTTAGAAACGGGAAAAACATGCTTCTCAATGAAGTCGAGTTATGGCACGAAGCAGGAGGAAGTTTAAGGAAATCTCTCTTAATATCCATTCACCAGACAAGACTAGCCAGTCCTAAAAAGGCAGCACGTTAAATCAAGGAAGATTCTTGCTTCCTTTTTGGGGCGGGAGGGGGGCGGGGGGACATGAGAAACAATGCCGCATTTTAAAACAAGCCTTGGGGCCCTAGATACGGAGAGTGTTGTTGGGTGTTGAGGCTGAGAGGTGTTGCTGAGGAGAACATAAAGCTGCGTATAGACTGGTATGGGTTCCAAGTCTACCGCTGGAAAAAAATTAGCCAATCATGAGTCCATTTGATTGGGAAAGAAGTAAATAACTCAAAAATGGGAAAGACATGGGATTAAATAGCGGTAGCGAGCAATTAAATCCAAGATGTTTATACCTATATTTTCATTGCGAATGCAACAAACTGAAAGCAACTGTCTAAAAAGCAGGAACTGTAGCCCGCGCACGCGCACACACGCACACAATGGGGAACAGCAGAGAGGTAAAATATGCTAAATGTATCATGATTGAGAAACAAGATCTAATAGATTATCCCGTTTTTGAGACTGTTATAGCAATACTGGTCCAATTATATATATAGTTATGAACTTAGAGATGACTTATTAAAACTTAGAGGGAATTTTAATTGGAAGACAATATAGCTTCCAAATCATTGAAGAGAAAACTAACCTCAAAAAAATTAATCAATGCAGCTAAGATGGAGTAACGGAGACCGTATTTACCATCGTAGGATAGACCCCAATGTGGATAAAATCTATGAAGCAATGCTTTTTAAGCCATGTGAAAACGATCATCCACTAGGACCTCGTCCTGCCGCCTCCATACCCAGGCTGCTAGGCCTCCTACTGCCACTACCAAGGATGTCCACCAGGTGGCGACATTGCCCCCCTCTGCTCCTGCTGCAGAGCCAGTCCTGAGCAGCCCTGCTCCAGGTTTTGGCAGGCCGCTCCCAGAAGCGCGCTCGTGGGCCTTGCTCCCTTTTAGCCACCAGCAAAGGGATCGAGGATGAGCACTGAGCCTCCTTACTCATCGAAGATCTAGGAACCTATCTGATTTCTGAGCAGTCCTTTACCCTCGTCTGCCGTCAGGTACTCTCCACCCGACTTGCAGAGTCCGCGGCTTGGGCAGCCTGCACGCTGGCCCCGGCCCGTCAGGATCTCTTCCCCCCACCCCCACCCCACCCCCACCCCCCGCACCCCCCCGGCCAAGAGGCCACGCGCGGTCGTGAGCAGGGCTCCAGGCCTCTGGAGCCGCGCCGCTTGGACTGCGTCCTGGCCCTGGGCTCGCGAGCTCCATGCCCTGGGCTGAGCCACTTAACATCTCTAAGCTAGTTTCCTCATCAGTACAATGAGGGCATAATCGGTATGGGAGGGGGGATCAGAATCTGGGGGGGACTACATTTCTGGTGATTGAAGATTATTTTCAGTTTGAATTATACAGTGAGGGACACCATACAATTTTTACTACTGCAGACTTCTGAAGGACAGCTTCTAGTATTCTTAAAACTAATGCATGCACGTACACACAAACACACGTGCACACACACTGACTCTGCTCCGCCTACATCCCCACGCACACACACACGGAGTCATGGACCACGCACACCCCCACAACATACACACAACCACACACGTCCTCAGGCGCGCGCACACACACGCAAAGTCACTGCCACGTGCCACACACGTCCAGGCTCAACTTTAGAATTCCCAGACTCAGGGGAGTCCTGCGAAGAAAGCGACAGTGCGGGGAGAGCCGATTCCCAGTCTCTGACCGCCAGCCTGACCCTTTTCTGCCCAATGCTGGGTCCATCCCATGCCCCAAGGGGCCTTGGATGTGCACAGGGGGACACTCAGACCTCACATCCGGGCTCTGTCCGTAACCTCCATGCCAACAGCTGCCCGTTGGCCTCTCTGTGAGTCCTGGGATGCTGAACTCCGGGGAGAGCCGGTGCAGAAACTACAAGCGGGACAGGGGCTGCTGGGGCAGGGCATTCGGGGTCCTGGGATTCCAGAGCACGGGGTGGAGCCAATGGGCGTGTCCCCTTGGCCCTGCTGACTCCACCCCGTAGAGGGCGTGGCCAGAGGGAGTGTCAGGGCCAGAGGGACCCTCTGTAGTTCAGGACCCAGGACAGCGCGGGGGTGTCGGGGGTGGGGGTTGGGGGGCCGCCCCTTGCCGTGGTCTAAGGGCAGAAGCCCTAAGGAAGGGCCGGAGGAGGCTGTAAGGTATCCTCACTGCCATCAATTAAAAAAACAAAAGCCCGCCGCAGGCGAGGGTGGGGAGGGTTTTGCTAGAACAAGGGAAAGACGCTCGCAGAGGTCTGGCCGCAGAGGGCTGGGGGGCTTGCCAGGCTGATGAGGAACCGAGAGGCCGTCGGCCTCTAAACTCCACACGAATTCCTCCGGGTGACCCTGAGATGCAGGGAGACACGGAAAGCACGGTAAACACAGGCCGGAAGCTCAGCAGCCTGTTGCTTGCTTCACCGTCCGTCTGGCGTCCCCTCTGCTAGCAAGCAGCCTTTACCGCATCACCCACGGCTGACCCGGCTCAGGATTCCAGCTGATTTTCCACGGGTGGCATCACTTGCTGGTGACACGAAGCAGGCACGTTAGCCACCTCCCAAACCCTGAGGCTCCTCCTGGGAGGAGCCTGCGGGCCCCCAGTCCAGCCTCTGCGCCACGATGCTCCTTAGTGCCGCTCCCGGTTCGCTGCCCCGGCCTCTAGCTCTGGCCGGAACCTCGCTGGATTGGCGATAAATGGCACCCATGCACCACGTGTAAGCTTGGGGTCCAGATGTGACCATGGCTCGTCTCTTCTTCCCATCGATTGGGGGATTGTTCGGGCTTCATGTCATCGTGTTGGCAGGAAGGCCAGCACCGCCCCCCTGAGACCTCCCTGAAGACACATAGAAACATAGGACACAATGCAGCCCATCTCTTTGTTTTAAAACACCTTTACAGGGCTACGAGTTCTGTTCCGTCAATTAGACACATCTCACGTGTAGTATTTGATCAATTTTCATACATGTCTACACCCAGAAAGCCATCGCCACAATCAAGAGAGCTAACATGTCCACCACTCCCCAAGACGGGCAATTTTCCGATGCCCATATTTACCCCTTCCCACCGCCGTCCCTCCCTGGTAACCATAAGTTTGTTTCTCTATGTCTGTGGCTCTATTTGTCTTTTGCAGTTAAGATCATTTCTGTCTTTTTTTCTTAGATTTCACATGGAAGTTGTGTCATGCGGCATTTTTCTCTCTTCTGGCTTACTTCACTCAGAATGACTATCTCTGTGTCCAACCATGTTGCCGCAAATGGCATGGTTCCATCCTTTTTCGCGGCTGTGTAGTATTCCGCGGCATAAAAAGACAACGACTTCTTTATCCAGTCACCAGTCGTTAGATGTTGGGGTTAGTTCCACGTCCTGGCTAATACAAACAGGGCTGCTGTGAGCATTGAGGTGCATGGGACTTTTTGAGTTAGAGTTTTCTCTTGACATATCCCCAGGCGTGGGAAGGCTGGATCATCAGGTAAGTCCATTTGTAGGTTTTTAAGGAACCTCCATCCCGTCTTCTCTAGTGACAATGCAGCCCGTCTTCCTGAAGCAGAGCCATGCTCACAAAGTAACGGATATTCCTAGAGGTCAGACATGACGTGCATTCAGCTTGGCCTGTTCCAGAAGAAGAGGGCAGTCTGGCAGGGCTGGAGGAGAGTGACCAGGGGAGTGTGGGACAGGCAGGATTCACACCACGTGGGGACATGACAGGCTGGGATAAGGAGCCTGGGCTTCCAGTCATGCCTTGGTAAGCATGGGGCACTGGTTCCAGGACTCCCCACAGATGCCAAAATCCATGGATGCTGATGCCTCTTATACAAAATGACATAGGACTTTATTTTTTACATACAAACATACTTTTCTTCCACGTTGTTGTCGTTTTTACAATGTTGTGTCGAATTCCAGTCTAGAGCACAATTTTCCACTTATGCATAAACATACCCATACAGTCATTGTCACATTCTCTTTCGCTGTGTCCTCCTGTGTACTTTAAATCATCTCTAGGTGACGCGCGGCATGCAAGGCAACGTGAATGCTATGTAAGCGGTTGCCGGTGTGTGGCAAGTTCAATTGTCGCTTTTCGAAACTTTCCGTTTTTTCCCGAATATTTTCAACCCACAGTTAGTTGAATCGGCTGGATCGGGAGCCCCTAGATACAGAGAACCCCCAAGCCCTTCCCACCTCGGAAATTTCCACTGGAAGCGCTGAAGGGGCCCAAAGAGAGGAGAAGAGCGCCCTCTAGCGGCTGCAAACGCTGAGGCATTCCTTCAGCCTATGCAGCGCGGGAGAGAAGGTTTCGGGCCGACTAGCGCAAAAGGAGGGCCCGCCTGGACAGGAAGGAGGAAGGACGACAGCGGAAGCCAGCTCGCACCCTTCCTGGAGCTAGCTGGTTGCAGTGAGGGACGCCGAGGAACTGGGGACACGTCGCGTGGGGAGGGGGGGGGGGGCAATCCTGGCGGCCAGGAGCAGGGTTCACACAGCTGGCACCCAGTTTGCACGATCAAAATGACAAGGAGAGGGGGTGGGGGGAAGGGGCTGCCTCAGCACCGGGATCCTGACAAGGGCCATAGCGCCGCGACCTCAGCTAATGCGGCTCCCCTGCTAAGCCAGAAAAAGGAAACTGTGAGGCAAGATACTGCAGATTCCACCGCAGCCACACGGATGACTAGATCTCTAACCTGACAAAATGGAACCCTCGGAAACAGGAATCTTCCCTTTCTTCTACACTTTGACCTTGGGACAGGGAGCCACACTTCTCTGACGGGAACCGTCTTTACTCCGGCAGAGAGCTCAGTTTTCCAGGAATAAGTATGGAGAAAAAGTGTGCCGTGATGGTTTAGCAGTTCAAAGCGGAAGCCCGTCTTAGAAACGGGAAAAACATGCTTCTCAATGAAGTCGAGTTATGGCACGAAGCAGGAGGAAGTTTAAGGAAATCTCTCTTAATATCCATTCAGCAGACAAGACTAGCCAGTCCTAAAAAGGCAGCACGTTAAATCAAGGAAGATTCTTGCTTCCTTTTTGGGGCGGGAGGGGGGCGGGGGGACATGAGAAACAATGCCGCATTTTAAAACAAGCCTTGGGGCCCTAGATACGGAGAGTGTTGTTGGGTGTTGAGGCTGAGAGGTGTTGCTGAGGAGAACATAAAGCTGCGTATAGACTGGTATGGGTTCCAAGTCTACCGCTGGAAAAAAATTAGCCAATCATGAGTCCATTTGATTGGGAAAGAAGTAAATAACTCAAAAATGGGAAAGACATGGGATTAAATAGCGGTAGCGAGCAATTAAATCCAAGATGTTTATACCTATATTTTCATTGCGAATGCAACAAACTGAAAGCAACTGTCTAAAAAGCAGGAACTGTAGCCCGCGCACGCGCACACACGCACACAATGGGGAACAGCAGAGAGGTAAAATATGCTAAATGTATCATGATTGAGAAACAAGATCTAATAGATTATCCCGTTTTTGAGACTGTTATAGCAATACTGGTCCAATTATATATATAGTTATGAACTTAGAGATGACTTATTAAAACTTAGAGGGAATTTTAATTGGAAGACAATATAGCTTCCAAATCATTGAAGAGAAAACTAACCTCAAAAAAATTAATCAATGCAGCTAAGATGGAGTAACGGAGACCGTATTTACCATCGTAGGATAGACCCCAATGTGGATAAAATCTATGAAGCAATGCTTTTTAAGCCATGTGAAAACGATCATCCACTAGGACCTCGTCCTGCCGCCTCCATACCCAGGCTGCTAGGCCTCCTACTGCCACTACCAAGGATGTCCACCAGGTGGCGACATTGCCCCCCTCTGCTCCTGCTGCAGAGCCAGTCCTGAGCAGCCCTGCTCCAGGTTTTGGCAGGCCGCTCCCAGAAGCGCGCTCGTGGGCCTTGCTCCCTTTTAGCCACCAGCAAAGGGATCGAGGATGAGCACTGAGCCTCCTTACTCATCGAAGATCTAGGAACCTATCTGATTTCTGAGCAGTCCTTTACCCTCGTCTGCCGTCAGGTACTCTCCACCCGACTTGCAGAGTCCGCGGCTTGGGCAGCCTGCACGCTGGCCCCGGCCCGTCAGGATCTCTTCCCCCCACCCCCACCCCACCCCCACCCCCCGCACCCCCCCGGCCAAGAGGCCACGCGCGGTCGTGAGCAGGGCTCCAGGCCTCTGGAGCCGCGCCGCTTGGACTGCGTCCTGGCCCTGGGCTCGCGAGCTCCATGCCCTGGGCTGAGCCACTTAACATCTCTAAGCTAGTTTCCTCATCAGTACAATGAGGGCATAATCAGTATGGGAGGGGGGATCAGAATCTGGGGGGGACTACATTTCTGGTGATTGAAGATTATTTTCAGTTTGAATTATACAGTGAGGGACACCATACAATTTTTACTACTGCAGACTTCTGAAGGACAGCTTCTAGTATTCTTAAAACTAATGCATGCACGTACACACAAACACACGTGCACACACACTGACTCTGCTCCGCCTACATCCCCACGCACACACACACGGAGTCATGGACCACGCACACCCCCACAACATACACACAACCACACACGTCCTCAGGCGCGCGCACACACACGCAAAGTCACTGTCACGTGCCACACACGTCCAGGCTCAACTTTAGAATTCCCAGACTCAGGGGAGTCCTGCGAAGAAAGCGACAGTGCGGGGAGAGTCGATTCCCAGTCTCTGACCGCCAGCCTGACCCTTTTCTTCCCAATGCTGGGTCCATCCCATGCCCCAAGGGGCCTTGGATGTGCACAGGGGGACACTCAGACCTCACATCCGGGCTCTGTCCGTAACCTCCATGCCAACAGCTGCCCGTTGGCCTCTCTGTGAGTCCTGGGATGCTGAACTCCGGGGAGAGCCGGTGCAGAAACTACAAGCGGGACAGGGGCTGCTGGGGCAGGGCATTCGGGGTCCTGGGATTCCAGAGCACGGGGTGGAGCCAATGGGCGTGTCCCCTTGGCCCTGCTGACTCCACCCCGTAGAGGGCGTGGCCAGAGGGAGTGTCAGGGCCAGAGGGACCCTCTGTAGTTCAGGACCCAGGACAGCGCGGGGGTGTCGGGGGTGGGGGTTGGGGGGCCGCCCCTTGCCGTGGTCTAAGGGCAGAAGCCCTAAGGAAGGGCCGGAGGAGGCTGTAAGGTATCCTCACTGCCATCAATTAAAAAAACAAAAGCCCGCCGCAGGCGAGGGTGGGGAGGGTTTTGCTAGAACAAGGGAAAGACGCTCGCAGAGGTCTGGCCGCAGAGGGCTGGGGGGCTTGCCAGGCTGATGAGGAACCGAGAGGCCGTCGGCCTCTAAACTCCACACGAATTCCTCCGGGTGACCCTGAGATGCAGGGAGACACGGAAAGCACGGTAAACACAGGCCGGAAGCTCAGCAGCCTGTTGCTTGCTTCACCGTCCGTCTGGCCTCCCCTCTGCTAGCAAGCAGCCTTTACCGCATCACCCACGGCTGACCCGGCTCAGGATTCCAGCTGATTTTCCACGGGTGGCATCACTTGCTGGTGACACGAAGCAGGCACGTTAGCCACCTCCCAAACCCTGAGGCTCCTCCTGGGAGGAGCCTGCGGGCCCCCAGTCCAGCCTCTGCGCCACGATGCTCCTTAGTGCCGCTCCCGGTTCGCTGCCCCGGCCTCTAGCTCTGGCCGGAACCTCGCTGGATTGGCGATAAATGGCACCCATGCACCACGTGTAAGCTTGGGGTCCAGATGTGACCATGGCTCGTCTCTTCTTCCCATCGATTGGGGGATTGTTCGGGCTTCATGTCATCGTGTTGGCAGGAAGGCCAGCACCGCCCCCCTGAGACCTCCCTGAAGACACATAGAAACATAGGACACAATGCAGCCCATCTCTTTGTTTTAAAACACCTTTACAGGGCTACGAGTTCTGTTCCGTCAATTAGACACATCTCACGTGTAGTATTTGATCAATTTTCATACATGTCTACACCCAGAAAGCCATCGCCACAATCAAGAGAGCTAACATGTCCACCACTCCCCAAGACGGGCAATTTTCCGATGCCCATATTTACCCCTTCCCACCGCCGTCCCTCCCTGGTAACCATAAGTTTGTTTCTCTATGTCTGTGGCTCTATTTGTCTTTTGCAGTTAAGATCATTTCTGTCTTTTTTTCTTAGATTTCACATGGAAGTTGTGTCATGCGGCATTTTTCTCTCTTCTGGCTTACTTCACTCAGAATGACTATCTCTGTGTCCAACCATGTTGCCGCAAATGGCATGGTTCCATCCTTTTTCGCGGCTGTGTAGTATTCCGCGGCATAAAAAGACAACGACTTCTTTATCCAGTCACCAGTCGTTAGATGTTGGGGTTAGTTCCACGTCCTGGCTAATACAAACAGGGCTGCTGTGAGCATTGAGGTGCATGGGACTTTTTGAGTTAGAGTTTTCTCTTGACATATCCCCAGGCGTGGGAAGGCTGGATCATCAGGTAAGTCCATTTGTAGGTTTTTAAGGAACCTCCATCCCGTCTTCTCTAGTGACAATGCAGCCCGTCTTCCTGAAGCAGAGCCATGCTCACAAAGTAACGGATATTCCTAGAGGTCAGACATGACGTGCATTCAGCTTGGCCTGTTCCAGAAGAAGAGGGCAGTCTGGCAGGGCTGGAGGAGAGTGACCAGGGGAGTGTGGGACAGGCAGGATTCACACCACGTGGGGACATGACAGGCTGGGATAAGGAGCCTGGGCTTCCAGTCATGCCTTGGTAAGCATGGGGCACTGGTTCCAGGAATCCCCACAGATGCCAAAATCCATGGATGCTGATGCCTCTTATACAAAATGACATAGGACTTTATTTTTTACATACAAACATACTTTTCTTCCACGTTGTTGTCGTTTTTACAATGTTGTGTCGAATTCCAGTCTAGAGCACAATTTTCCACTTATGCATAAACATACCCATACAGTCATTGTCACATTCTCTTTCGCTGTGTCCTCCTGTGTACTTTAAATCATCTCTAGGTGACGCGCGGCATGCAAGGCAACGTGAATGCTATGTAAGCGGTTGCCGGTGTGTGGCAAGTTCAATTGTCGCTTTTCGAAACTTTCCGTTTTTTCCCGAATATTTTCAACCCACAGTTAGTTGAATCGGCTGGATCGGGAGCCCCTAGATACAGAGAACCCCCAAGCCCTTCCCACCTCGGAAATTTCCACTGGAAGCGCTGAAGGGGCCCAAAGAGAGGAGAAGAGCGCCCTCTAGCGGCTGCAAACGCTGAGGCATTCCTTCAGCCTATGCAGCGCGGGAGAGAAGGTTTCGGGCCGACTAGCGCAAAAGGAGGGCCCGCCTGGACAGGAAGGAGGAAGGACGACAGCGGAAGCCAGCTCGCACCCTTCCTGGAGCTAGCTGGTTGCAGTGAGGGACGCCGAGGAACTGGGGACACGTCGCGTGGGGAGGGGGGGGGCAATCCTGGCGGCCAGGAGCAGGGTTCACACAGCTGGCACCCAGTTTGCACGATCAAAATGACAAGGAGAGGGGGTGGGGGGAAGGGGCTGCCTCAGCACCGGGATCCTGACAAGGGCCATAGCGCCGCGACCTCAGCTAATGCGGCTCCCCTGCTAAGCCAGAAAAAGGAAACTGTGAGGCAAGATACTGCAGATTCCACCGCAGCCACACGGATGACTAGATCTCTAACCTGACAAAATGGAACCCTCGGAAACAGGAATCTTCCCTTTCTTCTACACTTTGACCTTGGGACAGGGAGCCACACTTCTCTGACGGGAACCGTCTTTACTCCGGCAGAGAGCTCAGTTTTCCAGGAATAAGTATGGAGAAAAAGTGTGCCGTGATGGTTTAGCAGTTCAAAGCGGAAGCCCGTCTTAGAAACGGGAAAAACATGCTTCTCAATGAAGTCGAGTTATGGCACGAAGCAGGAGGAAGTTTAAGGAAATCTCTCTTAATATCCATTCACCAGACAAGACTAGCCAGTCCTAAAAAGGCAGCACGTTAAATCAAGGAAGATTCTTGCTTCCTTTTTGGGGCGGGAGGGGGGCGGGGGGACATGAGAAACAATGCCGCATTTTAAAACAAGCCTTGGGGCCCTAGATACGGAGAGTGTTGTTGGGTGTTGAGGCTGAGAGGTGTTGCTGAGGAGAACATAAAGCTGCGTATAGACTGGTATGGGTTCCAAGTCTACCGCTGGAAAAAAATTAGCCAATCATGAGTCCATTTGATTGGGAAAGAAGTAAATAACTCAAAAATGGGAAAGACATGGGATTAAATAGCGGTAGCGAGCAATTAAATCCAAGATGTTTATACCTATATTTTCATTGCGAATGCAACAAACTGAAAGCAACTGTCTAAAAAGCAGGAACTGTAGCCCGCGCACGCGCACACACGCACACAATGGGGAACAGCAGAGAGGTAAAATATGCTACATGTATCATGATTGAGAAACAAGATCTAATAGATTATCCCGTTTTTGAGACTGTTATAGCAATACTGGTCCAATTATATATATAGTTATGAACTTAGAGATGACTTATTAAAACTTAGAGGGAATTTTAATTGGAAGACAATATAGCTTCCAAATCATTGAAGAGAAAACTAACCTCAAAAAAATTAATCAATGCAGCTAAGATGGAGTAACGGAGACCGTATTTACCATCGTAGGATAGACCCCAATGTGGATAAAATCTATGAAGCAATGCTTTTTAAGCCATGTGAAAACGATCATCCACTAAGGACTCGTCCTGCCGCCTCCAAACCCAGGCTGCTAGGCCTCCTACTGCCACTACCAAGGATGTCCACCAGGTGGCGACATTGCCCCCCCTCTGCTCCTGCTGCAGAGCCAGTCCTGAGCAGCCCTGCTCCAGGTTTTGGCAGGCCGCTCCCAGAAGCGCGCTCGTGGGCCTTGCTCCCTTTTAGCCACCAGCAAAGGGATCGAGGATGAGCACTGAGCCTCCTTACTCATCGAAGATCTAGGAACCTATCTGATTTCTGAGCAGTCCTTTACCCTCGTCTGCCGTCAGGTACTCTCCACCCGACTTGCAGAGTCCGCGGCTTGGGCAGCCTGCACGCTGGCCCCGGCCCGACAGAATCACTTCCCCCCACCCCCACCCCACCCCAACCCCCGCACCCCCCGGCCAAGAGGCCACGCGCGGTCGTGAGCAGGGCTCCAGGCCTCTGGAGCCGCGCCGCTTGGACTGCGTCCTGGCCCTGGGCTCGCGAGCTCCATGCCCTGGGCTGAGCCACTTAACATCTCTAAGCTAGTTTCCTCATCAGTACAATGAGGGCATAATCAGTATGGGAGGGGGGATCAGAATCTGGGGGGGACTACATTTCTGGTGATTGAAGATTATTTTCAGTTTGAATTATACAGTGAGGGACACCATACAATTTTTACTACTGCAGACTTCTGAAGGACAGCTTCAAGTATTCTTAAAACTAATGCATGCACGTACACACAAACACACGTGCACACACACTGACTCTGCTCCGCCTACATCCCCACGCACACACACACGGAGTCATGGACCACACACACCCCCACAACATACACACAACCACACACGTCCTCAGGCGCGCGCACACACACGCAAAGTCACTGCCACGTGCCACACACGTCCAGGCTCAACTTTAGAATTCCCAGACTCAGGGGAGTCCTGCGAAGAAAGCGACAGTGCGGGGAGAGCCGATTCCCAGTCTCTGACCGCCAGCCTGACCCTTTTCTTCCCAATGCTGGGTCCATCCCATGCCCCAAGGGGCCTTGGATGTGCACAGGGGGACACTCAGACCTCACATCCGGGCTCTGTCCGTAACCTCCATGCCAACAGCTGCCCGTTGGCCTCTCTGTGAGTCCTGGGATGCTGAACTCCGGGGAGAGCCGGTGCAGAAACTACAAGCGGGACAGGGGCTGCTGGGGCAGGGCATTCGGGGTCCTGGGATTCCAGAGCACGGGGTGGAGCCAATGGGCGTGTCCCCTTGGCCCTGCTGACTCCACCCCGTAGAGGGCGTGGCCAGAGGGAGTGTCAGGGCCAGAGGGACCCTCTGTAGTTCAGGACCCAGGACAGCGCGGGGGTGTCGGGGGTGGGGGTTGGGGGGCCGCCCCTTGCCGTGGTCTAAGGGCAGAAGCCCTAAGGAAGGGCCGGAGGAGGCTGTAAGGTATCCTCACTGCCATCAATTAAAAAAACAAAAGCCCGCCGCAGGCGAGGGTGGGGAGGGTTTTGCTAGAACAAGGGAAAGACGCTCGCAGAGGTCTGGCCGCAGAGGGCTGGGGGGCTTGCCAGGCTGATGAGGAACCGAGAGGCCGTCGGCCTCTAAACTCCACACGAATTCCTCCGGGTGACCCTGAGATGCAGGGAGACACGGAAAGCACGGTAAACACAGGCCGGAAGCTCAGCAGCCTGTTGCTTGCTTCACCGTCCGTCTGGCGTCCCCTCTGCTAGCAAGCAGCCTTTACCGCATCACCCACGGCTGACCCGGCTCAGGATTCCAGCTGATTTTCCACGGGTGGCATCACTTGCTGGTGACACGAAGCAGGCACGTTAGCCACCTCCCAAACCCTGAGGCTCCTCCTGGGAGGAGCCTGCGGGCCCCCAGTCCAGCCTCTGCGCCACGATGCTCCTTAGTGCCGCTCCCGGTTCGCTGCCCCGGCCTCTAGCTCTGGCCGGAACCTCGCTGGATTGGCGATAAATGGCACCCATGCACCACGTGTAAGCTTGGGGTCCAGATGTGACCATGGCTCGTCTCTTCTTCCCATCGATTGGGGGATTGTTCGGGCTTCATGTCATCGTGTTGGCAGGAAGGCCAGCACCGCCCCCCTGAGACCTCCCTGAAGACACATAGAAACATAGGACACAATGCAGCCCATCTCTTTGTTTTAAAACACCTTTACAGGGCTACGAGTTCTGTTCCGTCAATTAGACACATCTCACGTGTAGTATTTGATCAATTTTCATACATGTCTACACCCAGAAAGCCATCGCCACAATCAAGAGAGCTAACATGTCCACCACTCCCCAAGACGGGCAATTTTCCGATTCCCATATTTACCCCTTCCCACCGCCGTCCCTCCCTGGTAACCATAAGTTTGTTTCTCTATGTCTGTGGCTCTATTTGTCTTTTGCAGTTAAGATCATTTCTGTCTTTTTTTCTTAGATTTCACATGGAAGTTGTGTCATGCGGCATTTTTCTCTCTTCTGGCTTACTTCACTCAGAATGACTATCTCTGTGTCCAACCATGTTGCCGCAAATGGCATGGTTCCATCCTTTTTCGCGGCTGTGTAGTATTCCGCGGCATAAAAAGACAACGACTTCTTTATCCAGTCACCAGTCGTTAGATGTTGGGGTTAGTTCCACGTCCTGGCTAATACAAACAGGGCTGCTGTGAGCATTGAGGTGCATGGGACTTTTTGAGTTAGAGTTTTCTCTTGACATATCCCCAGGCGTGGGAAGGCTGGATCATCAGGTAAGTCCATTTGTAGGTTTTTAAGGAACCTCCATCCCGTCTTCTCTAGTGACAATGCAGCCCGTCTTCCTGAAGCAGAGCCATGCTCACAAAGTAACGGATATTCCTAGAGGTCAGACGTGACGTGCATTCAGCTTGGCCTGTTCCAGAAGAAGAGGGCAGTCTGGCAGGGCTGGAGGAGAGTGACCAGGGGAGTGTGGGACAGGCAGGATTCACACCACGTGGGGACATGACAGGCTGGGATAAGGAGCCTGGGCTTCCAGTCATGCCTTGGTAAGCATGGGGCACTGGTTCCAGGACTCCCCACAGATGCCAAAATCCATGGATGCTGATGCCTCTTATACAAAATGACATAGGACTTTATTTTTTACATGCAAACATACTTTTCTTCCACGTTGTTGTCGTTTTTACAATGTTGTGTCGAATTCCAGTCTAGAGCACAATTTTCCACTTATGCATAAACATACCCATACAGTCATTGTCACATTCTCTTTCGCTGTGTCCTCCTGTGTACTTTAAATCATCTCTAGGTGACGCGCGGCATGCAAGGCAACGTGAATGCTATGTAAGCGGTTGCCGGTGTGTGGCAAGTTCAATTGTCGCTTTTCGAAACTTTCCGTTTTTTCCCGAATATTTTCAACCCACAGTTAGTTGAATCGGCTGGATCGGGAGCCCCTAGATACAGAGAACCCCCAAGCCCTTCCCACCTCGGAAATTTCCACTGGAAGCGCTGAAGGGGCCCAAAGAGAGGAGAAGAGCGCCCTCTAGCGGCTGCAAACGCTGAGGCATTCCTTCAGCCTATGCAGCGCGGGAGAGAAGGTTTCGGGCCGACTAGCGCAAAAGGAGGGCCCGCCTGGACAGGAAGGAGGAAGGACGACAGCGGAAGCCAGCTCGCACCCTTCCTGGAGCTAGCTGGTTGCAGTGAGGGACGCCGAGGAACTGGGGACACGTCGCGTGGGGAGGGGGGGGGGCAATCCTGGCGGCCAGGAGCAGGGTTCACACAGCTGGCACCCAGTTTGCACGATCAAAATGACAAGGAGAGGGGGTGGGGGGAAGGGGCTGCCTCAGCACCGGGATCCTGACAAGGGCCATAGCGCCGCGACCTCAGCTAATGCGGCTCCCCTGCTAAGCCAGAAAAAGGAAACTGTGAGGCAAGATACTGCAGATTCCACCGCAGCCACACGGATGACTAGATCTCTAACCTGACAAAATGGAACCCTCGGAAACAGGAATCTTCCCTTTCTTCTACACTTTGACCTTGGGACAGGGAGCCACACTTCTCTGACGGGAACCGTCTTTACTCCGGCAGAGAGCTCAGTTTTCCAGGAATAAGTATGGAGAAAAAGTGTGCCGTGATGGTTTAGCAGTTCAAAGCGGAAGCCCGTCTTAGAAACGGGAAAAACATGCTTCTCAATGAAGTCGAGTTATGGCACGAAGCAGGAGGAAGTTTAAGGAAATCTCTCTTAATATCCATTCAGCAGACAAGACTAGCCAGTCCTAAAAAGGCAGCACGTTAAATCAAGGAAGATTCTTGCTTCCTTTTTGGGGCGGGAGGGGGGCGGGGGGACATGAGAAACAATGCCGCATTTTAAAACAAGCCTTGGCGCCCTAGATACGGAGAGTGTTGTTGGGTGTTGAGGCTGAGAGGTGTTGCTGAGGAGAACATAAAGCTGCGTATAGACTGGTATGGGTTCCAAGTCTACCGCTGGAAAAAAATTAGCCAATCATGAGTCCATTTGATTGGGAAAGAAGTAAATAACTCAAAAATGGGAAAGACATGGGATTAAATAGCGGTAGCGAGCAATTAAATCCAAGATGTTTATACCTATATTTTCATTGCGAATGCAACAAACTGAAAGCAACTGTCTAAAAAGCAGTAACTGTAGCCCGCGCACGCGCACACACGCACACAATGGGGAACAGCAGAGAGGTAAAATATGCTACATGTATCATGATTGAGAAACAAGATCTAATAGATTATCCCGTTTTTGAGACTGTTATAGCAATACTGGTCCAATTATATATATAGTTATGAACTTAGAGATGACTTATTAAAACTTAGAGGGAATTTTAATTGGAAGACAATATAGCTTCCAAATCATTGAAGAGAAAACTAACCTCAAAAAAATTAATCAATGCAGCTAAGATGGAGTAACGGAGACCGTATTTACCATCGTAGGATAGACCCCAATGTGGATAAAATCTATGAAGCAATGCTTTTTAAGCCATGTGAAAACGATCATCCACTAAGGACTCGTCCTGCCGCCTCCATACCCAGGCTGCTAGGCCTCCTACTGCCACTACCAAGGATGTCCACCAGGTGGCGACATTGCCCCCCCTCTGCTCCTGCTGCAGAGCCAGTCCTGAGCAGCCCTGCTCCAGGTTTTGGCAGGCCGCTCCCAGAAGTGCGCTCGTGGGCCTTGCTCCCTTTTAGCCACCAGCAAAGGGATCGAGGATGAGCACTGAGCCTCCTTACTCATCGAAGATCTAGGAACCTATCTGATTTCTGAGCAGTCCTTTACCCTCGTCTGCCGTCAGGTACTCTCCACCCGACTTGCAGAGTCCGCGGCTTGGGCAGCCTGCACGCTGGCCCCGGCCCGTCAGAATCTCTTCCACCCACCCCCACCCCACCCCCACCCCCCGCACCCCCCGGCCAAGAGGCCACGCGCGGTCGTGAGCAGGGCTCCAGGCCTCTGGAGCCGTGCCGCTTGGACTGCGACCTGGCCCTGGGCTCGCGAGCTCCATGCCCTGGGCTGAGCCACTTAACATCTCTAAGCTAGTTTCCTCATCAGTACAATGAGGGCATAATCAGTATGGGAGGGGGGATCAGAATCTGGGGGGGACTACATTTCTGGTGATTGAAGATTATTTTCAGTTTGAATTATACAGTGAGGGACACCATACAATTTTTACTACTGCAGACTTCTGAAGGACAGCTTCAAGTATTCTTAAAACTAATGCATGCACGTACACACAAACACACGTGCACACACACTGACTCTGCTCCGCCTACATCCCCACGCACACACACACGGAGTCATGGACCACACACACCCCCACAACATACACACAACCACACACGTCCTCAGGCGCGCGCACACACACGCAAAGTCACTGCCACGTGCCACACACGTCCAGGCTCAACTTTAGAATTCCCAGACTCAGGGGAGTCCTGCGAAGAAAGCGACAGTGCGGGGAGAGCCGATTCCCAGTCTCTGACCGCCAGCCTGACCCTTTTCTTCCCAATGCTGGGTCCATCCCATGCCCCAAGGGGCCTTGGATGTGCACAGGGGGACACTCAGACCTCACATCCGGGCTCTGTCCGTAACCTCCATGCCAACAGCTGCCCGTTGGCCTCTCTGTAAGTCCTGGGATGCTGAACTCCGGGGAGAGCCGGTGCAGAAACTACAAGCGGGACAGGGGCTGCTGGGGCAGGGCATTCGGGGTCCTGGGATTCCAGAGCACGGGGTGGAGCCAATGGGCGTGTCCCCTTGGCCCTGCTGACTCCACCCCGTAGAGGGCGTGGCCAGAGGGAGTGTCAGGGCCAGAGGGACCCTCTGTAGTTCAGGACCCAGGACAGCGCGGGGGTGTCGGGGGTGGGGGTTGGGGGGCCGCCCCTTGCCGTGCTCTAAGGGCAGAAGCCCTAAGGAAGGGCCGGAGGAGGCTGTAAGGTATCCTCACTGCCATCAATTAAAAAAACAAAAGCCCGCCGCAGGCGAGGGTGGGGAGGGTTTTGCTAGAACAAGGGAAAGACGCTCGCAGAGGTCTGGCCGCAGAGGGCTGGGGGGCTTGCCAGGCTGATGAGGAACCGAGAGGCCGTCGGCCTCTAAACTCCACACGAATTCCTCCGGGTGACCCTGAGATGCAGGGAGACACGGAAAGCACGGTAAACACAGGCCGGAAGCTCAGCAGCCTGTTGCTTGCTTCACCGTCCGTCTGGCGTCCCCTCTGCTAGCAAGCAGCCTTTACCGCATCACCCACGGCTGACCCGGCTCAGGATTCCAGCTGATTTTCCACGGGTGGCATCACTTGCTGGTGACACGAAGCAGGCACGTTAGCCACCTCCCAAACCCTGAGGCTCCTCCTGGGAGGAGCCTGCGGGCCCCAAGTCCAGCCTCTGCGCCACGATGCTCCTTAGTGCCGCTCCCGGTTCGCTGCCCCGGCCTCTAGCTCTGGCCGGAACCTCGCTGGATTGGCGATAAATGGCACCCATGCACCACGGGTAAGCTTGGGGTCCAGATGTGACCATGGCTCGTCTCTTCTTCCCATCGATTGGGGGATTGTTCGGGCTTCATGTCATCGTGTTGGCAGGAAGGCCAGCACCGCCCCCCTGAGACCTCCCTGAAGACACATAGAAACATAGGACACAATGCAGCCCATCTCTTTGTTTTAAAACACCTTTACAGGGCTACGAGTTCTGTTCCGTCAATTAGACACATCTCACGTGTAGTATTTGATCAATTTTCATACATGTCTACACCCAGAAAGCCATCGCCACAATCAAGAGAGCTAACATGTCCACCACTCCCCAAGACGGGCAATTTTCCGATGCCCATATTTACCCCTTCCCACCGCCGTCCCTCCCTGGTAACCATAAGTTTGTTTCTCTATGTCTGTGGCTCTATTTGTCTTTTGCAGTTAAGATCATTTCTGTCTTTTTTTCTTAGATTTCACATGGAAGTTGTGTCATGCGGCATTTTTCTCTCTTCTGGCTTACTTCACTCAGAATGACTATCTCTGTGTCCAACCATGTTGCCGCAAATGGCATGGTTCCATCCTTTTTCGCGGCTGTGTAGTATTCCGCGGCATAAAAAGACAACAACTTCTTTATCCAGTCACCAGTCGTTAGATGTTGGGGTTAGTTCCACGTCCTGGCTAATACAAATAGGGCTGCTGTGAGCATTGAGGTGCATGGGACTTTTTGAGTTAGAGTTTTCTCTTGACATATCCCCAGGCGTGGGAAGGCTGGATCATCAGGTAAGTCCATTTGTAGGTTTTTAAGGAACCTCCATCCCGTCTTCTCTAGTGACAATGCAGCCCGTCTTCCTGAAGCAGAGCCATGCTCACAAAGTAACGGATATTCCTAGAGGTCAGACGTGACGTGCATTCAGCTTGGCCTGTTCCAGAAGAAGAGGGCAGTCTGGCAGGGCTGGAGGAGAGTGACCAGGGGAGTGTGGGACAGGCAGGATTCACACCACGTGGGGACATGACAGGCTGGGATAAGGAGCCTGGGCTTCCAGTCATGCCTTGGTAAGCATGGGGCACTGGTTCCAGGACTCCCCACAGATGCCAAAATCCATGGATGCTGATGCCTCTTATACAAAATGACATAGGACTTTATTTTTTACATACAAACATACTTTTCTTCCACGTTGTTGTCGTTTTTACAATGTTGTGTCGAATTCCAGTCTAGAGCACAATTTTCCACTTATGCATAAACATACCCATACAGTCATTGTCACATTCTCTTTCGCTGTGTCCTCCTGTGTACTTTAAATCATCTCTAGGTGACGCGCGGCATGCAAGGCAACGTGAATGCTATGTAAGCGGTTGCCGGTGTGTGGCAAGTTCAATTGTCGCTTTTCGAAACTTTCCGTTTTTTCCCGAATATTTTCAACCCACAGTTAGTTGAATCGGCTGGATCGGGAGCCCCTAGATACAGAGAACCCCCAAGCCCTTCCCACCTCGGAAATTTCCACTGGAAGCGCTGAAGGGGCCCAAAGAGAGGAGAAGAGCGCCCTCTAGCGGCTGCAAACGCTGAGGCATTCCTTCAGCCTATGCAGCGCGGGAGAGAAGGTTTCGGGCCGACTAGCGCAAAAGGAGGGCCCGCCTGGACAGGAAGGAGGAAGGACGACAGCGGAAGCCAGCTCGCACCCTTCCTGGAGCTAGCTGGTTGCAGTGAGGGACGCCGAGGAACTGGGGACACGTCGCGTGGGGAGGGGGGGGCAATCCTGGCGGCCAGGAGCAGGGTTCACACAGCTGGCACCCAGTTTGCACGATCAAAATGACAAGGAGAGGGGGTGGGGGGAAGGGGCTGCCTCAGCACCGGGATCCTGACAAGGGCCATAGCGCCGCGACCTCAGCTAATGCGGCTCCCCTGCTAAGCCAGAAAAAGGAAACTGTGAGGCAAGATACTGCAGATTCCACCGCAGCCACACGGATGACTAGATCTCTAACCTGACAAAATGGAACCCTCGGAAACAGGAATCTTCCCTTTCTTCTACACTTTGACCTTGGGACAGGGAGCCACACTTCTCTGACGGGAACCGTCTTTACTCCGGCAGAGAGCTCAGTTTTCCAGGAATAAGTATGGAGAAAAAGTGTGCCGTGATGGTTTAGCAGTTCAAAGCGGAAGCCCGTCTTAGAAACGGGAAAAACATGCTTCTCAATGAAGTCGAGTTATGGCACGAAGCAGGAGGAAGTTTAAGGAAATCTCTCTTAATATCCATTCACCAGACAAGACTAGCCAGTCCTAAAAAGGCAGCACGTTAAATCAAGGAAGATTCTTGCTTCCTTTTAGGGGCGGGAGGGGGGCGGGGGGACATGAGAAACAATGCCGCATTTTAAAACAAGCCTTGGGGCCCTAGATACGGAGAGTGTTGTTGGGTGTTGAGGCTGAGAGGTGTTGCTGAGGAGAACATAAAGCTGCGTATAGACTGGTATGGGTTCCAAGTCTACCGCTGGAAAAAAATTAGCCAATCATGAGTCCATTTGATTGGGAAAGAAGTAAATAACTCAAAAATGGGAAAGACATGGGATTAAATAGCGGTAGCGAGCAATTAAATCCAAGATGTTTATACCTATATTTTCATTGCGAATGCAACAAACTGAAAGCAACTGTCTAAAAAGCAGGAACTGTAGCCCGCACACGCGCACACACGCACACAATGGGGAACAGCAGAGAGGTAAAATATGCTACATGTATCATGATTGAGAAACAAGATCTAATAGATTATCCCGTTTTTGAGACTGTTATAGCAATACTGGTCCAATTATATATATAGTTATGAACTTAGAGATGACTTATTAAAACTTAGAGGGAATTTTAATTGGAAGACAATATAGCTTCCAAATCATTGAAGAGAAAACTAACCTCAAAAAAATTAATCAATGCAGCTAAGATGGAGTAACGGAGACCGTATTTACCATCGTAGGATAGACCCCAATGTGGATAAAATCTATGAAGCAATGCTTTTTAAGCCATGTGAAAACGATCATCCACTAGGACCTCGTCCTGCCGCCTCCATACCCAGGCTGCTAGGCCTCCTACTGCCACTACCAAGGATGTCCACCAGGTGGCGACATTGCCCCCCTCTGCTCCTGCTGCAGAGCCAGTCCTGAGCAGCCCTGCTCCAGGTTTTGGCAGGCCGCTCCCAGAAGCGCGCTCGTGGGCCTTGCTCCCTTTTAGCCACCAGCAAAGGGATCGAGGATGAGCACTGAGCCTCCTTACTCATCGAAGATCTAGGAACCTATCTGATTTCTGAGCAGTCCTTTACCCTCGTCTGCCGTCAGGTACTCTCCACCCGACTTGCAGAGTCCGCGGCTTGGGCAGCCTGCACGCTGGCCCCGGCCCGTCAGAATCTCTTCCCCCAACCCCCAACCCCACCCCCACCCCCCGCACCCCCCGGCCAAGAGGCCACGCGCGGTCGTGAGCAGGGCTCCAGGCCTCTGGAGCCGCGCCGCTTGGACTGCGTCCTGGCCCTGGGCTCGCGAGCTCCATGCCCTGGGCTGAGCCACTTAACATCTCTAAGCTAGTTTCCTCATCAGTACAATGAGGGCATAATCAGTATGGGAGGGGGGATCAGAATCTGGGGTGGGACTACATTTCTGGTGATTGAAGATTATTTTCAGTTTGAATTATACAGTGAAGGACACCATACAATTTTTACTACTGCAGACTTCTGAAGGACAGCTTCAAGTATTCTTAAAACTAATGCATGCACGTACACACAAACACACGTGCACACACACTGACTCTGCTCCGCCTACATCCCCACGCACACAAACACGGAGTCATGGACCACACACACCCCCACAACATACACACAACCACACACGTCCTCAGGCGCGCGCACACACACGCAAAGTCACTGCCACGTGCCACACACGTCCAGGCTCAACTTTAGAATTCCCAGACTCAGGGGAGTCCTGCGAAGAAAGCGACAGTGCGGGGAGAGCCGATTCCCAGTCTCTGACCGCCAGCCTGACCCTTTTCTTCCCAATGCTGGGTCCATCCCATGCCCCAAGGGGCCTTGGATGTGCACAGGGGGACACTCAGACCTCACATCCGGGCTCTGTCCGTAACCTCCATGCCAACAGCTGCCCGTTGGCCTCTCTGTGAGTCCTGGGATGCTGAACTCCGGGGAGAGCCGGTGCAGAAACTACAAGCGGGTCAGGGGCTGCTGGGGCAGGGCATTCGGGGTCCTGGGATTCCAGAGCACGGGGTGGAGCCAATGGGCGTGTCCCCTTGGCCCTGCTGACTCCACCCCGTAGAGGGCGTGGCCAGAGGGAGTGTCAGGGCCAGAGGGACCCTCTGTAGTTCAGGACCCAGGACAGCGCGGGGGTGTCGGGGGTGGGGGTTGGGGGGCCGCCCCTTGCCGTGCTCTAAGGGCAGAAGCCCTAAGGAAGGGCCGGAGGAGGCTGTAAGGTATCCTCACTGCCATCCATTAAAAAAACAAAAGCCCGCCGCAGGCGAGGGTGGGGAGGGTTTTGCTAGAACAAGGGAAAGACGCTCGCAGAGGTCTGGCCGCAGAGGGCTGGGGGGCTTGCCAGGCTGATGAGGAACCGAGAGGCCGTCGGCCTCTAAACTCCACACGAATTCCTCCGGGTGACCCTGAGATGCAGGGAGACACGGAAAGCACGGTAAACACAGGCCGGAAGCTCAGCAGCCTGTTGCTTGCTTCACCGTCCGTCTGGCGTCCCCTCTGCTAGCAAGCAGCCTTTACCGCATCACCCACGGCTGACCCGGCTCAGGATTCCAGCTGATTTTCCACGGGTGGCATCACTTGCTGGTGACACGAAGCAGGCACGTTAGCCACCTCCCAAACCCTGAGGCTCCTCCTGGGAGGAGCCTGCGGGCCCCCAGTCCAGCCTCTGCGCCACGATGCTCCTTAGTGCCGCTCCCGGTTCGCTGCCCCGGCCTCTAGCTCTGGCCGGAACCTCGCTGGATTGGCGATAAATGGCACCCATGCACCACGTGTAAGCTTGGGGTCCAGATGTGACCATGGCTCGTCTCTTCTTCCCATCGATTGGGGGATTGTTCGGGCTTCATGTCATCGTGTTGGCAGGAAGGCCAGCACCGCCCCCCTGAGACCTCCCTGAAGACACATAGAAACATAGGACACAATGCAGCCCATCTCTTTGTTTTAAAACACCTTTACAGGGCTACGAGTTCTGTTCCGTCAATTAGACACATCTCACGTGTAGTATTTGATCAATTTTCATACATGTCTACACCCAGAAAGCCATCGCCACAATCAAGAGAGCTAACATGTCCACCACTCCCCAAGACGGGCAATTTTCCGATGCCCATATTTACCCCTTCCCACCGCCGTCCCTCCCTGGTAACCATAAGTTTGTTTCTCTATGTCTGTGGCTCTATTTGTCTTTTGCAGTTAAGATCATTTCTGTCTTTTTTTCTTAGATTTCACATGGAAGTTGTGTCATGCGGCATTTTTCTCTCTTCTGGCTTACTTCACTCAGAATGACTATCTCTGTGTCCAACCATGTTGCCGCAAATGGCATGGTTCCATCCTTTTTCGCGGCTGTGTAGTATTCCGCGGCATAAAAAGACAACGACTTCTTTATCCAGTCACCAGTCGTTAGATGTTGGGGTTAGTTCCACGTCCTGGCTAATACAAACAGGGCTGCTGTGAGCATTGAGGTGCATGGGACTTTTTGAGTTAGAGTTTTCTCTTGACATATCCCCAGGCGTGGGAAGGCTGGATCATCAGGTAAGTCCATTTGTAGGTTTTTAAGGAACCTCCATCCCGTCTTCTCTAGTGACAATGCAGCCCGTCTTCCTGAAGCAGAGCCATGCTCACAAAGTAACGGATATTCCTAGAGGTCAGACATGACGTGCATTCAGCTTGGCCTGTTCCAGAAGACGAGGGCAGTCTGGCAGGGCTGGAGGAGAGTGACCAGGGGAGTGTGGGACAGGCAGGATTCACACCACGTGGGGACATGACAGGCTGGGATAAGGAGCCTGGGCTTCCAGTCATGCCTTGGTAAGCATGGGGCACTGGTTCCAGGACTCCCCACAGATGCCAAAATCCATGGATGCTGATGCCTCTTATACAAAATGACATAGGACTTTATTTTTTACATACAAACATACTTTTCTTCCACGTTGTTGTCGTTTTTACAATGTTGTGTCGAATTCCAGTCTAGAGCACAATTTTCCACTTATGCATAAACATACCCATACAGTCATTGTCACATTCTCTTTCGCTGTGTCCTCCTGTGTACTTTAAATCATCTCTAGGTGACGCGCGGCATGCAAGGCAACGTGAATGCTATGTAAGCGGTTGCCGGTGTGTGGCAAGTTCAATTGTCGCTTTTCGAAACTTTCCGTTTTTTCCCGAATATTTTCAACCCACAGTTAGTTGAATCGGCTGGATCGGGAGCCCCTAGATACAGAGAACCCCCAAGCCCTTCCCACCTCGGAAATTTCCACTGGAAGCGCTGAAGGGGCCCAAAGAGAGGAGAAGAGCGCCCTCTAGCGGCTGCAAACGCTGAGGCATTCCTTCAGCCTATGCAGCGCGGGAGAGAAGGTTTCGGGCCGACTAGCGCAAAAGGAGGGCCCGCCTGGACAGGAAGGAGGAAGGACGACAGCGGAAGCCAGCTCGCACCCTTCCTGGAGCTAGCTGGTTGCAGTGAGGGACGCCGAGGAACTGGGGACACGTCGCGTGGGGAGGGGGGGGGGCAATCCTGACGGCCAGGAGCAGGGTTCACACAGCTGGCACCCAGTTTGCACGATCAAAATGACAAGGAGAGGGGGTGGGGGGAAGGGGCTGCCTCAGCACCGGGATCCTGACAAGGGCCATAGCGCCGCGACCTCAGCTAATGCGGCTCCCCTGCTAAGCCAGAAAAAGGAAACTGTGAGGCAAGATACTGCAGATTCCACCGCAGCCACACGGATGACTAGATCTCTAACCTGACAAAATGGAACCCTCGGAAACAGGAATCTTCCCTTTCTTCTACACTTTGACCTTGGGACAGGGAGCCACACTTCTCTGACGGGAACCGTCTTTACTCCGGCAGAGAGCTCAGTTTTCCAGGAATAAGTATGGAGAAAAAGTGTGCCGTGATGGTTTAGCAGTTCAAAGCGGAAGCCCGTCTTAGAAACGGGAAAAACATGCTTCTCAATGAAGTCGAGTTATGGCACGAAGCAGGAGGAAGTTTAAGGAAATCTCTCTTAATATCCATTCACCAGACAAGACTAGCCAGTCCTAAAAAGGCAGCACGTTAAATCAAGGAAGATTCTTGCTTCCTTTTTGGGGCGGGAGGGGGGCGGGGGGACATGAGAAACAATGCCGCATTTTAAAACAAGCCTTGGGGCCCTAGATACGGAGAGTGTTGTTGGGTGTTGAGGCTGAGAGGTGTTGCTGAGGAGAACATAAAGCTGCGTATAGACTGGTATGGGTTCCAAGTCTACCGCTGGAAAAAAATTAGCCAATCATGAGTCCATTTGATTGGGAAAGAAGTAAATAACTCAAAAATGGGAAAGACATGGGATTAAATAGCGGTAGCGAGCAATTAAATCCAAGATGTTTATACCTATATTTTCATTGCGAATGCAACAAACTGAAAGCAACTGTCTAAAAAGCAGTAACTGTAGCCCGCGCACGCGCACACACGCACACAATGGGGAACAGCAGAGAGGTAAAATATGCTAAATGTATCATGATTGAGAAACAAGATCTAATAGATTATCCCGTTTTTGAGACTGTTATAGCAATACTGGTCCAATTATATATATAGTTATGAACTTAGAGATGACTTATTAAAACTTAGAGGGAATTTTAATTGGAAGACAATATAGCTTCCAAATCATTGAAGAGAAAACTAACCTCAAAAAAATTAATCAATGCAGCTAAGATGGAGTAACGGAGACCGTATTTACCATCGTAGGATAGACCCCAATGTGGATAAAATCTATGAAGCAATGCTTTTTAAGCCATGTGAAAACGATCATCCACTAGGACCTCGTCCTGCCGCCTCCATACCCAGGCTGCTAGGCCTCCTACTGCCACTACCAAGGATGTCCACCAGGTGGCGACATTGCCCCCCTCTGCTCCTGCTGCAGAGCCAGTCCTGAGCAGCCCTGCTCCAGGTTTTGGCAGGCCGCTCCCAGAAGCGCGCTCGTGGGCCTTGCTCCCTTTTAGCCACCAGCAAAGGGATCGAGGATGAGCACTGAGCCTCCTTACTCATCGAAGATCTAGGAACCTATCTGATTTCTGTGCAGTCCTTTACCCTCGTATGCCGTCAGGTACTCTCCACCCGACTTGCAGAGTCCGCGGCTTGGGCAGCCTGCACGCTGGCCCCGGCCCGTCAGGATCTCTTCCCCCCACCCCCACCCCACCCCCACCCCCCGCACCCCCCCGGCCAAGAGGCCACGCGCGGTCGTGAGCAGGGCTCCAGGCCTCTGGAGCCGTGCCGCTTGGACTGCGTCCTGGCCCTGGGCTCGCGAGCTCCATGCCCTGGGCTGAGCTACTTAACATCTCTAAGCTAGTTTCCTCATCAGTACAATGAGGGCATAATCGGTATGGGAGGGGGGATCAGAATCTGGGGGGGACTACATTTCTGGTGATTGAAGATTATTTTCAGTTTGAATTATACAGTGAGGGACACCATACAATTTTTACTACTGCAGACTTCTGAAGGACAGCTTCTAGTATTCTTAAAACTAATGCATGCACGTACACACAAACACACGTGCACACACACTGACTCTGCTCCGCCTACATCCCCACGCACACACACACGGAGTCATGGACCACGCACACCCCCACAACATACACACAACCACACACGTCCTCAGGCGCGCGCACACACACGCAAAGTCACTGTCACGTGCCACACACGTCCAGGCTCAACTTTAGAATTCCCAGTCTCAGGGGAGTCCTGCGAAGAAAGCGACAGTGCGGGGAGAGCCGATTCCCAGTCTCTGACCGCCAGCCTGACCCTTTTCTGCCCAATGCTGGGTCCATCCCATGCCCCAAGGGGCCTTGGATGTGCACAGGGGGACACTCAGACCTCACATCCGGGCTCTGTCCGTAACCTCCATGCCAACAGCTGCCCGTTGGCCTCTCTGTGAGTCCTGGGATGCTGAACTCCGGGGAGAGCCGGTGCAGAAACTACAAGCGGGACAGGGGCTGCTGGGGCAGGGCATTCGGGGTCCTGGGATTCCAGAGCACGGGGTGGAGCCAATGGGCGTGTCCCCTTGGCCCTGCTGACTCCACCCCGTAGAGGGCGTGGCCAGAGGGAGTGTCAGGGCCAGAGGGACCCTCTGTAGTTCAGGACCCAGGACAGCGCGGGGGTGTCGGGGGTGGGGGTTGGGGGGCCGCCCCTTGCCGTGGTCTAAGGGCAGAAGCCCTAAGGAAGGGCCGGAGGAGGCTGTAAGGTATCCTCACTGCCATCAATTAAAAAAACAAAAGCCCGCCGCAGGCGAGGGTGGGGAGGGTTTTGCTAGAACAAGGGAAAGACGCTCGCAGAGGTCTGGCCGCAGAGGGCTGGGGGGCTTGCCAGGCTGATGAGGAACCGAGAGGCCGTCGGCCTCTAAACTCCACACGAATTCCTCCGGGTGACCCTGAGATGCAGGGAGACACGGAAAGCACGGTAAACACAGGCCGGAAGCTCAGCAGCCTGTTGCTTGCTTCACCGTCCGTCTGGCGTCCCCTCTGCTAGCAAGCAGCCTTTACCGCATCACCCACGGCTGACCCGGCTCAGGATTCCAGCTGATTTTCCACGGGTGGCATCACTTGCTGGTGACACGAAGCAGGCACGTTAGCCACCTCCCAAACCCTGAGGCTCCTCCTGGGAGGAGCCTGCGGGCCCCCAGTCCAGCCTCTGCGCCACGATGCTCCTTAGTGCCGCTCCCGGTTCGCTGCCCCGGCCTCTAGCTCTGGCCGGAACCTCGCTGGATTGGCGATAAATGGCACCCATGCACCACGTGTAAGCTTGGGGTCCAGATGTGACCATGGCTCGTCTCTTCTTCCCATCGATTGGGGGATTGTTCGGGCTTCATGTCATCGTGTTGGCAGGAAGGCCAGCACCGCCCCCCTGAGACCTCCCTGAAGACACATAGAAACATAGGACACAATGCAGCCCATCTCTTTGTTTTAAAACACCTTTACAGGGCTACGAGTTCTGTTCCGTCAATTAGACACATCTCACGTGTAGTATTTGATCAATTTTCATACATGTCTACACCCAGAAAGCCATCGCCACAATCAAGAGAGCTAACATGTCCACCACTCCCCAAGACGGGCAATTTTCCGATTCCCATATTTACCCCTTCCCACCGCCGTCCCTCCCTGGTAACCATAAGTTTGTTTCTCTATGTCTGTGGCTCTATTTGTCTTTTGCAGTTAAGATCATTTCTGTCTTTTTTTCTTAGATTTCACATGGAAGTTGTGTCATGCGGCATTTTTCTCTCTTCTGGCTTACTTCACTCAGAATGACTATCTCTGTGTCCAACCATGTTGCCGCAAATGGCATGGTTCCATCCTTTTTCGCGGCTGTGTAGTATTCCGCGGCATAAAAAGACAACGACTTCTTTATCCAGTCACCAGTCGTTAGATGTTGGGGTTAGTTCCACGTCCTGGCTAATACAAACAGGGCTGCTGTGAGCATTGAGGTGCATGGGACTTTTTGAGTTAGAGTTTTCTCTTGACATATCCCCAGGCGTGGGAAGGCTGGATCATCAGGTAAGTCCATTTGTAGGTTTTTAAGGAACCTCCATCCCGTCTTCTCTAGTGACAATGCAGCCCGTCTTCCTGAAGCAGAGCCATGCTCACAAAGTAACGGATATTCCTAGAGGTCAGACATGACGTGCATTCAGCTTGGCCTGTTCCAGAAGAAGAGGGCAGTCTGGCAGGGCTGGAGGAGAGTGACCAGGGGAGTGTGGGACAGGCAGGATTCACACCACGTGGGGACATGACAGGCTGGGATAAGGAGCCTGGGCTTCCAGTCATGCCTTGGTAAGCATGGGGCACTGGTTCCAGGACTCCCCACAGATGCCAAAATCCATGGATGCTGATGCCTCTTATACAAAATGACATAGGACTTTATTTTTTACATACAAACATACTTTTCTTCCACGTTGTTGTCGTTTTTACAATGTTGTGTCGAATTCCAGTCTAGAGCACAATTTTCCACTTATGCATAAACATACCCATACAGTCATTGTCACATTCTCTTTCGCTGTGTCCTCCTGTGTACTTTAAATCATCTCTAGGTGACGCGCGGCATGCAAGGCAACGTGAATGCTATGTAAGCGGTTGCCGGTGTGTGGCAAGTTCAATTGTCGCTTTTCGAAACTTTCCGTTTTTTCCCGAATATTTTCAACCCACAGTTAGTTGAATCGGCTGGATCGGGAGCCCCTAGATACAGAGAACCCCCAAGCCCTTCCCACCTCGGACATTTCCACTGGAAGCGCTGAAGGGGCCCAAAGAGAGGAGAAGAGCGCCCTCTAGCGGCTGCAAACGCTGAGGCATTCCTTCAGCCTATGCAGCGCGGGAGAGAAGGTTTCGGGCCGACTAGCGCAAAAGGAGGGCCCGCCTGGACAGGAAGGAGGAAGGACGACAGCGGAAGCCAGCTCGCACCCTTCCTGGAGCTAGCTGGTTGCAGTGAGGGACGCCGAGGAACTGGGGACACGTCGCGTGGGGAGGGGGGGGCAATCCTGGCGGCCAGGAGCAGGGTTCACACAGCTGGCACCCAGTTTGCACGATCAAAATGACAAGGAGAGGGGGTGGGGGGAAGGGGCTGCCTCAGCACCGGGATCCTGACAAGGGCCATAGCGCCGCGACCTCAGCTAATGCGGCTCCCCTGCTAAGCCAGAAAAAGGAAACTGTGAGGCAAGATACTGCAGATTCCACCGCAGCCACACGGATGACTAGATCTCTAACCTGACAAAATGGAACCCTCGGAAACAGGAATCTTCCCTTTCTTCTACACTTTGACCTTGGGACAGGGAGCCACACTTCTCTGACGGGAACCGTCTTTACTCCGGCAGAGAGCTCAGTTTTCCAGGAATAAGTATGGAGAAAAAGTGTGCCGTGATGGTTTAGCAGTTCAAAGCGGAAGCCCGTCTTAGAAACGGGAAAAACATGCTTCTCAATGAAGTCGAGTTATGGCACGAAGCAGGAGGAAGTTTAAGGAAATCTCTCTTAATATCCATTCACCAGACAAGACTAGCCAGTCCTAAAAAGGCAGCACGTTAAATCAAGGAAGATTCTTGCTTCCTTTTTGGGGCGGGAGGGGGGCGGGGGGACATGAGAAACAATGCCGCATTTTAAAACAAGCCTTGGGGCCCTAGATACGGAGAGTGTTGTTGGGTGTTGAGGCTGAGAGGTGTTGCTGAGGAGAACATAAAGCTGCGTATAGACTGGTATGGGTTCCAAGTCTACCGCTGGAAAAAAATTAGCCAATCATGAGTCCATTTGATTGGGAAAGAAGTAAATAACTCAAAAATGGGAAAGACATGGGATTAAATAGCGGTAGCGAGCAATTAAATCCAAGATGTTTATACCTATATTTTCATTGCGAATGCAACAAACTGAAAGCAACTGTCTAAAAAGCAGGAACTGTAGCCCGCGCACGCGCACACACGCACACAATGGGGAACAGCAGAGAGGTAAAATATGCTAAATGTATCATGATTGAGAAACAAGATCTAATAGATTATCCCGTTTTTGAGACTGTTATAGCAATACTGGTCCAATTATATATATAGTTATGAACTTAGAGATGACTTATTAAAACTTAGAGGGAATTTTAATTGGAAGACAATATAGCTTCCAAATCATTGAAGAGAAAACTAACCTCAAAAAAATTAATCAATGCAGCTAAGATGGAGTAACGGAGACCGTATTTACCATCGTAGGATAGACCCCAATGTGGATAAAATCTATGAAGCAATGCTTTTTAAGCCATGTGAAAACGATCATCCACTAGGACCTCGTCCTGCCGCCTCCATACCCAGGCTGCTAGGCCTCCTACTGCCACTACCAAGGATGTCCACCAGGTGGCGACATTGCCCCCCTCTGCTCCTGCTGCAGAGCCAGTCCTGAGCAGCCCTGCTCCAGGTTTTGGCAGGCCGCTCCCAGAAGCGCGCTCGTGGGCCTTGCTCCCTTTTAGCCACCAGCAAAGGGATCGAGGATGAGCACTGAGCCTCCTTACTCATCGAAGATCTAGGAACCTATCTGATTTCTGAGCAGTCCTTTACCCTCGTCTGCCGTCAGGTACTCTCCACCCGACTTGCAGAGTCCGCGGCTTGGGCAGCCTGCACGCTGGCCCCGGCCCGTCAGGATCTCTTCCCCCCACCCCCACCCCACCCCCACCCCCCGCACCCCCCCGGCCAAGAGGCCACGCGCGGTCGTGAGCAGGGCTCCAGGCCTCTGGAGCCGCGCCGCTTGGACTGCGTCCTGGCCCTGGGCTCGCGAGCTCCATGCCCTGGGCTGAGCCACTTAACATCTCTAAGCTAGTTTCCTCATCAGTACAATGAGGGCATAATCGGTATGGGGGGGAAAAAATCAGAATCTGGGGGGGACTACATTTCTGGTGATTGAAGATTATTTTCAGTTTGAATTATACAGTGAGGGACACCATACAATTTTTACTACTGCAGACTTCTGAAGGACAGCTTCTAGTATTCTTAAAACTAATGCATGCACGTACACACAAACACACGTGCACACACACTGACTCTGCTCCGCCTACATCCCCACGCACACACACACGGAGTCATGGACCACGCACACCCCCACAACATACACACAACCACACACGTCCTCAGGCGCGCGCACACACACGCAAAGTCACTGCCACGTGCCACACACGTCCAGGCTCAACTTTAGAATTCCCAGACTCAGGGGAGTCCTGCGAAGTAAGCGACAGTGCGGGGAGAGCCGATTCCCAGTCTCTGACCGCCAGCCTGACCCTTTTCTGCCCAATGCTGGGTCCATCCCATGCCCCAAGGGGCCTTGGATGTGCACAGGGGGACACTCAGACCTCACATCCGGGCTCTGTCCGTAACCTCCATGCCAACAGCTGCCCGTTGGCCTCTCTGTGAGTCCTGGGATGCTGAACTCCGGGGAGAGCCGGTGCAGAAACTACAAGCGGGTCAGGGGCTGCTGGGGCAGGGCATTCGGGGTCCTGGGATTCCAGAGCACGGGGTGGAGCCAATGGGCGTGTCCCCTTGGCCCTGCTGACTCCACCCCGTAGAGGGCGTGGCCAGAGGGAGTGTCAGGGCCAGAGGGACCCTCTGTAGTTCAGGACCCAGGACAGCGCGGGGGTGTCGGGGGTGGGGGTTGGGGGGCCGCCCCTTGCCGTGGTCTAAGGGCAGAAGCCCTAAGGAAGGGCCGGAGGAGGCTGTAAGGTATCCTCACTGCCATCAATTAAAAAAACAAAAGCCCGCCACAGGCGAGGGTGGGGAGGGTTTTGCTAGAACAAGGGAAAGACGCTCGCAGAGGTCTGGCCGCAGAGGGCTGGGGGGCTTGCCAGGCTGATGAGGAACCGAGAGGCCGTCGGCCTCTAAACTCCACACGAATTCCTCCGGGTGACCCTGAGATGCAGGGAGACACGGAAAGCACGGTAAACACAGGCCGGAAGCTCAGCAGCCTGTTGCTTGCTTCACCGTCCGTCTGGCGTCCCCTCTGCTAGCAAGCAGCCTTTACCGCATCACCCACGGCTGACCCGGCTCAGGATTCCAGCTGATTTTCCACGGGTGGCATCACTTGCTGGTGACACGAAGCAGGCACGTTAGCCACCTCCCAAACCCTGAGGCTCCTCCTGGGAGGAGCCTGCGGGCCCCCAGTCCAGCCTCTGCGCCACGATGCTCCTTAGTGCCGCTCCCGGTTCGCTGCCCCGGCCTCTAGCTCTGGCCGGAACCTCGCTGGATTGGCGATAAATGGCACCCATGCACCACGTGTAAGCTTGGGGTCCAGATGTGACCATGGCTCGTCTCTTCTTCCCATCGATTGGGGGATTGTTCGGGCTTCATGTCATCGTGTTGGCAGGAAGGCCAGCACCGCCCCCCTGAGACCTCCCTGAAGACACATAGAAACATAGGACACAATGCAGCCCATCTCTTTGTTTTAAAACACCTTTACAGGGCTACGAGTTCTGTTCCGTCAATTAGACACATCTCACGTGTAGTATTTGATCAATTTTCATACATGTCTACACCCAGAAAGCCATCGCCACAATCAAGAGAGCTAACATGTCCACCACTCCCCAAGACGGGCAATTTTCCGATTCCCATATTTACCCCTTCCCACCGCCGTCCCTCCCTGGTAACCATAAGTTTGTTTCTCTATGTCTGTGGCTCTATTTGTCTTTTGCAGTTAAGATCATTTCTGTCTTTTTTTCTTAGATTTCACATGGAAGTTGTGTCATGCGGCATTTTTCTCTCTTCTGGCTTACTTCACTCAGAATGACTATCTCTGTGTCCAACCATGTTGCCGCAAATGGCATGGTTCCATCCTTTTTCGCGGCTGTGTAGTATTCCGCGGCATAAAAAGACAACGACTTCTTTATCCAGTCACCAGTCGTTAGATGTTGGGGTTAGTTCCACGTCCTGGCTAATACAAACAGGGCTGCTGTGAGCATTGAGGTGCATGGGACTTTTTGAGTTAGAGTTTTCTCTTGACATATCCCCAGGCGTGGGAAGGCTGGATCATCAGGTAAGTCCATTTGTAGGTTTTTAAGGAACCTCCATCCCGTCTTCTCTAGTGACAATGCAGCCCGTCTTCCTGAAGCAGAGCCATGCTCACAAAGTAACGGATATTCCTAGAGGTCAGACATGACGTGCATTCAGCTTGGCCTGTTCCAGAAGAAGAGGGCAGTCTGGCAGGGCTGGAGGAGAGTGACCAGGGGAGTGTGGGACAGGCAGGATTCACACCACGTGGGGACATGACAGGCTGGGATAAGGAGCCTGGGCTTCCAGTCATGCCTTGGTAAGCATGGGGCACTGGTTCCAGGACTCCCCACAGATGCCAAAATCCATGGATGCTGATGCCTCTTATACAAAATGACATAGGACTTTATTTTTTACATACAAACATACTTTTCTTCCACGTTGTTGTCGTTTTTACAATGTTGTGTCGAATTCCAGTCTAGAGCACAATTTTCCACTTATGCATAAACATACCCATACAGTCATTGTCACATTCTCTTTCGCTGTGTCCTCCTGTGTACTTTAAATCATCTCTAGGTGACGCGCGGCATGCAAGGCAACGTGAATGCTATGTAAGCGGTTGCCGGTGTGTGGCAAGTTCAATTGTCGCTTTTCGAAACTTTCCGTTTTTTCCCGAATATTTTCAACCCACAGTTAGTTGAATCGGCTGGATCGGGAGCCCCTAGATACAGAGAACCCCCAAGCCCTTCCCACCTCGGACATTTCCACTGGAAGCGCTGAAGGGGCCCAAAGAGAGGAGAAGAGCGCCCTCTAGCGGCTGCAAACGCTGAGGCATTCCTTCAGCCTATGCAGCGCGGGAGAGAAGGTTTCGGGCCGACTAGCGCAAAAGGAGGGCCCGCCTGGACAGGAAGGAGGAAGGACGACAGCGGAAGCCAGCTCGCACCCTTCCTGGAGCTAGCTGGTTGCAGTGAGGGACGCCGAGGAACTGGGGACACGTCGCGTGGGGAGGGGGGGGCAATCCTGGCGGCCAGGAGCAGGGTTCACACAGCTGGCACCCAGTTTGCACGATCAAAATGACAAGGAGAGGGGGTGGGGGGAAGGGGCTGCCTCAGCACCGGGATCCTGACAAGGGCCATAGCGCCGCGACCTCAGCTAATGCGGCTCCCCTGCTAAGCCAGAAAAAGGAAACTGTGAGGCAAGATACTGCAGATTCCACCGCAGCCACACGGATGACTAGATCTCTAACCTGACAAAATGGAACCCTCGGAAACAGGAATCTTCCCTTTCTTCTACACTTTGACCTTGGGACAGGGAGCCACACTTCTCTGACGGGAACCGTCTTTACTCCGGCAGAGAGCTCAGTTTTCCAGGAATAAGTATGGAGAAAAAGTGTGCCGTGATGGTTTAGCAGTTCAAAGCGGAAGCCCGTCTTAGAAACGGGAAAAACATGCTTCTCAATGAAGTCGAGTTATGGCACGAAGCAGGAGGAAGTTTAAGGAAATCTCTCTTAATATCCATTCACCAGACAAGACTAGCCAGTCCTAAAAAGGCAGCACGTTAAATCAAGGAAGATTCTTGCTTCCTTTTTGGGGCGGGAGGGGGGCGGGGGGACATGAGAAACAATGCCGCATTTTAAAACAAGCCTTGGGGCCCTAGATACGGAGAGTGTTGTTGGGTGTTGAGGCTGAGAGGTGTTGCTGAGGAGAACATAAAGCTGCGTATAGACTGGTATGGGTTCCAAGTCTACCGCTGGAAAAAAATTAGCCAATCATGAGTCCATTTGATTGGGAAAGAAGTAAATAACTCAAAAATGGGAAAGACATGGGATTAAATAGCGGTAGCGAGCAATTAAATCCAAGATGTTTATACCTATATTTTCATTGCGAATGCAACAAACTGAAAGCAACTGTCTAAAAAGCAGGAACTGTAGCCCGCGCACGCGCACACACGCACACAATGGGGAACAGCAGAGAGGTAAAATATGCTAAATGTATCATGATTGAGAAACAAGATCTAATAGATTATCCCGTTTTTGAGACTGTTATAGCAATACTGGTCCAATTATATATATAGTTATGAACTTAGAGATGACTTATTAAAACTTAGAGGGAATTTTAATTGGAAGACAATATAGCTTCCAAATCATTGAAGAGAAAACTAACCTCAAAAAAATTAATCAATGCAGCTAAGATGGAGTAACGGAGACCGTATTTACCATCGTAGGATAGACCCCAATGTGGATAAAATCTATGAAGCAATGCTTTTTAAGCCATGTGAAAACGATCATCCACTAGGACCTCGTCCTGCCGCCTCCATACCCAGGCTGCTAGGCCTCCTACTGCCACTACCAAGGATGTCCACCAGGTGGCGACATTGCCCCCCTCTGCTCCTGCTGCAGAGCCAGTCCTGAGCAGCCCTGCTCCAGGTTTTGGCAGGCCGCTCCCAGAAGCGCGCTCGTGGGCCTTGCTCCCTTTTAGCCACCAGCAAAGGGATCGAGGATGAGCACTGAGCCTCCTTACTCATCGAAGATCTAGGAACCTATCTGATTTCTGAGCAGTCCTTTACCCTCGTCTGCCGTCAGGTACTCTCCACCCGACTTGCAGAGTCCGCGGCTTGGGCAGCCTGCACGCTGGCCCCGGCCCGTCAGGATCTCTTCCCCCCACCCCCACCCCACCCCCACCCCCCGCACCCCCCCGGCCAAGAGGCCACGCGCGGTCGTGAGCAGGGCTCCAGGCCTCTGGAGCCGCGCCGCTTGGACTGCGTCCTGGCCCTGGGCTCGCGAGCTCCATGCCCTGGGCTGAGCCACTTAACATCTCTAAGCTAGTTTCCTCATCAGTACAATGAGGGCATAATCGGTATGTGAGGGGGGATCAGAATCTGGGGGGGACTACATTTCTGGTGATTGAAGATTATTTTCAGTTTGAATTATACAGTGAGGGACACCATACAATTTTTACTACTGCAGACTTCTGAAGGACAGCTTCTAGTATTCTTAAAACTAATGCATGCACGTACACACAAACACACGTGCACACACACTGACTCTGCTCCGCCTACATCCCCACGCACACACACACGGAGTCATGGACCACGCACACCCCCACAACATACACACAACCACACACGTCCTCAGGCGCGCGCACACACACGCAAAGTCACTGCCACGTGCCACACACGTCCAGGCTCAACTTTAGAATTCCCAGACTCAGGGGAGTCCTGCGAAGAAAGCGACAGTGCGGGGAGAGCCGATTCCCAGTCTCTGACCGCCAGCCTGACCCTTTTCTGCCCAATGCTGGGTCCATCCCATGCCCCAAGGGGCCTTGGATGTGCACAGGGGGACACTCAGACCTCACATCCGGGCTCTGTCCGTAACCTCCATGCCAACAGCTGCCCGTTGGCCTCTCTGTGAGTCCTGGGATGCTGAACTCCGGGGAGAGCCGGTGCAGAAACTACAAGCGGGACAGGGGCTGCTGGGGCAGGGCATTCGGGGTCCTGGGATTCCAGAGCACGGGGTGGAGCCAATGGGCGTGTCCCCTTGGCCCTGCTGACTCCACCCCGTAGAGGGCGTGGCCAGAGGGAGTGTCAGGGCCAGAGGGACCCTCTGTAGTTCAGGACCCAGGACAGCGCGGGGGTGTCGGGGGTGGGGGTTGGGGGGCCGCCCCTTGCCGTGGTCTAAGGGCAGAAGCCCTAAGGAAGGGCCGGAGGAGGCTGTAAGGTATCCTCACTGCCATCAATTAAAAAAACAAAAGCCCGCCGCAGGCGAGGGTGGGGAGGGTTTTGCTAGAACAAGGGAAAGACGCTCGCAGAGGTCTGGCCGCAGAGGGCTGGGGGGCTTGCCAGGCTGATGAGGAACCGAGAGGCCGTCGGCCTCTAAACTCCACACGAATTCCTCCGGGTGACCCTGAGATGCAGGGAGACACGGAAAGCACGGTAAACACAGGCCGGAAGCTCAGCAGCCTGTTGCTTGCTTCACCGTCCGTCTGGCGTCCCCTCTGCTAGCAAGCAGCCTTTACCGCATCACCCACGGCTGACCCGGCTCAGGATTCCAGCTGATTTTCCACGGGTGGCATCACTTGCTGGTGACACGAAGCAGGCACGTTAGCCACCTCCCAAACCCTGAGGCTCCTCCTGGGAGGAGCCTGCGGGCCCCCAGTCCAGCCTCTGCGCCACGATGCTCCTTAGTGCCGCTCCCGGTTCGCTGCCCCGGCCTCTAGCTCTGGCCGGAACCTCGCTGGATTGGCGATAAATGGCACCCATGCACCACGTGTAAGCTTGGGGTCCAGATGTGACCATGGCTCGTCTCTTCTTCCCATCGATTGGGGGATTGTTCGGGCTTCATGTCATCGTGTTGGCAGGAAGGCCAGCACCGCCCCCCTGAGACCTCCCTGAAGACACATAGAAACATAGGACACAATGCAGCCCATCTCTTTGTTTTAAAACACCTTTACAGGGCTACGAGTTCTGTTCCGTCAATTAGACACATCTCACGTGTAGTATTTGATCAATTTTCATACATGTCTACACCCAGAAAGCCATCGCCACAATCAAGAGAGCTAACATGTCCACCACTCCCCAAGACGGGCAATTTTCCGATTCCCATATTTACCCCTTCCCACCGCCGTCCCTCCCTGGTAACCATAAGTTTGTTTCTCTATGTCTGTGGCTCTATTTGTCTTTTGCAGTTAAGATCATTTCTGTCTTTTTTTCTTAGATTTCACATGGAAGTTGTGTCATGCGGCATTTTTCTCTCTTCTGGCTTACTTCACTCAGAATGACTATCTCTGTGTCCAACCATGTTGCCGCAAATGGCATGGTTCCATCCTTTTTCGCGGCTGTGTAGTATTCCGCGGCATAAAAAGACAACGACTTCTTTATCCAGTCACCAGTCGTTAGATGTTGGGGTTAGTTCCACGTCCTGGCTAATACAAACAGGGCTGCTGTGAGCATTGAGGTGCATGGGACTTTTTGAGTTAGAGTTTTCTCTTGACATATCCCCAGGCGTGGGAAGGCTGGATCATCAGGTAAGTCCATTTGTAGGTTTTTAAGGAACCTCCATCCCGTCTTCTCTAGTGACAATGCAGCCCGTCTTCCTGAAGCAGAGCCATGCTCACAAAGTAACGGATATTCCTAGAGGTCAGACATGACGTGCATTCAGCTTGGCCTGTTCCAGAAGAAGAGGGCAGTCTGGCAGGGCTGGAGGAGAGTGACCAGGGGAGTGTGGGACAGGCAGGATTCACACCACGTGGGGACATGACAGGCTGGGATAAGGAGCCTGGGCTTCCAGTCATGCCTTGGTAAGCATGGGGCACTGGTTCCAGGACTCCCCACAGATGCCAAAATCCATGGATGCTGATGCCTCTTATACAAAATGACATAGGACTTTATTTTTTACATACAAACATACTTTTCTTCCACGTTGTTGTCGTTTTTACAATGTTGTGTCGAATTCCAGTCTAGAGCACAATTTTCCACTTATGCATAAACATACCCATACAGTCATTGTCACATTCTCTTTCGCTGTGTCCTCCTGTGTACTTTAAATCATCTCTAGGTGACGCGCGGCATGCAAGGCAACGTGAATGCTATGTAAGCGGTTGCCGGTGTGTGGCAAGTTCAATTGTCGCTTTTCGAAACTTTCCGTTTTTTCCCGAATATTTTCAACCCACAGTTAGTTGAATCGGCTGGATCGGGAGCCCCTAGATACAGAGAACCCCCAAGCCCTTCCCACCTCGGACATTTCCACTGGAAGCGCTGAAGGGGCCCAAAGAGAGGAGAAGAGCGCCCTCTAGCGGCTGCAAACGCTGAGGCATTCCTTCAGCCTATGCAGCGCGGGAGAGAAGGTTTTGGGCCGACTAGCGCAAAAGGAGGGCCCGCCTGGACAGGAAGGAGGAAGGACGACAGCGGAAGCCAGCTCGCACCCTTCCTGGAGCTAGCTGGTTGCAGTGAGGGACGCCGAGGAACTGGGGACACGTCGCGTGGGGAGGGGGGGGCAATCCTGGCGGCCAGGAGCAGGGTTCACACAGCTGGCACCCAGTTTGCACGATCAAAATGACAAGGAGAGGGGGTGGGGGGAAGGGGCTGCCTCAGCACCGGGATCCTGACAAGGGCCATAGCGCCGCGACCTCAGCTAATGCGGCTCCCCTGCTAAGCCAGAAAAAGGAAACTGTGAGGCAAGATACTGCAGATTCCACCGCAGCCACACGGATGACTAGATCTCTAACCTGACAAAATGGAACCCTCGGAAACAGGAATCTTCCCTTTCTTCTACACTTTGACCTTGGGACAGGGAGCCACACTTCTCTGACGGGAACCGTCTTTACTCCGGCAGAGAGCTCAGTTTTCCAGGAATAAGTATGGAGAAAAAGTGTGCCGTGATGGTTTAGCAGTTCAAAGCGGAAGCCCGTCTTAGAAACGGGAAAAACATGCTTCTCAATGAAGTCGAGTTATGGCACGAAGCAGGAGGAAGTTTAAGGAAATCTCTCTTAATATCCATTCACCAGACAAGACTAGCCAGTCCTAAAAAGGCAGCACGTTAAATCAAGGAAGATTCTTGCTTCCTTTTTGGGGCGGGAGGGGGGCGGGGGGACATGAGAAACAATGCCGCATTTTAAAACAAGCCTTGGGGCCCTAGATACGGAGAGTGTTGTTGGGTGTTGAGGCTGAGAGGTGTTGCTGAGGAGAACATAAAGCTGCGTATAGACTGGTATGGGTTCCAAGTCTACCGCTGGAAAAAAATTAGCCAATCATGAGTCCATTTGATTGGGAAAGAAGTAAATAACTCAAAAATGGGAAAGACATGGGATTAAATAGCGGTAGCGAGCAATTAAATCCAAGATGTTTATACCTATATTTTCATTGCGAATGCAACAAACTGAAAGCAACTGTCTAAAAAGCAGGAACTGTAGCCCGCGCACGCGCACACACGCACACAATGGGGAACAGCAGAGAGGTAAAATATGCTAAATGTATCATGATTGAGAAACAAGATCTAATAGATTATCCCGTTTTTGAGACTGTTATAGCAATACTGGTCCAATTATATATATAGTTATGAACTTAGAGATGACTTATTAAAACTTAGAGGGAATTTTAATTGGAAGACAATATAGCTTCCAAATCATTGAAGAGAAAACTAACCTCAAAAAAATTAATCAATGCAGCTAAGATGGAGTAACGGAGACCGTATTTACCATCGTAGGATAGACCCCAATGTGGATAAAATCTATGAAGCAATGCTTTTTAAGCCATGTGAAAACGATCATCCACTAGGACCTCGTCCTGCCGCCTCCATACCCAGGCTGCTAGGCCTCCTACTGCCACTACCAAGGATGTCCACCAGGTGGCGACATTGCCCCCCTCTGCTCCTGCTGCAGAGCCAGTCCTGAGCAGCCCTGCTCCAGGTTTTGGCAGGCCGCTCCCAGAAGCGCGCTCGTGGGCCTTGCTCCCTTTTAGCCACCAGCAAAGGGATCGAGGATGAGCACTGAGCCTCCTTACTCATCGAAGATCTAGGAACCTATCTGATTTCTGAGCAGTCCTTTACCCTCGTCTGCCGTCAGGTACTCTCCACCCGACTTGCAGAGTCCACGGCTTGGGCAGCCTGCACGCTGGCCCCGGCCCGTCAGGATCTCTTCCCCCCACCCCCACCCCACCCCCACCCCCCGCACCCCCCCGGCCAAGAGGCCACGCGCGGTCGTGAGCAGGGCTCCAGGCCTCTGGAGCCGCGCCGCTTGGACTGCGTCCTGGCCCTGGGCTCGCGAGCTCCATGCCCTGGGCTGAGCCACTTAACATCTCTAAGCTAGTTTCCTCATCAGTACAATGAGGGCATAATCGGTATGGGAGGGGGGATCAGAATCTGGGGGGGACTACATTTCTGGTGATTGAAGATTATTTTCAGTTTGAATTATACAGTGAGGGACACCATACAATTTTTACTACTGCAGACTTCTGAAGGACAGCTTCTAGTATTCTTAAAACTAATGCATGCACGTACACACAAACACACGTGCACACACACTGACTCTGCTCCGCCTACATCCCCACGCACACACACACGGAGTCATGGACCACGCACACCCCCACAACATACACACAACCACACACGTCCTCAGGCGCGCGCACACACACGCAAAGTCACTGCCACGTGCCACACACGTCCAGGCTCAACTTTAGAATTCCCAGACTCAGGGGAGTCCTGCGAAGAAAGCGACAGTGCGGGGAGAGCCGATTCCCAGTCTCTGACCGCCAGCCTGACCCTTTTCTGCCCAATGCTGGGTCCATCCCATGCCCCAAGGGGCCTTGGATGTGCACAGGGGGACACTCAGACCTCACATCCGGGCTCTGTCCGTAACCTCCATGCCAACAGCTGCCCGTTGGCCTCTCTGTGAGTCCTGGGATGCTGAACTCCGGGGAGAGCCGGTGCAGAAACTACAAGCGGGACAGGGGCTGCTGGGGCAGGGCATTCGGGGTCCTGGGATTCCAGAGCACGGGGTGGAGCCAATGGGCGTGTCCCCTTGGCCCTGCTGACTCCACCCCGTAGAGGGCGTGGCCAGAGGGAGTGTCAGGGCCAGAGGGACCCTCTGTAGTTCAGGACCCAGGACAGCGCGGGGGTGTCGGGGGTGGGGGTTGGGGGGCCGCCCCTTGCCGTGGTCTAAGGGCAGAAGCCCTAAGGAAGGGCCGGAGGAGGCTGTAAGGTATCCTCACTGCCATCAATTAAAAAAACAAAAGCCCGCCGCAGGCGAGGGTGGGGAGGGTTTTGCTAGAACAAGGGAAAGACGCTCGCAGAGGTCTGGCCGCAGAGGGCTGGGGGGCTTGCCAGGCTGATGAGGAACCGAGAGGCCGTCGGCCTCTAAACTCCACACGAATTCCTCCGGGTGACCCTGAGATGCAGGGAGACACGGAAAGCACGGTAAACACAGGCCGGAAGCTCAGCAGCCTGTTGCTTGCTTCACCGTCCGTCTGGCGTCCCCTCTGCTAGCAAGCAGCCTTTACCGCATCACCCACGGCTGACCCGGCTCAGGATTCCAGCTGATTTTCCACGGGTGGCATCACTTGCTGGTGACACGAAGCAGGCACGTTAGCCACCTCCCAAACCCTGAGGCTCCTCCTGGGAGGAGCCTGCGGGCCCCCAGTCCAGCCTCTGCGCCACGATGCTCCTTAGTGCCGCTCCCGGTTCGCTGCCCCGGCCTCTAGCTCTGGCCGGAACCTCGCTGGATTGGCGATAAATGGCACCCATGCACCACGTGTAAGCTTGGGGTCCAGATGTGACCATGGCTCGTCTCTTCTTCCCATCGATTGGGGGATTGTTCGGGCTTCATGTCATCGTGTTGGCAGGAAGGCCAGCACCGCCCCCCTGAGACCTCCCTGAAGACACATAGAAACATAGGACACAATGCAGCCCATCTCTTTGTTTTAAAACACCTTTACAGGGCTACGAGTTCTGTTCCGTCAATTAGACACATCTCACGTGTAGTATTTGATCAATTTTCATACATGTCTACACCCAGAAAGCCATCGCCACAATCAAGAGAGCTAACATGTCCACCACTCCCCAAGACGGGCAATTTTCCGATTCCCATATTTACCCCTTCCCACCGCCGTCCCTCCCTGGTAACCATAAGTTTGTTTCTCTATGTCTGTGGCTCTATTTGTCTTTTGCAGTTAAGATCATTTCTGTCTTTTTTTCTTAGATTTCACATGGAAGTTGTGTCATGCGGCATTTTTCTCTCTTCTGGCTTACTTCACTCAGAATGACTATCTCTGTGTCCAACCATGTTGCCGCAAATGGCATGGTTCCATCCTTTTTCGCGGCTGTGTAGTATTCCGCGGCATAAAAAGACAACGACTTCTTTATCCAGTCACCAGTCGTTAGATGTTGGGGTTAGTTCCACGTCCTGGCTAATACAAACAGGGCTGCTGTGAGCATTGAGGTGCATGGGACTTTTTGAGTTAGAGTTTTCTCTTGACATATCCCCAGGCGTGGGAAGGCTGGATCATCAGGTAAGTCCATTTGTAGGTTTTTAAGGAACCTCCATCCCGTCTTCTCTAGTGACAATGCAGCCCGTCTTCCTGAAGCAGAGCCATGCTCACAAAGTAACGGATATTCCTAGAGGTCAGACATGACGTGCATTCAGCTTGGCCTGTTCCAGAAGAAGAGGGCAGTCTGGCAGGGCTGGAGGAGAGTGACCAGGGGAGTGTGGGACAGGCAGGATTCACACCACGTGGGGACATGACAGGCTGGGATAAGGAGCCTGGGCTTCCAGTCATGCCTTGGTAAGCATGGGGCACTGGTTCCAGGACTCCCCACAGATGCCAAAATCCATGGATGCTGATGCCTCTTATACAAAATGACATAGGACTTTATTTTTTACATACAAACATACTTTTCTTCCACGTTGTTGTCGTTTTTACAATGTTGTGTCGAATTCCAGTCTAGAGCACAATTTTCCACTTATGCATAAACATACCCATACAGTCATTGTCACATTCTCTTTCGCTGTGTCCTCCTGTGTACTTTAAATCATCTCTAGGTGACGCGCGGCATGCAAGGCAACGTGAATGCTATGTAAGCGGTTGCCGGTGTGTGGCAAGTTCAATTGTCGCTTTTCGAAACTTTCCGTTTTTTCCCGAATATTTTCAACCCACAGTTAGTTGAATCGGCTGGATCGGGAGCCCCTAGATACAGAGAACCCCCAAGCCCTTCCCACCTCGGACATTTCCACTGGAAGCGCTGAAGGGGCCCAAAGAGAGGAGAAGAGCGCCCTCTAGCGGCTGCAAACGCTGAGGCATTCCTTCAGCCTATGCAGCGCGGGAGAGAAGGTTTCGGGCCGACTAGCGCAAAAGGAGGGCCCGCCTGGACAGGAAGGAGGAAGGACGACAGCGGAAGCCAGCTCGCACCCTTCCTGGAGCTAGCTGGTTGCAGTGAGGGACGCCGAGGAACTGGGGACACGTCGCGTGGGGAGGGGGGGGCAATCCTGGCGGCCAGGAGCAGGGTTCACACAGCTGGCACCCAGTTTGCACGATCAAAATGACAAGGAGAGGGGGTGGGGGGAAGGGGCTGCCTCAGCACCGGGATCCTGACAAGGGCCATAGCGCCGCGACCTCAGCTAATGCGGCTCCCCTGCTAAGCCAGAAAAAGGAAACTGTGAGGCAAGATACTGCAGATTCCACCGCAGCCACACGGATGACTAGATCTCTAACCTGACAAAATGGAACCCTCGGAAACAGGAATCTTCCCTTTCTTCTACACTTTGACCTTGGGACAGGGAGCCACACTTCTCTGACGGGAACCGTCTTTACTCCGGCAGAGAGCTCAGTTTTCCAGGAATAAGTATGGAGAAAAAGTGTGCCGTGATGGTTTAGCAGTTCAAAGCGGAAGCCCGTCTTAGAAACGGGAAAAACATGCTTCTCAATGAAGTCGAGTTATGGCACGAAGCAGGAGGAAGTTTAAGGAAATCTCTCTTAATATCCATTCACCAGACAAGACTAGCCAGTCCTAAAAAGGCAGCACGTTAAATCAAGGAAGATTCTTGCTTCCTTTTTGGGGCGGGAGGGGGGCGGGGGGACATGAGAAACAATGCCGCATTTTAAAACAAGCCTTGGGGCCCTAGATACGGAGAGTGTTGTTGGGTGTTGAGGCTGAGAGGTGTTGCTGAGGAGAACATAAAGCTGCGTATAGACTGGTATGGGTTCCAAGTCTACCGCTGGAAAAAAATTAGCCAATCATGAGTCCATTTGATTGGGAAAGAAGTAAATAACTCAAAAATGGGAAAGACATGGGATTAAATAGCGGTAGCGAGCAATTAAATCCAAGATGTTTATACCTATATTTTCATTGCGAATGCAACAAACTGAAAGCAACTGTCTAAAAAGCAGGAACTGTAGCCCGCGCACGCGCACACACGCACACAATGGGGAACAGCAGAGAGGTAAAATATGCTAAATGTATCATGATTGAGAAACAAGATCTAATAGATTATCCCGTTTTTGAGACTGTTATAGCAATACTGGTCCAATTATATATATAGTTATGAACTTAGAGATGACTTATTAAAACTTAGAGGGAATTTTAATTGGAAGACAATATAGCTTCCAAATCATTGAAGAGAAAACTAACCTCAAAAAAATTAATCAATGCAGCTAAGATGGAGTAACGGAGACCGTATTTACCATCGTAGGATAGACCCCAATGTGGATAAAATCTATGAAGCAATGCTTTTTAAGCCATGTGAAAACGATCATCCACTAGGACCTCGTCCTGCCGCCTCCATACCCAGGCTGCTAGGCCTCCTACTGCCACTACCAAGGATGTCCACCAGGTGGCGACATTGCCCCCCTCTGCTCCTGCTGCAGAGCCAGTCCTGAGCAGCCCTGCTCCAGGTTTTGGCAGGCCGCTCCCAGAAGCGCGCTCGTGGGCCTTGCTCCCTTTTAGCCACCAGCAAAGGGATCGAGGATGAGCACTGAGCCTCCTTACTCATCGAAGATCTAGGAACCTATCTGATTTCTGAGCAGTCCTTTACCCTCGTCTGCCGTCAGGTACTCTCCACCCGACTTGCAGAGTCCGCGGCTTGGGCAGCCTGCACGCTGGCCCCGGCCCGTCAGGATCTCTTCCCCCCACCCCCACCCCACCCCCACCCCCCGCACCCCCCCGGCCAAGAGGCCACGCGCGGTCGTGAGCAGGGCTCCAGGCCTCTGGAGCCGCGCCGCTTGGACTGCGTCCTGGCCCTGGGCTCGCGAGCTCCATGCCCTGGGCTGAGCCACTTAACATCTCTAAGCTAGTTTCCTCATCAGTACAATGAGGGCATAATCGGTATGGGGGGGAAAAATCAGAATCTGGGGGGGACTACATTTCTGGTGATTGAAGATTATTTTCAGTTTGAATTATACAGTGAGGGACACCATACAATTTTTACTACTGCAGACTTCTGAAGGACAGCTTCTAGTATTCTTAAAACTAATGCATGCACGTACACACAAACACACGTGCACACACACTGACTCTGCTCCGCCTACATCCCCACGCACACACACACGGAGTCATGGACCACACACACCCCCACAACATACACACAACCACACACGTCCTCAGGCGCGCGCACACACACGCAAAGTCACTGCCACGTGCCACACACGTCCAGGCTCAACTTTAGAATTCCCAGACTCAGGGGAGTCCTGCGAAGAAAGCGACAGTGCGGGGAGAGCCGATTCCCAGTCTCTGACCGCCAGCCTGACCCTTTTCTGCCCAATGCTGGGTCCATCCCATGCCCCAAGGGGCCTTGGATGTGCACAGGGGGACACTCAGACCTCACATCCGGGCTCTGTCCGTAACCTCCATGCCAACAGCTGCCCGTTGGCCTCTCTGTGAGTCCTGGGATGCTGAACTCCGGGGAGAGCCGGTGCAGAAACTACAAGCGGGTCAGGGGCTGCTGGGGCAGGGCATTCGGGGTCCTGGGATTCCAGAGCACGGGGTGGAGCCAATGGGCGTGTCCCCTTGGCCCTGCTGACTCCACCCCGTAGAGGGCGTGGCCAGAGGGAGTGTCAGGGCCAGAGGGACCCTCTGTAGTTCAGGACCCAGGACAGCGCGGGGGTGTCGGGGGTGGGGGTTGGGGGGCCGCCCCTTGCCGTGGTCTAAGGGCAGAAGCCCTAAGGAAGGGCCGGAGGAGGCTGTAAGGTATCCTCACTGCCATCAATTAAAAAAACAAAAGCCCGCCACAGGCGAGGGTGGGGAGGGTTTTGCTAGAACAAGGGAAAGACGCTCGCAGAGGTCTGGCCGCAGAGGGCTGGGGGGCTTGCCAGGCTGATGAGGAACCGAGAGGCCGTCGGCCTCTAAACTCCACACGAATTCCTCCGGGTGACCCTGAGATGCAGGGAGACACGGAAAGCACGGTAAACACAGGCCGGAAGCTCAGCAGCCTGTTGCTTGCTTCACCGTCCGTCTGGCGTCCCCTCTGCTAGCAAGCAGCCTTTACCGCATCACCCACGGCTGACCCGGCTCAGGATTCCAGCTGATTTTCCACGGGTGGCATCACTTGCTGGTGACACGAAGCAGGCACGTTAGCCACCTCCCAAACCCTGAGGCTCCTCCTGGGAGGAGCCTGCGGGCCCCCAGTCCAGCCTCTGCGCCACGATGCTCCTTAGTGCCGCTCCCGGTTCGCTGCCCCGGCCTCTAGCTCTGGCCGGAACCTCGCTGGATTGGCGATAAATGGCACCCATGCACCACGTGTAAGCTTGGGGTCCAGATGTGACCATGGCTCGTCTCTTCTTCCCATCGATTGGGGGATTGTTCGGGCTTCATGTCATCGTGTTGGCAGGAAGGCCAGCACCGCCCCCCTGAGACCTCCCTGAAGACACATAGAAACATAGGACACAATGCAGCCCATCTCTTTGTTTTAAAACACCTTTACAGGGCTACGAGTTCTGTTCCGTCAATTAGACACATCTCACGTGTAGTATTTGATCAATTTTCATACATGTCTACACCCAGAAAGCCATCGCCACAATCAAGAGAGCTAACATGTCCACCACTCCCCAAGACGGGCAATTTTCCGATTCCCATATTTACCCCTTCCCACCGCCGTCCCTCCCTGGTAACCATAAGTTTGTTTCTCTATGTCTGTGGCTCTATTTGTCTTTTGCAGTTAAGATCATTTCTGTCTTTTTTTCTTAGATTTCACATGGAAGTTGTGTCATGCGGCATTTTTCTCTCTTCTGGCTTACTTCACTCAGAATGACTATCTCTGTGTCCAACCATGTTGCCGCAAATGGCATGGTTCCATCCTTTTTCGCGGCTGTGTAGTATTCCGCGGCATAAAAAGACAACGACTTCTTTATCCAGTCACCAGTCGTTAGATGTTGGGGTTAGTTCCACGTCCTGGCTAATACAAACAGGGCTGCTGTGAGCATTGAGGTGCATGGGACTTTTTGAGTTAGAGTTTTCTCTTGACATATCCCCAGGCGTGGGAAGGCTGGATCATCAGGTAAGTCCATTTGTAGGTTTTTAAGGAACCTCCATCCCGTCTTCTCTAGTGACAATGCAGCCCGTCTTCCTGAAGCAGAGCCATGCTCACAAAGTAACGGATATTCCTAGAGGTCAGACGTGACGTGCATTCAGCTTGGCCTGTTCCAGAAGAAGAGGGCAGTCTGGCAGGGCTGGAGGAGAGTGACCAGGGGAGTGTGGGACAGGCAGGATTCACACCACGTGGGGACATGACAGGCTGGGATAAGGAGCCTGGGCTTCCAGTCATGCCTTGGTAAGCATGGGGCACTGGTTCCAGGACTCCCCACAGATGCCAAAATCCATGGATGCTGATGCCTCTTATACAAAATGACATAGGACTTTATTTTTTACATACAAACATACTTTTCTTCCACGTTGTTGTCGTTTTTACAATGTTGTGTCGAATTCCAGTCTAGAGCACAATTTTCCACTTATGCATAAACATACCCATACAGTCATTGTCACATTCTCTTTCGCTGTGTCCTCCTGTGTACTTTAAATCATCTCTAGGTGACGCGCGGCATGCAAGGCAACGTGAATGCTATGTAAGCGGTTGCCGGTGTGTGGCAAGTTCAATTGTCGCTTTTCGAAACTTTCCGTTTTTTCCCGAATATTTTCAACCCACAGTTAGTTGAATCGGCTGGATCGGGAGCCCCTAGATACAGAGAACCCCCAAGCCCTTCCCACCTCGGACATTTCCACTGGAAGCGCTGAAGGGGCCCAAAGAGAGGAGAAGAGCGCCCTCTAGCGGCTGCAAACGCTGAGGCATTCCTTCAGCCTATGCAGCGCGGGAGAGAAGGTTTCGGGCCGACTAGCGCAAAAGGAGGGCCCGCCTGGACAGGAAGGAGGAAGGACGACAGCGGAAGCCAGCTCGCACCCTTCCTGGACCTAGCTGGTTGCAGTGAGGGACGCCGAGGAACTGGGGACACGTCGCGTGGGGAGGGGGGGGCAATCGTGGCGGCCAGGAGCAGGGTTCACACAGCTGGCACCCAGTTTGCACGATCAAAATGACAAGGAGAGGGGGTGGGGGGAAGGGGCTGCCTCAGCACCGGGATCCTGACAAGGGCCATAGCGCCGCGACCTCAGCTAATGCGGCTCCCCTGCTAAGCCAGAAAAAGGAAACTGTGAGGCAAGATACTGCAGATTCCACCGCAGCCACACGGATGACTAGATCTCTAACCTGACAAAATGGAACCCTCGGAAACAGGAATCTTCCCTTTCTTCTACACTTTGACCTTGGGACAGGGAGCCACACTTCTCTGACGGGAACCGTCTTTACTCCGGCAGAGAGCTCAGTTTTCCAGGAATAAGTATGGAGAAAAAGTGTGCCGTGATGGTTTAGCAGTTCAAAGCGGAAGCCCGTCTTAGAAACGGGAAAAACATGCTTCTCAATGAAGTCGAGTTATGGCACGAAGCAGGAGGAAGTTTAAGGAAATCTCTCTTAATATCCATTCACCAGACAAGACTAGCCAGTCCTAAAAAGGCAGCACGTTAAATCAAGGAAGATTCTTGCTTCCTTTTTGGGGCGGGAGGGGGGCGGGGGGACATGAGAAACAATGCCGCATTTTAAAACAAGCCTTGGGGCCCTAGATACGGAGAGTGTTGTTGGGTGTTGAGGCTGAGAGGTGTTGCTGAGGAGAACATAAAGCTGCGTATAGACTGGTATGGGTTCCAAGTCTACCGCTGGAAAAAAATTAGCCAATCATGAGTCCATTTGATTGGGAAAGAAGTAAATAACTCAAAAATGGGAAAGACATGGGATTAAATAGCGGTAGCGAGCAATTAAATCCAAGATGTTTATACCTATATTTTCATTGCGAATGCAACAAACTGAAAGCAACTGTCTAAAAAGCAGGAACTGTAGCCCGCACACGCGCACACACGCACACAATGGGGAACAGCAGAGAGGTAAAATATGCTAAATGTATCATGATTGAGAAACAAGATCTAATAGATTATCCCGTTTTTGAGACTGTTATAGCAATACTGGTCCAATTATATATATAGTTATGAACTTAGAGATGACTTATTAAAACTTAGAGGGAATTTTAATTGGAAGACAATATAGCTTCCAAATCATTGAAGAGAAAACTAACCTCAAAAAAATTAATCAATGCAGCTAAGATGGAGTAACGGAGACCGTATTTACCATCGTAGGATAGACCCCAATGTGGATAAAATCTATGAAGCAATGCTTTTTAAGCCATGTGAAAACGATCATCCACTAGGACCTCGTCCTGCCGCCTCCATACCCAGGCTGCTAGGCCTCCTACTGCCACTACCAAGGATGTCCACCAGGTGGCGACATTGCCCCCCTCTGCTCCTGCTGCAGAGCCAGTCCTGAGCAGCCCTGCTCCAGGTTTTGGCAGGCCGCTCCCAGAAGCGCGCTCGTGGGCCTTGCTCCCTTTTAGCCACCAGCAAAGGGATCGAGGATGAGCACTGAGCCTCCTTACTCATCGAAGATCTAGGAACCTATCTGATTTCTGAGCAGTCCTTTACCCTCGTCTGCCGTCAGGTACTCTCCACCCGACTTGCAGAGTCCGCGGCTTGGGCAGCCTGCACGCTGGCCCCGGCCCGTCAGGATCTCTTCCCCCCACCCCCACCCCACCCCCACCCCCCGCACCCCCCCGGCCAAGAGGCCACGCGCGGTCGTGAGCAGGGCTCCAGGCCTCTGGAGCCGCGCCGCTTGGACTGCGTCCTGGCCCTGGGCTCGCGAGCTCCATGCCCTGGGCTGAGCCACTTAACATCTCTAAGCTAGTTTCCTCATCAGTACAATGAGGGCATAATCGGTATGGGGGGGAAAAAATCAGAATCTGGGGGGGACTACATTTCTGGTGATTGAAGATTATTTTCAGTTTGAATTATACAGTGAGGGACACCATACAATTTTTACTACTGCAGACTTCTGAAGGACAGCTTCTAGTATTCTTAAAACTAATGCATGCACGTACACACAAACACACGTGCACACACACTGACTCTGCTCCGCCTACATCCCCACGCACACACACACGGAGTCATGGACCACGCACACCCCCACAACATACACACAACCACACACGTCCTCAGGCGCGCGCACACACACGCAAAGTCACTGCCACGTGCCACACACGTCCAGGCTCAACTTTAGAATTCCCAGACTCAGGGGAGTCCTGCGAAGAAAGCGACAGTGCGGGGAGAGCCGATTCCCAGTCTCTGACCGCCAGCCTGACCCTTTTCTGCCCAATGCTGGGTCCATCCCATGCCCCAAGGGGCCTTGGATGTGCACAGGGGGACACTCAGACCTCACATCCGGGCTCTGTCCGTAACCTCCATGCCAACAGCTGCCCGTTGGCCTCTCTGTGAGTCCTGGGATGCTGAACTCCGGGGAGAGCCGGTGCAGAAACTACAAGCGGGTCAGGGGCTGCTGGGGCAGGGCATTCGGGGTCCTGGGATTCCAGAGCACGGGGTGGAGCCAATGGGCGTGTCCCCTTGGCCCTGCTGACTCCACCCCGTAGAGGGCGTGGCCAGAGGGAGTGTCAGGGCCAGAGGGACCCTCTGTAGTTCAGGACCCAGGACAGCGCGGGGGTGTCGGGGGTGGGGGTTGGGGGGCCGCCCCTTGCCGTGGTCTAAGGGCAGAAGCCCTAAGGAAGGGCCGGAGGAGGCTGTAAGGTATCCTCACTGCCATCAATTAAAAAAACAAAAGCCCGCCACAGGCGAGGGTGGGGAGGGTTTTGCTAGAACAAGGGAAAGACGCTCGCAGAGGTCTGGCCGCAGAGGGCTGGGGGGCTTGCCAGGCTGATGAGGAACCGAGAGGCCGTCGGCCTCTAAACTCCACACGAATTCCTCCGGGTGACCCTGAGATGCAGGGAGACACGGAAAGCACGGTAAACACAGGCCGGAAGCTCAGCAGCCTGTTGCTTGCTTCACCGTCCGTCTGGCGTCCCCTCTGCTAGCAAGCAGCCTTTACCGCATCACCCACGGCTGACCCGGCTCAGGATTCCAGCTGATTTTCCACGGGTGGCATCACTTGCTGGTGACACGAAGCAGGCACGTTAGCCACCTCCCAAACCCTGAGGCTCCTCCTGGGAGGAGCCTGCGGGCCCCCAGTCCAGCCTCTGCGCCACGATGCTCCTTAGTGCCGCTCCCGGTTCGCTGCCCCGGCCTCTAGCTCTGGCCGGAACCTCGCTGGATTGGCGATAAATGGCACCCATGCACCACGTGTAAGCTTGGGGTCCAGATGTGACCATGGCTCGTCTCTTCTTCCCATCGATTGGGGGATTGTTCGGGCTTCATGTCATCGTGTTGGCAGGAAGGCCAGCACCGCCCCCCTGAGACCTCCCTGAAGACACATAGAAACATAGGACACAATGCAGCCCATCTCTTTGTTTTAAAACACCTTTACAGGGCTACGAGTTCTGTTCCGTCAATTAGACACATCTCACGTGTAGTATTTGATCAATTTTCATACATGTCTACACCCAGAAAGCCATCGCCACAATCAAGAGAGCTAACATGTCCACCACTCCCCAAGACGGGCAATTTTCCGATTCCCATATTTACCCCTTCCCACCGCCGTCCCTCCCTGGTAACCATAAGTTTGTTTCTCTATGTCTGTGGCTCTATTTGTCTTTTGCAGTTAAGATCATTTCTGTCTTTTTTTCTTAGATTTCACATGGAAGTTGTGTCATGCGGCATTTTTCTCTCTTCTGGCTTACTTCACTCAGAATGACTATCTCTGTGTCCAACCATGTTGCCGCAAATGGCATGGTTCCATCCTTTTTCGCGGCTGTGTAGTATTCCGCGGCATAAAAAGACAACGACTTCTTTATCCAGTCACCAGTCGTTAGATGTTGGGGTTAGTTCCACGTCCTGGCTAATACAAACAGGGCTGCTGTGAGCATTGAGGTGCATGGGACTTTTTGAGTTAGAGTTTTCTCTTGACATATCCCCAGGCGTGGGAAGGCTGGATCATCAGGTAAGTCCATTTGTAGGTTTTTAAGGAACCTCCATCCCGTCTTCTCTAGTGACAATGCAGCCCGTCTTCCTGAAGCAGAGCCATGCTCACAAAGTAACGGATATTCCTAGAGGTCAGACGTGACGTGCATTCAGCTTGGCCTGTTCCAGAAGAAGAGGGCAGTCTGGCAGGGCTGGAGGAGAGTGACCAGGGGAGTGTGGGACAGGCAGGATTCACACCACGTGGGGACATGACAGGCTGGGATAAGGAGCCTGGGCTTCCAGTCATGCCTTGGTAAGCATGGGGCACTGGTTCCAGGACTCCCCACAGATGCCAAAATCCATGGATGCTGATGCCTCTTATACAAAATGACATAGGACTTTATTTTTTACATACAAACATACTTTTCTTCCACGTTGTTGTCGTTTTTACAATGTTGTGTCGAATTCCAGTCTAGAGCACAATTTTCCACTTATGCATAAACATACCCATACAGTCATTGTCACATTCTCTTTCGCTGTGTCCTCCTGTGTACTTTAAATCATCTCTAGGTGACGCGCGGCATGCAAGGCAACGTGAATGCTATGTAAGCGGTTGCCGGTGTGTGGCAAGTTCAATTGTCGCTTTTCGAAACTTTCCGTTTTTTCCCGAATATTTTCAACCCACAGTTAGTTGAATCGGCTGGATCGGGAGCCCCTAGATACAGAGAACCCCCAAGCCCTTCCCACCTCGGAAATTTCCACTGGAAGCGCTGAAGGGGCCCAAAGAGAGGAGAAGAGCGCCCTCTAGCGGCTGCAAACGCTGAGGCATTCCTTCAGCCTATGCAGCGCGGGAGAGAAGGTTTCGGGCCGACTAGCGCAAAAGGAGGGCCCGCCTGGACAGGAAGGAGGAAGGACGACAGCGGAAGCCAGCTCGCACCCTTCCTGGAGCTAGCTGGTTGCAGTGAGGGACGCCGAGGAACTGGGGACACGTCGCGTGGGGAGGGGGGGGCAATCGTGGCGGCCAGGAGCAGGGTTCACACAGCTGGCACCCAGTTTGCACGATCAAAATGACAAGGAGAGGGGGTGGGGGGAAGGGGCTGCCTCAGCACCGGGATCCTGACAAGGGCCATAGCGCCGCGACCTCAGCTAATGCGGCTCCCCTGCTAAGCCAGAAAAAGGAAACTGTGAGGCAAGATACTGCAGATTCCACCGCAGCCACACGGATGACTAGATCTCTAACCTGACAAAATGGAACCCTCGGAAACAGGAATCTTCCCTTTCTTCTACACTTTGACCTTGGGACAGGGAGCCACACTTCTCTGACGGGAACCGTCTTTACTCCGGCAGAGAGCTCAGTTTTCCAGGAATAAGTATGGAGAAAAAGTGTGCCGTGATGGTTTAGCAGTTCAAAGCGGAAGCCCGTCTTAGAAACGGGAAAAACATGCTTCTCAATGAAGTCGAGTTATGGCACGAAGCAGGAGGAAGTTTAAGGAAATCTCTCTTAATATCCATTCACCAGACAAGACTAGCCAGTCCTAAAAAGGCAGCACGTTAAATCAAGGAAGATTCTTGCTTCCTTTTTGGGGCGGGAGGGGGGCGGGGGGACATGAGAAACAATGCCGCATTTTAAAACAAGCCTTGGGGCCCTAGATACGGAGAGTGTTGTTGGGTGTTGAGGCTGAGAGGTGTTGCTGAGGAGAACATAAAGCTGCGTATAGACTGGTATGGGTTCCAAGTCTACCGCTGGAAAAAAATTAGCCAATCATGAGTCCATTTGATTGGGAAAGAAGTAAATAACTCAAAAATGGGAAAGACATGGGATTAAATAGCGGTAGCGAGCAATTAAATCCAAGATGTTTATACCTATATTTTCATTGCGAATGCAACAAACTGAAAGCAACTGTCTAAAAAGCAGGAACTGTAGCCCGCGCACGCGCACACACGCACACAATGGGGAACAGCAGAGAGGTAAAATATGCTAAATGTATCATGATTGAGAAACAAGATCTAATAGATTATCCCGTTTTTGAGACTGTTATAGCAATACTGGTCCAATTATATATATAGTTATGAACTTAGAGATGACTTATTAAAACTTAGAGGGAATTTTAATTGGAAGACAATATAGCTTCCAAATCATTGAAGAGAAAACTAACCTCAAAAAAATTAATCAATGCAGCTAAGATGGAGTAACGGAGACCGTATTTACCATCGTAGGATAGACCCCAATGTGGATAAAATCTATGAAGCAATGCTTTTTAAGCCATGTGAAAACGATCATCCACTAGGACCTCGTCCTGCCGCCTCCATACCCAGGCTGCTAGGCCTCCTACTGCCACTACCAAGGATGTCCACCAGGTGGCGACATTGCCCCCCTCTGCTCCTGCTGCAGAGCCAGTCCTGAGCAGCCCTGCTCCAGGTTTTGGCAGGCCGCTCCCAGAAGCGCGCTCGTGGGCCTTGCTCCCTTTTAGCCACCAGCAAAGGGATCGAGGATGAGCACTGAGCCTCCTTACTCATCGAAGATCTAGGAACCTATCTGATTTCTGAGCAGTCCTTTACCCTCGTCTGCCGTCAGGTACTCTCCACCCGACTTGCAGAGTCCGCGGCTTGGGCAGCCTGCACGCTGGCCCCGGCCCGTCAGGATCTCTTCCCCCCACCCCCACCCCACCCCCACCCCCCGCACCCCCCCGGCCAAGAGGCCACGCGCGGTCGTGAGCAGGGCTCCAGGCCTCTGGAGCCGCGCCGCTTGGACTGCGTCCTGGCCCTGGGCTCGCGAGCTCCATGCCCTGGGCTGAGCCACTTAACATCTCTAAGCTAGTTTCCTCATCAGTACAATGAGGGCATAATCGGTATGGGGGGGAAAAAATCAGAATCTGGGGGGGACTACATTTCTGGTGATTGAAGATTATTTTCAGTTTGAATTATACAGTGAGGGACACCATACAATTTTTACTACTGCAGACTTCTGAAGGACAGCTTCTAGTATTCTTAAAACTAATGCATGCACGTACACACAAACACACGTGCACACACACTGACTCTGCTCCGCCTACATCCCCACGCACACACACACGGAGTCATGGACCACGCACACCCCCACAACATACACACAACCACACACGTCCTCAGGCGCGCGCACACACACGCAAAGTCACTGCCACGTGCCACACACGTCCAGGCTCAACTTTAGAATTCCCAGACTCAGGGGAGTCCTGCGAAGAAAGCGACAGTGCGGGGAGAGCCGATTCCCAGTCTCTGACCGCCAGCCTGACCCTTTTCTGCCCAATGCTGGGTCCATCCCATGCCCCAAGGGGCCTTGGATGTGCACAGGGGGACACTCAGACCTCACATCCGGGCTCTGTCCGTAACCTCCATGCCAACAGCTGCCCGTTGGCCTCTCTGTGAGTCCTGGGATGCTGAACTCCGGGGAGAGCCGGTGCAGAAACTACAAGCGGGTCAGGGGCTGCTGGGGCAGGGCATTCGGGGTCCTGGGATTCCAGAGCACGGGGTGGAGCCAATGGGCGTGTCCCCTTGGCCCTGCTGACTCCACCCCGTAGAGGGCGTGGCCAGAGGGAGTGTCAGGGCCAGAGGGACCCTCTGTAGTTCAGGACCCAGGACAGCGCGGGGGTGTCGGGGGTGGGGGTTGGGGGGCCGCCCCTTGCCGTGGTCTAAGGGCAGAAGCCCTAAGGAAGGGCCGGAGGAGGCTGTAAGGTATCCTCACTGCCATCAATTAAAAAAACAAAAGCCCGCCACAGGCGAGGGTGGGGAGGGTTTTGCTAGAACAAGGGAAAGACGCTCGCAGAGGTCTGGCCGCAGAGGGCTGGGGGGCTTGCCAGGCTGATGAGGAACCGAGAGGCCGTCGGCCTCTAAACTCCACACGAATTCCTCCGGGTGACCCTGAGATGCAGGGAGACACGGAAAGCACGGTAAACACAGGCCGGAAGCTCAGCAGCCTGTTGCTTGCTTCACCGTCCGTCTGGCGTCCCCTCTGCTAGCAAGCAGCCTTTACCGCATCACCCACGGCTGACCCGGCTCAGGATTCCAGCTGATTTTCCACGGGTGGCATCACTTGCTGGTGACACGAAGCAGGCACGTTAGCCACCTCCCAAACCCTGAGGCTCCTCCTGGGAGGAGCCTGCGGGCCCCCAGTCCAGCCTCTGCGCCACGATGCTCCTTAGTGCCGCTCCCGGTTCGCTGCCCCGGCCTCTAGCTCTGGCCGGAACCTCGCTGGATTGGCGATAAATGGCACCCATGCACCACGTGTAAGCTTGGGGTCCAGATGTGACCATGGCTCGTCTCTTCTTCCCATCGATTGGGGGATTGTTCGGGCTTCATGTCATCGTGTTGGCAGGAAGGCCAGCACCGCCCCCCTGAGACCTCCCTGAAGACACATAGAAACATAGGACACAATGCAGCCCATCTCTTTGTTTTAAAACACCTTTACAGGGCTACGAGTTCTGTTCCGTCAATTAGACACATCTCACGTGTAGTATTTGATCAATTTTCATACATGTCTACACCCAGAAAGCCATCGCCACAATCAAGAGAGCTAACATGTCCACCACTCCCCAAGACGGGCAATTTTCCGATTCCCATATTTACCCCTTCCCACCGCCGTCCCTCCCTGGTAACCATAAGTTTGTTTCTCTATGTCTGTGGCTCTATTTGTCTTTTGCAGTTAAGATCATTTCTGTCTTTTTTTCTTAGATTTCACATGGAAGTTGTGTCATGCGGCATTTTTCTCTCTTCTGGCTTACTTCACTCAGAATGACTATCTCTGTGTCCAACCATGTTGCCGCAAATGGCATGGTTCCATCCTTTTTCGCGGCTGTGTAGTATTCCGCGGCATAAAAAGACAACGACTTCTTTATCCAGTCACCAGTCGTTAGATGTTGGGGTTAGTTCCACGTCCTGGCTAATACAAACAGGGCTGCTGTGAGCATTGAGGTGCATGGGACTTTTTGAGTTAGAGTTTTCTCTTGACATATCCCCAGGCGTGGGAAGGCTGGATCATCAGGTAAGTCCATTTGTAGGTTTTTAAGGAACCTCCATCCCGTCTTCTCTAGTGACAATGCAGCCCGTCTTCCTGAAGCAGAGCCATGCTCACAAAGTAACGGATATTCCTAGAGGTCAGACGTGACGTGCATTCAGCTTGGCCTGTTCCAGAAGAAGAGGGCAGTCTGGCAGGGCTGGAGGAGAGTGACCAGGGGAGTGTGGGACAGGCAGGATTCACACCACGTGGGGACATGACAGGCTGGGATAAGGAGCCTGGGCTTCCAGTCATGCCTTGGTAAGCATGGGGCACTGGTTCCAGGACTCCCCACAGATGCCAAAATCCATGGATGCTGATGCCTCTTATACAAAATGACATAGGACTTTATTTTTTACATACAAACATACTTTTCTTCCACGTTGTTGTCGTTTTTACAATGTTGTGTCGAATTCCAGTCTAGAGCACAATTTTCCACTTATGCATAAACATACCCATACAGTCATTGTCACATTCTCTTTCGCTGTGTCCTCCTGTGTACTTTAAATCATCTCTAGGTGACGCGCGGCATGCAAGGCAACGTGAATGCTATGTAAGCGGTTGCCGGTGTGTGGCAAGTTCAATTGTCGCTTTTCGAAACTTTCCGTTTTTTCCCGAATATTTTCAACCCACAGTTAGTTGAATCGGCTGGATCGGGAGCCCCTAGATACAGAGAACCCCCAAGCCCTTCCCACCTCGGAAATTTCCACTGGAAGCGCTGAAGGGGCCCAAAGAGAGGAGAAGAGCGCCCTCTAGCGGCTGCAAACGCTGAGGCATTCCTTCAGCCTATGCAGCGCGGGAGAGAAGGTTTCGGGCCGACTAGCGCAAAAGGAGGGCCCGCCTGGACAGGAAGGAGGAAGGACGACAGCGGAAGCCAGCTCGCACCCTTCCTGGAGCTAGCTGGTTGCAGTGAGGGACGCCGAGGAACTGGGGACACGTCGCGTGGGGAGGGGGGGGCAATCGTGGCGGCCAGGAGCAGGGTTCACACAGCTGGCACCCAGTTTGCACGATCAAAATGACAAGGAGAGGGGGTGGGGGGAAGGGGCTGCCTCAGCACCGGGATCCTGACAAGGGCCATAGCGCCGCGACCTCAGCTAATGCGGCTCCCCTGCTAAGCCAGAAAAAGGAAACTGTGAGGCAAGATACTGCAGATTCCACCGCAGCCACACGGATGACTAGATCTCTAACCTGACAAAATGGAACCCTCGGAAACAGGAATCTTCCCTTTCTTCTACACTTTGACCTTGGGACAGGGAGCCACACTTCTCTGACGGGAACCGTCTTTACTCCGGCAGAGAGCTCAGTTTTCCAGGAATAAGTATGGAGAAAAAGTGTGCCGTGATGGTTTAGCAGTTCAAAGCGGAAGCCCGTCTTAGAAACGGGAAAAACATGCTTCTCAATGAAGTCGAGTTATGGCACGAAGCAGGAGGAAGTTTAAGGAAATCTCTCTTAATATCCATTCACCAGACAAGACTAGCCAGTCCTAAAAAGGCAGCACGTTAAATCAAGGAAGATTCTTGCTTCCTTTTTGGGGCGGGAGGGGGGCGGGGGGACATGAGAAACAATGCCGCATTTTAAAACAAGCCTTGGGGCCCTAGATACGGAGAGTGTTGTTGGGTGTTGAGGCTGAGAGGTGTTGCTGAGGAGAACATAAAGCTGCGTATAGACTGGTATGGGTTCCAAGTCTACCGCTGGAAAAAAATTAGCCAATCATGAGTCCATTTGATTGGGAAAGAAGTAAATAACTCAAAAATGGGAAAGACATGGGATTAAATAGCGGTAGCGAGCAATTAAATCCAAGATGTTTATACCTATATTTTCATTGCGAATGCAACAAACTGAAAGCAACTGTCTAAAAAGCAGGAACTGTAGCCCGCGCACGCGCACACACGCACACAATGGGGAACAGCAGAGAGGTAAAATATGCTAAATGTATCATGATTGAGAAACAAGATCTAATAGATTATCCCGTTTTTGAGACTGTTATAGCAATACTGGTCCAATTATATATATAGTTATGAACTTAGAGATGACTTATTAAAACTTAGAGGGAATTTTAATTGGAAGACAATATAGCTTCCAAATCATTGAAGAGAAAACTAACCTCAAAAAAATTAATCAATGCAGCTAAGATGGAGTAACGGAGACCGTATTTACCATCGTAGGATAGACCCCAATGTGGATAAAATCTATGAAGCAATGCTTTTTAAGCCATGTGAAAACGATCATCCACTAGGACCTCGTCCTGCCGCCTCCATACCCAGGCTGCTAGGCCTCCTACTGCCACTACCAAGGATGTCCACCAGGTGGCGACATTGCCCCCCTCTGCTCCTGCTGCAGAGCCAGTCCTGAGCAGCCCTGCTCCAGGTTTTGGCAGGCCGCTCCCAGAAGCGCGCTCGTGGGCCTTGCTCCCTTTTAGCCACCAGCAAAGGGATCGAGGATGAGCACTGAGCCTCCTTACTCATCGAAGATCTAGGAACCTATCTGATTTCTGAGCAGTCCTTTACCCTCGTCTGCCGTCAGGTACTCTCCACCCGACTTGCAGAGTCCGCGGCTTGGGCAGCCTGCACGCTGGCCCCGGCCCGTCAGGATCTCTTCCCCCCACCCCCACCCCACCCCCACCCCCCGCACCCCCCCGGCCAAGAGGCCACGCGCGGTCGTGAGCAGGGCTCCAGGCCTCTGGAGCCGCGCCGCTTGGACTGCGTCCTGGCCCTGGGCTCGCGAGCTCCATGCCCTGGGCTGAGCCACTTAACATCTCTAAGCTAGTTTCCTCATCAGTACAATGAGGGCATAATCGGTATGGGGGGGAAAAAATCAGAATCTGGGGGGGACTACATTTCTGGTGATTGAAGATTATTTTCAGTTTGAATTATACAGTGAGGGACACCATACAATTTTTACTACTGCAGACTTCTGAAGGACAGCTTCTAGTATTCTTAAAACTAATGCATGCACGTACACACAAACACACGTGCACACACACTGACTCTGCTCCGCCTACATCCCCACGCACACACACACGGAGTCATGGACCACGCACACCCCCACAACATACACACAACCACACACGTCCTCAGGCGCGCGCACACACACGCAAAGTCACTGCCACGTGCCACACACGTCCAGGCTCAACTTTAGAATTCCCAGACTCAGGGGAGTCCTGCGAAGAAAGCGACAGTGCGGGGAGAGCCGATTCCCAGTCTCTGACCGCCAGCCTGACCCTTTTCTGCCCAATGCTGGGTCCATCCCATGCCCCAAGGGGCCTTGGATGTGCACAGGGGGACACTCAGACCTCACATCCGGGCTCTGTCCGTAACCTCCATGCCAACAGCTGCCCGTTGGCCTCTCTGTGAGTCCTGGGATGCTGAACTCCGGGGAGAGCCGGTGCAGAAACTACAAGCGGGTCAGGGGCTGCTGGGGCAGGGCATTCGGGGTCCTGGGATTCCAGAGCACGGGGTGGAGCCAATGGGCGTGTCCCCTTGGCCCTGCTGACTCCACCCCGTAGAGGGCGTGGCCAGAGGGAGTGTCAGGGCCAGAGGGACCCTCTGTAGTTCAGGACCCAGGACAGCGCGGGGGTGTCGGGGGTGGGGGTTGGGGGGCCGCCCCTTGCCGTGGTCTAAGGGCAGAAGCCCTAAGGAAGGGCCGGAGGAGGCTGTAAGGTATCCTCACTGCCATCAATTAAAAAAACAAAAGCCCGCCACAGGCGAGGGTGGGGAGGGTTTTGCTAGAACAAGGGAAAGACGCTCGCAGAGGTCTGGCCGCAGAGGGCTGGGGGGCTTGCCAGGCTGATGAGGAACCGAGAGGCCGTCGGCCTCTAAACTCCACACGAATTCCTCCGGGTGACCCTGAGATGCAGGGAGACACGGAAAGCACGGTAAACACAGGCCGGAAGCTCAGCAGCCTGTTGCTTGCTTCACCGTCCGTCTGGCGTCCCCTCTGCTAGCAAGCAGCCTTTACCGCATCACCCACGGCTGACCCGGCTCAGGATCCCAGCTGATTTTCCACGGGTGGCATCACTTGCTGGTGACACGAAGCAGGCACGTTAGCCACCTCCCAAACCCTGAGGCTCCTCCTGGGAGGAGCCTGCGGGCCCCCAGTCCAGCCTCTGCGCCACGATGCTCCTTAGTGCCGCTCCCGGTTCGCTGCCCCGGCCTCTAGCTCTGGCCGGAACCTCGCTGGATTGGCGATAAATGGCACCCATGCACCACGTGTAAGCTTGGGGTCCAGATGTGACCATGGCTCGTCTCTTCTTCCCATCGATTGGGGGATTGTTCGGGCTTCATGTCATCGTGTTGGCAGGAAGGCCAGCACCGCCCCCCTGAGACCTCCCTGAAGACACATAGAAACATAGGACACAATGCAGCCCATCTCTTTGTTTTAAAACACCTTTACAGGGCTACGAGTTCTGTTCCGTCAATTAGACACATCTCACGTGTAGTATTTGATCAATTTTCATACATGTCTACACCCAGAAAGCCATCGCCACAATCAAGAGAGCTAACATGTCCACCACTCCCCAAGACGGGCAATTTTCCGATTCCCATATTTACCCCTTCCCACCGCCGTCCCTCCCTGGTAACCATAAGTTTGTTTCTCTATGTCTGTGGCTCTATTTGTCTTTTGCAGTTAAGATCATTTCTGTCTTTTTTTCTTAGATTTCACATGGAAGTTGTGTCATGCGGCATTTTTCTCTCTTCTGGCTTACTTCACTCAGAATGACTATCTCTGTGTCCAACCATGTTGCCGCAAATGGCATGGTTCCATCCTTTTTCGCGGCTGTGTAGTATTCCGCGGCATAAAAAGACAACGACTTCTTTATCCAGTCACCAGTCGTTAGATGTTGGGGTTAGTTCCACGTCCTGGCTAATACAAACAGGGCTGCTGTGAGCATTGAGGTGCATGGGACTTTTTGAGTTAGAGTTTTCTCTTGACATATCCCCAGGCGTGGGAAGGCTGGATCATCAGGTAAGTCCATTTGTAGGTTTTTAAGGAACCTCCATCCCGTCTTCTCTAGTGACAATGCAGCCCGTCTTCCTGAAGCAGAGCCATGCTCACAAAGTAACGGATATTCCTAGAGGTCAGACATGACGTGCATTCAGCTTGGCCTGTTCCAGAAGAAGAGGGCAGTCTGGCAGGGCTGGAGGAGAGTGACCAGGGGAGTGTGGGACAGGCAGGATTCACACCACGTGGGGACATGACAGGCTGGGATAAGGAGCCTGGGCTTCCAGTCATGCCTTGGTAAGCATGGGGCACTGGTTCCAGGACTCCCCACAGATGCCAAAATCCATGGATGCTGATGCCTCTTATACAAAATGACATAGGACTTTATTTTTTACATACAAACATACTTTTCTTCCACGTTGTTGTCGTTTTTACAATGTTGTGTCGAATTCCAGTCTAGAGCACAATTTTCCACTTATGCATAAACATACCCATACAGTCATTGTCACATTCTCTTTCGCTGTGTCCTCCTGTGTACTTTAAATCATCTCTAGGTGACGCGCGGCATGCAAGGCAACGTGAATGCTATGTAAGCGGTTGCCGGTGTGTGGCAAGTTCAATTGTCGCTTTTCGAAACTTTCCGTTTTTTCCCGAATATTTTCAACCCACAGTTAGTTGAATCGGCTGGATCGGGAGCCCCTAGATACAGAGAACCCCCAAGCCCTTCCCACCTCGGAAATTTCCACTGGAAGCGCTGAAGGGGCCCAAAGAGAGGAGAAGAGCGCCCTCTAGCGGCTGCAAACGCTGAGGCATTCCTTCAGCCTATGCAGCGCGGGAGAGAAGGTTTCGGGCCGACTAGCGCAAAAGGAGGGCCCGCCTGGACAGGAAGGAGGAAGGACGACAGCGGAAGCCAGCTCGCACCCTTCCTGGAGCTAGCTGGTTGCAGTGAGGGACGCCGAGGAACTGGGGACACGTCGCGTGGGGAGGGGGGGGGCAATCCTGGCGGCCAGGAGCAGGGTTCACACAGCTGGCACCCAGTTTGCACGATCAAAATGACAAGGAGAGGGGGTGGGGGGAAGGGGCTGCCTCAGCACCGGGATCCTGACAAGGGCCATAGCGCCGCGACCTCAGCTAATGCGGCTCCCCTGCTAAGCCAGAAAAAGGAAACTGTGAGGCAAGATACTGCAGATTCCACCGCAGCCACACGGATGACTAGATCTCTAACCTGACAAAATGGAACCCTCGGAAACAGGAATCTTCCCTTTCTTCTACACTTTGACCTTGGGACAGGGAGCCACACTTCTCTGACGGGAACCGTCTTTACTCCGGCAGAGAGCTCAGTTTTCCAGGAATAAGTATGGAGAAAAAGTGTGCCGTGATGGTTTAGCAGTTCAAAGCGGAAGCCCGTCTTAGAAACGGGAAAAACATGCTTCTCAATGAAGTCGAGTTATGGCACGAAGCAGGAGGAAGTTTAAGGAAATCTCTCTTAATATCCATTCACCAGACAAGACTAGCCAGTCCTAAAAAGGCAGCACGTTAAATCAAGGAAGATTCTTGCTTCCTTTTTGGGGCGGGAGGGGGGCGGGGGGACATGAGAAACAATGCCGCATTTTAAAACAAGCCTTGGGGCCCTAGATACGGAGAGTGTTGTTGGGTGTTGAGGCTGAGAGGTGTTGCTGAGGAGAACATAAAGCTGCGTATAGACTGGTATGGGTTCCAAGTCTACCGCTGGAAAAAAATTAGCCAATCATGAGTCCATTTGATTGGGAAAGAAGTAAATAACTCAAAAATGGGAAAGACATGGGATTAAATAGCGGTAGCGAGCAATTAAATCCAAGATGTTTATACCTATATTTTCATTGCGAATGCAACAAACTGAAAGCAACTGTCTAAAAAGCAGGAACTGTAGCCCGCGCACGCGCACACACGCACACAATGGGGAACAGCAGAGAGGTAAAATATGCTAAATGTATCATGATTGAGAAACAAGATCTAATAGATTATCCCGTTTTTGAGACTGTTATAGCAATACTGGTCCAATTATATATATAGTTATGAACTTAGAGATGACTTATTAAAACTTAGAGGGAATTTTAATTGGAAGACAATATAGCTTCCAAATCATTGAAGAGAAAACTAACCTCAAAAAAATTAATCAATGCAGCTAAGATGGAGTAACGGAGACCGTATTTACCATCGTAGGATAGACCCCAATGTGGATAAAATCTATGAAGCAATGCTTTTTAAGCCATGTGAAAACGATCATCCACTAGGACCTCGTCCTGCCGCCTCCATACCCAGGCTGCTAGGCCTCCTACTGCCACTACCAAGGATGTCCACCAGGTGGCGACATTGCCCCCCTCTGCTCCTGCTGCAGAGCCAGTCCTGAGCAGCCCTGCTCCAGGTTTTGGCAGGCCGCTCCCAGAAGCGCGCTCGTGGGCCTTGCTCCCTTTTAGCCACCAGCAAAGGGATCGAGGATGAGCACTGAGCCTCCTTACTCATCGAAGATCTAGGAACCTATCTGATTTCTGAGCAGTCCTTTACCCTCGTCTGCCGTCAGGTACTCTCCACCCGACTTGCAGAGTCCGCGGCTTGGGCAGCCTGCACGCTGGCCCCGGCCCGTCAGGATCTCTTCCCCCCACCCCCACCCCACCCCCACCCCCCGCACCCCCCCGGCCAAGAGGCCACGCGCGGTCGTGAGCAGGGCTCCAGGCCTCTGGAGCCGCGCCGCTTGGACTGCGTCCTGGCCCTGGGCTCGCGAGCTCCATGCCCTGGGCTGAGCCACTTAACATCTCTAAGCTAGTTTCCTCATCAGTACAATGAGGGCATAATCGGTATGGGGGGGAAAAAATCAGAATCTGGGGGGGACTACATTTCTGGTGATTGAAGATTATTTTCAGTTTGAATTATACAGTGAGGGACACCATACAATTTTTACTACTGCAGACTTCTGAAGGACAGCTTCTAGTATTCTTAAAACTAATGCATGCACGTACACACAAACACACGTGCACACACACTGACTCTGCTCCGCCTACATCCCCACGCACACACACACGGAGTCATGGACCACGCACACCCCCACAACATACACACAACCACACACGTCCTCAGGCGCGCGCACACACACGCAAAGTCACTGCCACGTGCCACACACGTCCAGGCTCAACTTTAGAATTCCCAGACTCAGGGGAGTCCTGCGAAGAAAGCGACAGTGCGGGGAGAGCCGATTCCCAGTCTCTGACCGCCAGCCTGACCCTTTTCTGCCCAATGCTGGGTCCATCCCATGCCCCAAGGGGCCTTGGATGTGCACAGGGGGACACTCAGACCTCACATCCGGGCTCTGTCCGTAACCTCCATGCCAACAGCTGCCCGTTGGCCTCTCTGTGAGTCCTGGGATGCTGAACTCCGGGGAGAGCCGGTGCAGAAACTACAAGCGGGTCAGGGGCTGCTGGGGCAGGGCATTCGGGGTCCTGGGATTCCAGAGCACGGGGTGGAGCCAATGGGCGTGTCCCCTTGGCCCTGCTGACTCCACCCCGTAGAGGGCGTGGCCAGAGGGAGTGTCAGGGCCAGAGGGACCCTCTGTAGTTCAGGACCCAGGACAGCGCGGGGGTGTCGGGGGTGGGGGTTGGGGGGCCGCCCCTTGCCGTGGTCTAAGGGCAGAAGCCCTAAGGAAGGGCCGGAGGAGGCTGTAAGGTATCCTCACTGCCATCAATTAAAAAAACAAAAGCCCGCCACAGGCGAGGGTGGGGAGGGTTTTGCTAGAACAAGGGAAAGACGCTCGCAGAGGTCTGGCCGCAGAGGGCTGGGGGGCTTGCCAGGCTGATGAGGAACCGAGAGGCCGTCGGCCTCTAAACTCCACACGAATTCCTCCGGGTGACCCTGAGATGCAGGGAGACACGGAAAGCACGGTAAACACAGGCCGGAAGCTCAGCAGCCTGTTGCTTGCTTCACCGTCCGTCTGGCGTCCCCTCTGCTAGCAAGCAGCCTTTACCGCATCACCCACGGCTGACCCGGCTCAGGATTCCAGCTGATTTTCCACGGGTGGCATCACTTGCTGGTGACACGAAGCAGGCACGTTAGCCACCTCCCAAACCCTGAGGCTCCTCCTGGGAGGAGCCTGCGGGCCCCCAGTCCAGCCTCTGCGCCACGATGCTCCTTAGTGCCGCTCCCGGTTCGCTGCCCCGGCCTCTAGCTCTGGCCGGAACCTCGCTGGATTGGCGATAAATGGCACCCATGCACCACGTGTAAGCTTGGGGTCCAGATGTGACCATGGCTCGTCTCTTCTTCCCATCGATTGGGGGATTGTTCGGGCTTCATGTCATCGTGTTGGCAGGAAGGCCAGCACCGCCCCCCTGAGACCTCCCTGAAGACACATAGAAACATAGGACACAATGCAGCCCATCTCTTTGTTTTAAAACACCTTTACAGGGCTACGAGTTCTGTTCCGTCAATTAGACACATCTCACGTGTAGTATTTGATCAATTTTCATACATGTCTACACCCAGAAAGCCATCGCCACAATCAAGAGAGCTAACATGTCCACCACTCCCCAAGACGGGCAATTTTCCGATTCCCATATTTACCCCTTCCCACCGCCGTCCCTCCCTGGTAACCATAAGTTTGTTTCTCTATGTCTGTGGCTCTATTTGTCTTTTGCAGTTAAGATCATTTCTGTCTTTTTTTCTTAGATTTCACATGGAAGTTGTGTCATGCGGCATTTTTCTCTCTTCTGGCTTACTTCACTCAGAATGACTATCTCTGTGTCCAACCATGTTGCCGCAAATGGCATGGTTCCATCCTTTTTCGCGGCTGTGTAGTATTCCGCGGCATAAAAAGACAACGACTTCTTTATCCAGTCACCAGTCGTTAGATGTTGGGGTTAGTTCCACGTCCTGGCTAATACAAACAGGGCTGCTGTGAGCATTGAGGTGCATGGGACTTTTTGAGTTAGAGTTTTCTCTTGACATATCCCCAGGCGTGGGAAGGCTGGATCATCAGGTAAGTCCATTTGTAGGTTTTTAAGGAACCTCCATCCCGTCTTCTCTAGTGACAATGCAGCCCGTCTTCCTGAAGCAGAGCCATGCTCACAAAGTAACGGATATTCCTAGAGGTCAGACATGACGTGCATTCAGCTTGGCCTGTTCCAGAAGAAGAGGGCAGTCTGGCAGGGCTGGAGGAGAGTGACCAGGGGAGTGTGGGACAGGCAGGATTCACACCACGTGGGGACATGACAGGCTGGGATAAGGAGCCTGGGCTTCCAGTCATGCCTTGGTAAGCATGGGGCACTGGTTCCAGGACTCCCCACAGATGCCAAAATCCATGGATGCTGATGCCTCTTATACAAAATGACATAGGACTTTATTTTTTACATACAAACATACTTTTCTTCCACGTTGTTGTCGTTTTTACAATGTTGTGTCGAATTCCAGTCTAGAGCACAATTTTCCACTTATGCATAAACATACCCATACAGTCATTGTCACATTCTCTTTCGCTGTGTCCTCCTGTGTACTTTAAATCATCTCTAGGTGACGCGCGGCATGCAAGGCAACGTGAATGCTATGTAAGCGGTTGCCGGTGTGTGGCAAGTTCAATTGTCGCTTTTCGAAACTTTCCGTTTTTTCCCGAATATTTTCAACCCACAGTTAGTTGAATCGGCTGGATCGGGAGCCCCTAGATACAGAGAACCCCCAAGCCCTTCCCACCTCGGAAATTTCCACTGGAAGCGCTGAAGGGGCCCAAAGAGAGGAGAAGAGCGCCCTCTAGCGGCTGCAAACGCTGAGGCATTCCTTCAGCCTATGCAGCGCGGGAGAGAAGGTTTCGGGCCGACTAGCGCAAAAGGAGGGCCCGCCTGGACAGGAAGGAGGAAGGACGACAGCGGAAGCCAGCTCGCACCCTTCCTGGAGCTAGCTGGTTGCAGTGAGGGACGCCGAGGAACTGGGGACACGTCGCGTGGGGAGGGGGGGGCAATCGTGGCGGCCAGGAGCAGGGTTCACACAGCTGGCACCCAGTTTGCACGATCAAAATGACAAGGAGAGGGGGTGGGGGGAAGGGGCTGCCTCAGCACCGGGATCCTGACAAGGGCCATAGCGCCGCGACCTCAGCTAATGCGGCTCCCCTGCTAAGCCAGAAAAAGGAAACTGTGAGGCAAGATACTGCAGATTCCACCGCAGCCACACGGATGACTAGATCTCTAACCTGACAAAATGGAACCCTCGGAAACAGGAATCTTCCCTTTCTTCTACACTTTGACCTTGGGACAGGGAGCCACACTTCTCTGACGGGAACCGTCTTTACTCCGGCAGAGAGCTCAGTTTTCCAGGAATAAGTATGGAGAAAAAGTGTGCCGTGATGGTTTAGCAGTTCAAAGCGGAAGCCCGTCTTAGAAACGGGAAAAACATGCTTCTCAATGAAGTCGAGTTATGGCACGAAGCAGGAGGAAGTTTAAGGAAATCTCTCTTAATATCCATTCACCAGACAAGACTAGCCAGTCCTAAAAAGGCAGCACGTTAAATCAAGGAAGATTCTTGCTTCCTTTTTGGGGCGGGAGGGGGGCGGGGGGACATGAGAAACAATGCCGCATTTTAAAACAAGCCTTGGGGCCCTAGATACGGAGAGTGTTGTTGGGTGTTGAGGCTGAGAGGTGTTGCTGAGGAGAACATAAAGCTGCGTATAGACTGGTATGGGTTCCAAGTCTACCGCTGGAAAAAAATTAGCCAATCATGAGTCCATTTGATTGGGAAAGAAGTAAATAACTCAAAAATGGGAAAGACATGGGATTAAATAGCGGTAGCGAGCAATTAAATCCAAGATGTTTATACCTATATTTTCATTGCGAATGCAACAAACTGAAAGCAACTGTCTAAAAAGCAGGAACTGTAGCCCGCGCACGCGCACACACGCACACAATGGGGAACAGCAGAGAGGTAAAATATGCTAAATGTATCATGATTGAGAAACAAGATCTAATAGATTATCCCGTTTTTGAGACTGTTATAGCAATACTGGTCCAATTATATATATAGTTATGAACTTAGAGATGACTTATTAAAACTTAGAGGGAATTTTAATTGGAAGACAATATAGCTTCCAAATCATTGAAGAGAAAACTAACCTCAAAAAAATTAATCAATGCAGCTAAGATGGAGTAACGGAGACCGTATTTACCATCGTAGGATAGACCCCAATGTGGATAAAATCTATGAAGCAATGCTTTTTAAGCCATGTGAAAACGATCATCCACTAGGACCTCGTCCTGCCGCCTCCATACCCAGGCTGCTAGGCCTCCTACTGCCACTACCAAGGATGTCCACCAGGTGGCGACATTGCCCCCCTCTGCTCCTGCTGCAGAGCCAGTCCTGAGCAGCCCTGCTCCAGGTTTTGGCAGGCCGCTCCCAGAAGCGCGCTCGTGGGCCTTGCTCCCTTTTAGCCACCAGCAAAGGGATCGAGGATGAGCACTGAGCCTCCTTACTCATCGAAGATCTAGGAACCTATCTGATTTCTGAGCAGTCCTTTACCCTCGTCTGCCGTCAGGTACTCTCCACCCGACTTGCAGAGTCCGCGGCTTGGGCAGCCTGCACGCTGGCCCCGGCCCGTCAGGATCTCTTCCCCCCACCCCCACCCCACCCCCACCCCCCGCACCCCCCCGGCCAAGAGGCCACGCGCGGTCGTGAGCAGGGCTCCAGGCCTCTGGAGCCGCGCCGCTTGGACTGCGTCCTGGCCCTGGGCTCGCGAGCTCCATGCCCTGGGCTGAGCCACTTAACATCTCTAAGCTAGTTTCCTCATCAGTACAATGAGGGCATAATCGGTATGGGGGGGAAAAAATCAGAATCTGGGGGGGACTACATTTCTGGTGATTGAAGATTATTTTCAGTTTGAATTATACAGTGAGGGACACCATACAATTTTTACTACTGCAGACTTCTGAAGGACAGCTTCTAGTATTCTTAAAACTAATGCATGCACGTACACACAAACACACGTGCACACACACTGACTCTGCTCCGCCTACATCCCCACGCACACACACATGGAGTCATGGACCACGCACACCCCCACAACATACACACAACCACACACGTCCTCAGGCGCGCGCACACACACGCAAAGTCACTGCCACGTGCCACACACGTCCAGGCTCAACTTTAGAATTCCCAGACTCAGGGGAGTCCTGCGAAGAAAGCGACAGTGCGGGGAGAGCCGATTCCCAGTCTCTGACCGCCAGCCTGACCCTTTTCTGCCCAATGCTGGGTCCATCCCATGCCCCAAGGGGCCTTGGATGTGCACAGGGGGACACTCAGACCTCACATCCGGGCTCTGTCCGTAACCTCCATGCCAACAGCTGCCCGTTGGCCTCTCTGTGAGTCCTGGGATGCTGAACTCCGGGGAGAGCCGGTGCAGAAACTACAAGCGGGTCAGGGGCTGCTGGGGCAGGGCATTCGGGGTCCTGGGATTCCAGAGCACGGGGTGGAGCCAATGGGCGTGTCCCCTTGGCCCTGCTGACTCCACCCCGTAGAGGGCGTGGCCAGAGGGAGTGTCAGGGCCAGAGGGACCCTCTGTAGTTCAGGACCCAGGACAGCGCGGGGGTGTCGGGGGTGGGGGTTGGGGGGCCGCCCCTTGCCGTGGTCTAAGGGCAGAAGCCCTAAGGAAGGGCCGGAGGAGGCTGTAAGGTATCCTCACTGCCATCAATTAAAAAAACAAAAGCCCGCCACAGGCGAGGGTGGGGAGGGTTTTGCTAGAACAAGGGAAAGACGCTCGCAGAGGTCTGGCCGCAGAGGGCTGGGGGGCTTGCCAGGCTGATGAGGAACCGAGAGGCCGTCGGCCTCTAAACTCCACACGAATTCCTCCGGGTGACCCTGAGATGCAGGGAGACACGGAAAGCACGGTAAACACAGGCCGGAAGCTCAGCAGCCTGTTGCTTGCTTCACCGTCCGTCTGGCGTCCCCTCTGCTAGCAAGCAGCCTTTACCGCATCACCCACGGCTGACCCGGCTCAGGATCCCAGCTGATTTTCCACGGGTGGCATCACTTGCTGGTGACACGAAGCAGGCACGTTAGCCACCTCCCAAACCCTGAGGCTCCTCCTGGGAGGAGCCTGCGGGCCCCCAGTCCAGCCTCTGCGCCACGATGCTCCTTAGTGCCGCTCCCGGTTCGCTGCCCCGGCCTCTAGCTCTGGCCGGAACCTCGCTGGATTGGCGATAAATGGCACCCATGCACCACGTGTAAGCTTGGGGTCCAGATGTGACCATGGCTCGTCTCTTCTTCCCATCGATTGGGGGATTGTTCGGGCTTCATGTCATCGTGTTGGCAGGAAGGCCAGCACCGCCCCCCTGAGACCTCCCTGAAGACACATAGAAACATAGGACACAATGCAGCCCATCTCTTTGTTTTAAAACACCTTTACAGGGCTACGAGTTCTGTTCCGTCAATTAGACACATCTCACGTGTAGTATTTGATCAATTTTCATACATGTCTACACCCAGAAAGCCATCGCCACAATCAAGAGAGCTAACATGTCCACCACTCCCCAAGACGGGCAATTTTCCGATTCCCATATTTACCCCTTCCCACCGCCGTCCCTCCCTGGTAACCATAAGTTTGTTTCTCTATGTCTGTGGCTCTATTTGTCTTTTGCAGTTAAGATCATTTCTGTCTTTTTTTCTTAGATTTCACATGGAAGTTGTGTCATGCGGCATTTTTCTCTCTTCTGGCTTACTTCACTCAGAATGACTATCTCTGTGTCCAACCATGTTGCCGCAAATGGCATGGTTCCATCCTTTTTCGCGGCTGTGTAGTATTCCGCGGCATAAAAAGACAACGACTTCTTTATCCAGTCACCAGTCGTTAGATGTTGGGGTTAGTTCCACGTCCTGGCTAATACAAACAGGGCTGCTGTGAGCATTGAGGTGCATGGGACTTTTTGAGTTAGAGTTTTCTCTTGACATATCCCCAGGCGTGGGAAGGCTGGATCATCAGGTAAGTCCATTTGTAGGTTTTTAAGGAACCTCCATCCCGTCTTCTCTAGTGACAATGCAGCCCGTCTTCCTGAAGCAGAGCCATGCTCACAAAGTAACGGATATTCCTAGAGGTCAGACATGACGTGCATTCAGCTTGGCCTGTTCCAGAAGAAGAGGGCAGTCTGGCAGGGCTGGAGGAGAGTGACCAGGGGAGTGTGGGACAGGCAGGATTCACACCACGTGGGGACATGACAGGCTGGGATAAGGAGCCTGGGCTTCCAGTCATGCCTTGGTAAGCATGGGGCACTGGTTCCAGGACTCCCCACAGATGCCAAAATCCATGGATGCTGATGCCTCTTATACAAAATGACATAGGACTTTATTTTTTACATACAAACATACTTTTCTTCCACGTTGTTGTCGTTTTTACAATGTTGTGTCGAATTCCAGTCTAGAGCACAATTTTCCACTTATGCATAAACATACCCATACAGTCATTGTCACATTCTCTTTCGCTGTGTCCTCCTGTGTACTTTAAATCATCTCTAGGTGACGCGCGGCATGCAAGGCAACGTGAATGCTATGTAAGCGGTTGCCGGTGTGTGGCAAGTTCAATTGTCGCTTTTCGAAACTTTCCGTTTTTTCCCGAATATTTTCAACCCACAGTTAGTTGAATCGGCTGGATCGGGAGCCCCTAGATACAGAGAACCCCCAAGCCCTTCCCACCTCGGAAATTTCCACTGGAAGCGCTGAAGGGGCCCAAAGAGAGGAGAAGAGCGCCCTCTAGCGGCTGCAAACGCTGAGGCATTCCTTCAGCCTATGCAGCGCGGGAGAGAAGGTTTCGGGCCGACTAGCGCAAAAGGAGGGCCCGCCTGGACAGGAAGGAGGAAGGACGACAGCGGAAGCCAGCTCGCACCCTTCCTGGAGCTAGCTGGTTGCAGTGAGGGACGCCGAGGAACTGGGGACACGTCGCGTGGGGAGGGGGGGGGCAATCGTGGCGGCCAGGAGCAGGGTTCACACAGCTGGCACCCAGTTTGCACGATCAAAATGACAAGGAGAGGGGGTGGGGGGAAGGGGCTGCCTCAGCACCGGGATCCTGACAAGGGCCATAGCGCCGCGACCTCAGCTAATGCGGCTCCCCTGCTAAGCCAGAAAAAGGAAACTGTGAGGCAAGATACTGCAGATTCCACCGCAGCCACACGGATGACTAGATCTCTAACCTGACAAAATGGAACCCTCGGAAACAGGAATCTTCCCTTTCTTCTACACTTTGACCTTGGGACAGGGAGCCACACTTCTCTGACGGGAACCGTCTTTACTCCGGCAGAGAGCTCAGTTTTCCAGGAATAAGTATGGAGAAAAAGTGTGCCGTGATGGTTTAGCAGTTCAAAGCGGAAGCCCGTCTTAGAAACGGGAAAAACATGCTTCTCAATGAAGTCGAGTTATGGCACGAAGCAGGAGGAAGTTTAAGGAAATCTCTCTTAATATCCATTCACCAGACAAGACTAGCCAGTCCTAAAAAGGCAGCACGTTAAATCAAGGAAGATTCTTGCTTCCTTTTTGGGGCGGGAGGGGGGCGGGGGGACATGAGAAACAATGCCGCATTTTAAAACAAGCCTTGGGGCCCTAGATACGGAGAGTGTTGTTGGGTGTTGAGGCTGAGAGGTGTTGCTGAGGAGAACATAAAGCTGCGTATAGACTGGTATGGGTTCCAAGTCTACCGCTGGAAAAAAATTAGCCAATCATGAGTCCATTTGATTGGGAAAGAAGTAAATAACTCAAAAATGGGAAAGACATGGGATTAAATAGCGGTAGCGAGCAATTAAATCCAAGATGTTTATACCTATATTTTCATTGCGAATGCAACAAACTGAAAGCAACTGTCTAAAAAGCAGGAACTGTAGCCCGCGCACGCGCACACACGCACACAATGGGGAACAGCAGAGAGGTAAAATATGCTAAATGTATCATGATTGAGAAACAAGATCTAATAGATTATCCCGTTTTTGAGACTGTTATAGCAATACTGGTCCAATTATATATATAGTTATGAACTTAGAGATGACTTATTAAAACTTAGAGGGAATTTTAATTGGAAGACAATATAGCTTCCAAATCATTGAAGAGAAAACTAACCTCAAAAAAATTAATCAATGCAGCTAAGATGGAGTAACGGAGACCGTATTTACCATCGTAGGATAGACCCCAATGTGGATAAAATCTATGAAGCAATGCTTTTTAAGCCATGTGAAAACGATCATCCACTAGGACCTCGTCCTGCCGCCTCCATACCCAGGCTGCTAGGCCTCCTACTGCCACTACCAAGGATGTCCACCAGGTGGCGACATTGCCCCCCTCTGCTCCTGCTGCAGAGCCAGTCCTGAGCAGCCCTGCTCCAGGTTTTGGCAGGCCGCTCCCAGAAGCGCGCTCGTGGGCCTTGCTCCCTTTTAGCCACCAGCAAAGGGATCGAGGATGAGCACTGAGCCTCCTTACTCATCGAAGATCTAGGAACCTATCTGATTTCTGAGCAGTCCTTTACCCTCGTCTGCCGTCAGGTACTCTCCACCCGACTTGCAGAGTCCGCGGCTTGGGCAGCCTGCACGCTGGCCCCGGCCCGTCAGGATCTCTTCCCCCCACCCCCACCCCACCCCCACCCCCCGCACCCCCCCGGCCAAGAGGCCACGCGCGGTCGTGAGCAGGGCTCCAGGCCTCTGGAGCCGCGCCGCTTGGACTGCGTCCTGGCCCTGGGCTCGCGAGCTCCATGCCCTGGGCTGAGCCACTTAACATCTCTAAGCTAGTTTCCTCATCAGTACAATGAGGGCATAATCGGTATGGGGGGGAAAAAATCAGAATCTGGGGGGGACTACATTTCTGGTGATTGAAGATTATTTTCAGTTTGAATTATACAGTGAGGGACACCATACAATTTTTACTACTGCAGACTTCTGAAGGACAGCTTCTAGTATTCTTAAAACTAATGCATGCACGTACACACAAACACACGTGCACACACACTGACTCTGCTCCGCCTACATCCCCACGCACACACACACGGAGTCATGGACCACGCACACCCCCACAACATACACACAACCACACACGTCCTCAGGCGCGCGCACACACACGCAAAGTCACTGCCACGTGCCACACACGTCCAGGCTCAACTTTAGAATTCCCAGACTCAGGGGAGTCCTGCGAAGAAAGCGACAGTGCGGGGAGAGCCGATTCCCAGTCTCTGACCGCCAGCCTGACCCTTTTCTGCCCAATGCTGGGTCCATCCCATGCCCCAAGGGGCCTTGGATGTGCACAGGGGGACACTCAGACCTCACATCCGGGCTCTGTCCGTAACCTCCATGCCAACAGCTGCCCGTTGGCCTCTCTGTGAGTCCTGGGATGCTGAACTCCGGGGAGAGCCGGTGCAGAAACTACAAGCGGGTCAGGGGCTGCTGGGGCAGGGCATTCGGGGTCCTGGGATTCCAGAGCACGGGGTGGAGCCAATGGGCGTGTCCCCTTGGCCCTGCTGACTCCACCCCGTAGAGGGCGTGGCCAGAGGGAGTGTCAGGGCCAGAGGGACCCTCTGTAGTTCAGGACCCAGGACAGCGCGGGGGTGTCGGGGGTGGGGGTTGGGGGGCCGCCCCTTGCCGTGGTCTAAGGGCAGAAGCCCTAAGGAAGGGCCGGAGGAGGCTGTAAGGTATCCTCACTGCCATCAATTAAAAAAACAAAAGCCCGCCACAGGCGAGGGTGGGGAGGGTTTTGCTAGAACAAGGGAAAGACGCTCGCAGAGGTCTGGCCGCAGAGGGCTGGGGGGCTTGCCAGGCTGATGAGGAACCGAGAGGCCGTCGGCCTCTAAACTCCACACGAATTCCTCCGGGTGACCCTGAGATGCAGGGAGACACGGAAAGCACGGTAAACACAGGCCGGAAGCTCAGCAGCCTGTTGCTTGCTTCACCGTCCGTCTGGCGTCCCCTCTGCTAGCAAGCAGCCTTTACCGCATCACCCACGGCTGACCCGGCTCAGGATTCCAGCTGATTTTCCACGGGTGGCATCACTTGCTGGTGACACGAAGCAGGCACGTTAGCCACCTCCCAAACCCTGAGGCTCCTCCTGGGAGGAGCCTGCGGGCCCCCAGTCCAGCCTCTGCGCCACGATGCTCCTTAGTGCCGCTCCCGGTTCGCTGCCCCGGCCTCTAGCTCTGGCCGGAACCTCGCTGGATTGGCGATAAATGGCACCCATGCACCACGTGTAAGCTTGGGGTCCAGATGTGACCATGGCTCGTCTCTTCTTCCCGTCGATTGGGGGATTGTTCGGGCTTCATGTCATCGTGTTGGCAGGAAGGCCAGCACCGCCCCCCTGAGACCTCCCTGAAGACACATAGAAACATAGGACACAATGCAGCCCATCTCTTTGTTTTAAAACACCTTTACAGGGCTACGAGTTCTGTTCCGTCAATTAGACACATCTCACGTGTAGTATTTGATCAATTTTCATACATGTCTACACCCAGAAAGCCATCGCCACAATCAAGAGAGCTAACATGTCCACCACTCCCCAAGACGGGCAATTTTCCGATGCCCATATTTACCCCTTCCCACCGCCGTCCCTCCCTGGTAACCATAAGTTTGTTTCTCTATGTCTGTGGCTCTATTTGTCTTTTGCAGTTAAGATCATTTCTGTCTTTTTTTCTTAGATTTCACATGGAAGTTGTGTCATGCGGCATTTTTCTCTCTTCTGGCTTACTTCACTCAGAATGACTATCTCTGTGTCCAACCATGTTGCCGCAAATGGCATGGTTCCATCCTTTTTCGCGGCTGTGTAGTATTCCGCGGCATAAAAAGACAACGACTTCTTTATCCAGTCACCAGTCGTTAGATGTTGGGGTTAGTTCCACGTCCTGGCTAATACAAACAGGGCTGCTGTGAGCATTGAGGTGCATGGGACTTTTTGAGTTAGAGTTTTCTCTTGACATATCCCCAGGCGTGGGAAGGCTGGATCATCAGGTAAGTCCATTTGTAGGTTTTTAAGGAACCTCCATCCCGTCTTCTCTAGTGACAATGCAGCCCGTCTTCCTGAAGCAGAGCCATGCTCACAAAGTAACGGATATTCCTAGAGGTCAGACATGACGTGCATTCAGCTTGGCCTGTTCCAGAAGAAGAGGGCAGTCTGGCAGGGCTGGAGGAGAGTGACCAGGGGAGTGTGGGACAGGCAGGATTCACACCACGTGGGGACATGACAGGCTGGGATAAGGAGCCTGGGCTTCCAGTCATGCCTTGGTAAGCATGGGGCACTGGTTCCAGGACTCCCCACAGATGCCAAAATCCATGGATGCTGATGCCTCTTATACAAAATGACATAGGACTTTATTTTTTACATACAAACATACTTTTCTTCCACGTTGTTGTCGTTTTTACAATGTTGTGTCGAATTCCAGTCTAGAGCACAATTTTCCACTTATGCATAAACATACCCATACAGTCATTGTCACATTCTCTTTCGCTGTGTCCTCCTGTGTACTTTAAATCATCTCTAGGTGACGCGCGGCATGCAAGGCAACGTGAATGCTATGTAAGCGGTTGCCAGTGTGTGGCAAGTTCAATTGTCGCTTTTCGAAACTTTCCGTTTTTTCCCGAATATTTTCAACCCACAGTTAGTTGAATCGGCTGGATCGGGAGCCCCTAGATACAGAGAACCCCCAAGCCCTTCCCACCTCGGAAATTTCCACTGGAAGCGCTGAAGGGGCCCAAAGAGAGGAGAAGAGCGCCCTCTAGCGGCTGCAAACGCTGAGGCATTCCTTCAGCCTATGCAGCGCGGGAGAGAAGGTTTCGGGCCGACTAGCGCAAAAGGAGGGCCCGCCTGGACAGGAAGGAGGAAGGACGACAGCGGAAGCCAGCTCGCACCCTTCCTGGAGCTAGCTGGTTGCAGTGAGGGACGCCGAGGAACTGGGGACACGTCGCGTGGGGAGGGGGGGGCAATCCTGGCGGCCAGGAGCAGGGTTCACACAGCTGGCACCCAGTTTGCACGATCAAAATGACAAGGAGAGGGGGTGGGGGGAAGGGGCTGCCTCAGCACCGGGATCCTGACAAGGGCCATAGCGCCGCGACCTCAGCTAATGCGGCTCCCCTGCTAAGCCAGAAAAAGGAAACTGTGAGGCAAGATACTGCAGATTCCACCGCAGCCACACGGATGACTAGATCTCTAACCTGACAAAATGGAACCCTCGGAAACAGGAATCTTCCCTTTCTTCTACATTTTGACCTTGGGACAGGGAGCCACACTTCTCTGACGGGAACCGTCTTTACTCCGGCAGAGAGCTCAGTTTTCCAGGAATAAGTATGGAGAAAAAGTGTGCCGTGATGGTTTAGCAGTTCAAAGCGGAAGCCCGTCTTAGAAACGGGAAAAACATGCTTCTCAATGAAGTCGAGTTATGGCACGAAGCAGGAGGAAGTTTAAGGAAATCTCTCTTAATATCCATTCACCAGACAAGACTAGCCAGTCCTAAAAAGGCAGCACGTTAAATCAAGGAAGATTCTTGCTTCCTTTTTGGGGCGGGAGGGGGGCGGGGGGACATGAGAAACAATGCCGCATTTTAAAACAAGCCTTGGGGCCCTAGATACGGAGAGTGTTGTTGGGTGTTGAGGCTGAGAGGTGTTGCTGAGGAGAACATAAAGCTGCGTATAGACTGGTATGGGTTCCAAGTCTACCGCTGGAAAAAAATTAGCCAATCATGAGTCCATTTGATTGGGAAAGAAGTAAATAACTCAAAAATGGGAAAGACATGGGATTAAATAACGGTAGCGAGCAATAAAATCCAAGATGTTTATACCTATATTTTCATTGCGAATGCAACAAACTGAAAGCAACTGTCTAAAAAGCAGGAACTGTAGCCCGCGCACGCGCACACACGCACACAATGGGGAACAGCAGAGAGGTAAAATATGCTAAATGTATCATGATTGAGAAACAAGATCTAATAGATTATCCCGTTTTTGAGACTGTTATAGCAATACTGGTCCAATTTTATATATAGTTATGAACTTAGAGATGACTTATTAAAACTTAGAGGGAATTTTAATTGGAAGACAATATAGCTTCCAAATCATTGAAGAGAAAACTAACCTCAAAAAAATTAATCAATGCAGCTAAGATGGAGTAACGGAGACCGTATTTACCATCGTAGGATAGACCCCAATGTGGATAAAATCTATGAAGCAATGCTTTTTAAGCCATGTGAAAACGATCATCCACTAGGACCTCGTCCTGCCGCCTCCATACCCAGGCTGCTAGGCCTCCTACTGCCACTACCAAGGATGTCCACCAGGTGGCGACATTGCCCCCCTCTGCTCCTGCTGCAGAGCCAGTCCTGAGCAGCCCTGCTCCAGGTTTTGGCAGGCCGCTCCCAGAAGCGCGCTCGTGGGCCTTGCTCCCTTTTAGCCACCAGCAAAGGGATCGAGGATGAGCACTGAGCCTCCTTACTCATCGAAGATCTAGGAACCTATCTGATTTCTGAGCAGTCCTTTACCCTCGTCTGCCGTCAGGTACTCTCCACCCGACTTGCAGAGTCCGCGGCTTGGGCAGCCTGCACGCTGGCCCCGGCCCGTCAGGATCTCTTCCCCCCACCCCCACCCCACCCCCACCCCCCGCACCCCCCCGGCCAAGAGGCAACGCGCGGTCGTGAGCAGGGCTCCAGGCCTCTGGAGCCGCGCCGCTTGGACTGCGTCCTGGCCCTGGGCTCGCGAGCTCCATGCCCTGGGCTGAGCCACTTAACATCTCTAAGCTAGTTTCCTCATCAGTACAATGAGGGCATAATCGGTATGGGAGGGGGGATCAGAATCTGGGGGGGACTACATTTCTGGTGATTGAAGATTATTTTCAGTTTGAATTATACAGTGAGGGACACCATACAATTTTTACTACTGCAGACTTCTGAAGGACAGCTTCTAGTATTCTTAAAACTAATGCATGCACGTACACACAAACACACGTGCACACACACTGACTCTGCTCCGCCTACATCCCCACGCACACACACACGGAGTCATGGACCACGCACACCCCCACAACATACACACAACCACACACGTCCTCAGGCGCGCGCACACACACGCAAAGTCACTGTCACGTGCCACACACGTCCAGGCTCAACTTTAGAATTCCCAGACTCAGGGGAGTCCTGCGAAGAAAGCGACAGTGCGGGGAGAGCCGATTCCCAGTCTCTGACCGCCAGCCTGACCCTTTTCTGCCCAATGCTGGGTCCATCCCATGCCCCAAGGGGCCTTGGATGTGCACAGGGGGACACTCAGACCTCACATCCGGGCTCTGTCCGTAACCTCCATGCCAACAGCTGCCCGTTGGCCTCTCTGTGAGTCCTGGGATGCTGAACTCCGGGGAGAGCCGGTGCAGAAACTACAAGCGGGACAGGGGCTGCTGGGGCAGGGCATTCGGGGTCCTGGGATTCCAGAGCACGGGGTGGAGCCAATGGGCGTGTCCCCTTGGCCCTGCTGACTCCACCCCGTAGAGGGCGTGGCCAGAGGGAGTGTCAGGGCCAGAGGGACCCTCTGTAGTTCAGGACCCAGGACAGCGCGGGGGTGTCGGGGGTGGGGGTTGGGGGGCCGCCCCTTGCCGTGCTCTAAGGGCAGAAGCCCTAAGGAAGGGCCGGAGGAGGCTGTAAGGTATCCTCACTGCCATCAATTAAAAAAACAAAAGCCCGCCGCAGGCGAGGGTGGGGAGGGTTTTGCTAGAACAAGGGAAAGACGCTCGCAGAGGTCTGGCCGCAGAGGGCTGGGGGGCTTGCCAGGCTGATGAGGAACCGAGAGGCCGTCGGCCTCTAAACTCCACACGAATTCCTCCGGGTGACCCTGAGATGCAGGGAGACACGGAAAGCACGGTAAACACAGGCCGGAAGCTCAGCAGCCTGTTGCTTGCTTCACCGTCCGTCTGGCGTCCCCTCTGCTAGCAAGCAGCCTTTACCGCATCACCCACGGCTGACCCGGCTCAGGATTCCAGCTGATTTTCCACGGGTGGCATCACTTGCTGGTGACACGAAGCAGGCACGTTAGCCACCTCCCAAACCCTGAGGCTCCTCCTGGGAGGAGCCTGCGGGCCCCCAGTCCAGCCTCTGCGCCACGATGCTCCTTAGTGCCGCTCCCGGTTCGCTGCCCCGGCCTCTAGCTCTGGCCGGAACCTCGCTGGATTGGCGATAAATGGCACCCATGCACCACGTGTAAGCTTGGGGTCCAGATGTGACCATGGCTCGTCTCTTCTTCCCGTCGATTGGGGGATTGTTCGGGCTTCATGTCATCGTGTTGGCAGGAAGGCCAGCACCGCCCCCCTGAGACCTCCCTGAAGACACATAGAAACATAGGACACAATGCAGCCCATCTCTTTGTTTTAAAACACCTTTACAGGGCTACGAGTTCTGTTCCGTCAATTAGACACATCTCACGTGTAGTATTTGATCAATTTTCATACATGTCTACACCCAGAAAGCCATCGCCACAATCAAGAGAGCTAACATGTCCACCACTCCCCAAGACGGGCAATTTTCCGATGCCCATATTTACCCCTTCCCACCGCCGTCCCTCCCTGGTAACCATAAGTTTGTTTCTCTATGTCTGTGGCTCTATTTGTCTTTTGCAGTTAAGATCATTTCTGTCTTTTTTTCTTAGATTTCACATGGAAGTTGTGTCATGCGGCATTTTTCTCTCTTCTGGCTTACTTCACTCAGAATGACTATCTCTGTGTCCAACCATGTTGCCGCAAATGGCATGGTTCCATCCTTTTTCGCGGCTGTGTAGTATTCCGCGGCATAAAAAGACAACGACTTCTTTATCCAGTCACCAGTCGTTAGATGTTGGGGTTAGTTCCACGTCCTGGCTAATACAAACAGGGCTGCTGTGAGCATTGAGGTGCATGGGACTTTTTGAGTTAGAGTTTTCTCTTGACATATCCCCAGGCGTGGGAAGGCTGGATCATCAGGTAAGTCCATTTGTAGGTTTTTAAGGAACCTCCATCCCGTCTTCTCTAGTGACAATGCAGCCCGTCTTCCTGAAGCAGAGCCATGCTCACAAAGTAACGGATATTCCTAGAGGTCAGACATGACGTGCATTCAGCTTGGCCTGTTCCAGAAGAAGAGGGCAGTCTGGCAGGGCTGGAGGAGAGTGACCAGGGGAGTGTGGGACAGGCAGGATTCACACCACGTGGGGACATGACAGTCTGGGATAAGGAGCCTGGGCTTCCAGTCATGCCTTGGTAAGCATGGGGCACTGGTTCCAGGACTCCCCACAGATGCCAAAATCCATGGATGCTGATGCCTCTTATACAAAATGACATAGGACTTTATTTTTTACATACAAACATACTTTTCTTCCACGTTGTTGTCGTTTTTACAATGTTGTGTCGAATTCCAGTCTAGAGCACAATTTTCCACTTATGCATAAACATACCCATACAGTCATTGTCACATTCTCTTTCGCTGTGTCCTCCTGTGTACTTTAAATCATCTCTAGGTGACGCGCGGCATGCAAGGCAACGTGAATGCTATGTAAGCGGTTGCCGGTGTGTGGCAAGTTCAATTGTCGCTTTTCGAAACTTTCCGTTTTTTCCCGAATATTTTCAACCCACAGTTAGTTGAATCGGCTGGATCGGGAGCCCCTAGATACAGAGAACCCCCAAGCCCTTCCCACCTCGGAAATTTCCACTGGAAGCGCTGAAGGGGCCCAAAGAGAGGAGAAGAGCGCCCTCTAGCGGCTGCAAACGCTGAGGCATTCCTTCAGCCTATGCAGCGCGGGAGAGAAGGTTTCGGGCCGACTAGCGCAAAAGGAGGGCCCGCCTGGACAGGAAGGAGGAAGGACGACAGCGGAAGCCAGCTCGCACCCTTCCTGGAGCTAGCTGGTTGCAGTGAGGGACGCCGAGGAACTGGGGACACGTCGCGTGGGGAGGGGGGGGGGCAATCCTGGCGGCCAGGAGCAGGGTTCACACAGCTGGCACCCAGTTTGCACGATCAAAATGACAAGGAGAGGGGGTGGGGGGAAGGGGCTGCCTCAGCACCGGGATCCTGACAAGGGCCATAGCGCCGCGACCTCAGCTAATGCGGCTCCCCTGCTAAGCCAGAAAAAGGAAACTGTGAGGCAAGATACTGCAGATTCCACCGCAGCCACACGGATGACTAGATCTCTAACCTGACAAAATGGAACCCTCGGAAACAGGAATCTTCCCTTTCTTCTACACTTTGACCTTGGGACAGGGAGCCACACTTCTCTGACGGGAACCGTCTTTACTCCGGCAGAGAGCTCAGTTTTCCAGGAATAAGTATGGAGAAAAAGTGTGCCGTGATGGTTTAGCAGTTCAAAGCGGAAGCCCGTCTTAGAAACGGGAAAAACATGCTTCTCAATGAAGTCGAGTTATGGCACGAAGCAGGAGGAAGTTTAAGGAAATCTCTCTTAATATCCATTCACCAGACAAGACTAGCCAGTCCTAAAAAGGCAGCACGTTAAATCAAGGAAGATTCTTGCTTCCTTTTTGGGGCGGGAGGGGGGCGGGGGGACATGAGAAACAATGCCGCATTTTAAAACAAGCCTTGGGGCCCTAGATACGGAGAGTGTTGTTGGGTGTTGAGGCTGAGAGGTGTTGCTGAGGAGAACATAAAGCTGCGTATAGACTGGTATGGGTTCCAAGTCTACCGCTGGAAAAAAATTAGCCAATCATGAGTCCATTTGATTGGGAAAGAAGTAAATAACTCAAAAATGGGAAAGACATGGGATTAAATAGCGGTAGCGAGCAATTAAATCCAAGATGTTTATACCTATATTTTCATTGCGAATGCAACAAACTGAAAGCAACTGTCTAAAAAGCAGTAACTGTAGCCCGCGCACGCGCACACACGCACACAATGGGGAACAGCAGAGAGGTAAAATATGCTAAATGTATCATGATTGAGAAACAAGATCTAATAGATTATCCTGTTTTTGAGACTGTTATAGCAATACTGGTCCAATTATATATATAGTTATGAACTTAGAGATGACTTATTAAAACTTAGAGGGAATTTTAATTGGAAGACAATATAGCTTCCAAATCATTGAAGAGAAAACTAACCTCAAAAAAATTAATCAATGCAGCTAAGATGGAGTAACGGAGACCGTATTTACCATCGTAGGATAGACCCCAATGTGGATAAAATCTATGAAGCAATGCTTTTTAAGCCATGTGAAAACGATCATCCACTAGGACCTCGTCCTGCTGCCTCCATACCCAGGCTGCTAGGCCTCCTACTGCCACTACCAAGGATGTCCACCAGGTGGCGACATTGCCCCCCTCTGCTCCTGCTGCAGAGCCAGTCCTGAGCAGCCCTGCCCCAGGTTTTGGCAGGCCGCTCCCAGAAGCGCGCTCGTGGGCCTTGCTCCCTTTTAGCCACCAGCAAAGGGATCGAGGATGAGCACTGAGCCTCCTTACTCATCGAAGATCTAGGAACCTATCTGATTTCTGAGCAGTCCTTTACCCTCGTCTGCCGTCAGGTACTCTCCACCCGACTTGCAGAGTCCGCGGCTTGGGCAGCCTGCACGCTGGCCCCGGCCCGTCAGGATCTCTTCCCCCCACCCCCACCCCACCCCCACCCCCCGCACCCCCCCGGCCAAGAGGCCACGCGCGGTCGTGAGCAGGGCTCCAGGCCTCTGGAGCCGCGCCGCTTGGACTGCGTCCTGGCCCTGGGCTCGCGAGCTCCATGCCCTGGGCTGAGCCACTTAACATCTCTAAGCTAGTTTCCTCATCAGTACAATGAGGGCATAATCGGTATGGGGGGGAAAAAATCAGAATCTGGGGGGGACTACATTTCTGGTGATTGAAGATTATTTTCAGTTTGAATTATACAGTGAGGGACACCATACAATTTTTACTACTGCAGACTTCTGAAGGACAGCTTCTAGTATTCTTAAAACTAATGCATGCACGTACACACAAACACACGTGCACACACACTGACTCTGCTCCGCCTACATCCCCACGCACACACACACGGAGTCATGGACCACGCACACCCCCACAACATACACACAACCACACACGTCCTCAGGCGCGCGCACACACACGCAAAGTCACTGTCACGTGCCACACACGTCCAGGCTCAACTTTAGAATTCCCAGACTCAGGGGAGTCCTGCGAAGAAAGCGACAGTGCGGGGAGAGCCGATTCCCAGTCTCTGACCGCCAGCCTGACCCTTTTCTGCCCAATGCTGGGTCCATCCCATGCCCCAAGGGGCCTTGGATGTGCACAGGGGGACACTCAGACCTCACATCCGGGCTCTGTCCGTAACCTCCATGCCAACAGCTGCCCGTTGGCCTCTCTGTGAGTCCTGGGATGCTGAACTCCGGGGAGAGCCGGTGCAGAAACTACAAGCGGGTCAGGGGCTGCTGGGGCAGGGCATTCGGGGTCCTGGGATTCCAGAGCACGGGGTGGAGCCAATGGGCGTGTCCCCTTGGCCCTGCTGACTCCACCCCGTAGAGGGCGTGGCCAGAGGGAGTGTCAGGGCCAGAGGGACCCTCTGTAGTTCAGGACCCAGGACAGCGCGGGGGTGTCGGGGGTGGGGGTTGGGGGGCCGCCCCTTGCCGTGGTCTAAGGGCAGAAGCCCTAAGGAAGGGCCGGAGGAGGCTGTAAGGTATCCTCACTGCCATCAATTAAAAAAACAAAAGCCCGCCGCAGGCGAGGGTGGGGAGGGTTTTGCTAGAACAAGGGAAAGACGCTCGCAGAGGTCTGGCCGCAGAGGGCTGGGGGGCTTGCCAGGCTGATGAGGAACCGAGAGGCCGTCGGCCTCTAAACTCCACACGAATTCCTCCGGGTGACCCTGAGATGCAGGGAGACACGGAAAGCACGGTAAACACAGGCCGGAAGCTCAGCAGCCTGTTGCTTGCTTCACCGTCCGTCTGGCGTCCCCTCTGCTAGCAAGCAGCCTTTACCGCATCACCCACGGCTGACCCGGCTCAGGATCCCAGCTGATTTTCCACGGGTGGCATCACTTGCTGGTGACACGAAGCAGGCACGTTAGCCACCTCCCAAACCCTGAGGCTCCTCCTGGGAGGAGCCTGCGGGCCCCCAGTCCAGCCTCTGCGCCACGATGCTCCTTAGTGCCGCTCCCGGTTCGCTGCCCCGGCCTCTAGCTCTGGCCGGAACCTCGCTGGATTGGCGATAAATGGCACCCATGCACCACGTGTAAGCTTGGGGTCCAGATGTGACCATGGCTCGTCTCTTCTTCCCATCGATTGGGGGATTGTTCGGGCTTCATGTCATCGTGTTGGCAGGAAGGCCAGCACCGCCCCCCTGAGACCTCCCTGAAGACACATAGAAACATAGGACACAATGCAGCCCATCTCTTTGTTTTAAAACACCTTTACAGGGCTACGAGTTCTGTTCCGTCAATTAGACACATCTCACGTGTAGTATTTGATCAATTTTCATACATGTCTACACCCAGAAAGCCATCGCCACAATCAAGAGAGCTAACATGTCCACCACTCCCCAAGACGGGCAATTTTCCGATTCCCATATTTACCCCTTCCCACCGCCGTCCCTCCCTGGTAACCATAAGTTTGTTTCTCTATGTCTGTGGCTCTATTTGTCTTTTGCAGTTAAGATCATTTCTGTCTTTTTTTCTTAGATTTCACATGGAAGTTGTGTCATGCGGCATTTTTCTCTCTTCTGGCTTACTTCACTCAGAATGACTATCTCTGTGTCCAACCATGTTGCCGCAAATGGCATGGTTCCATCCTTTTTCGCGGCTGTGTAGTATTCCGCGGCATAAAAAGACAACGACTTCTTTATCCAGTCACCAGTCGTTAGATGTTGGGGTTAGTTCCACGTCCTGGCTAATACAAACAGGGCTGCTGTGAGCATTGAGGTGCATGGGACTTTTTGAGTTAGAGTTTTCTCTTGACATATCCCCAGGCGTGGGAAGGCTGGATCATCAGGTAAGTCCATTTGTAGGTTTTTAAGGAACCTCCATCCCGTCTTCTCTAGTGACAATGCAGCCCGTCTTCCTGAAGCAGAGCCATGCTCACAAAGTAACGGATATTCCTAGAGGTCAGACATGACGTGCATTCAGCTTGGCCTGTTCCAGAAGAAGAGGGCAGTCTGGCAGGGCTGGAGGAGAGTGACCAGGGGAGTGTGGGACAGGCAGGATTCACACCACGTGGGGACATGACAGGCTGGGATAAGGAGCCTGGGCTTCCAGTCATGCCTTGGTAAGCATGGGGCACTGGTTCCAGGACTCCCCACAGATGCCAAAATCCATGGATGCTGATGCCTCTTATACAAAATGACATAGGACTTTATTTTTTACATACAAACATACTTTTCTTCCACGTTGTTGTCGTTTTTACAATGTTGTGTCGAATTCCAGTCTAGAGCACAATTTTCCACTTATGCATAAACATACCCATACAGTCATTGTCACATTCTCTTTCGCTGTGTCCTCCTGTGTACTTTAAATCATCTCTAGGTGACGCGCGGCATGCAAGGCAACGTGAATGCTATGTAAGCGGTTGCCGGTGTGTGGCAAGTTCAATTGTCGCTTTTCGAAACTTTCCGTTTTTTCCCGAATATTTTCAACCCACAGTTAGTTGAATCGGCTGGATCGGGAGCCCCTAGATACAGAGAACCCCCAAGCCCTTCCCACCTCGGAAATTTCCACTGGAAGCGCTGAAGGGGCCCAAAGAGAGGAGAAGAGCGCCCTCTAGCGGCTGCAAACGCTGAGGCATTCCTTCAGCCTATGCAGCGCGGGAGAGAAGGTTTCGGGCCGACTAGCGCAAAAGGAGGGCCCGCCTGGACAGGAAGGAGGAAGGACGACAGCGGAAGCCAGCTCGCACCCTTCCTGGAGCTAGCTGGTTGCAGTGAGGGACGCCGAGGAACTGGGGACACGTCGCGTGGGGAGGGGGGGGGCAATCCTGGCGGCCAGGAGCAGGGTTCACACAGCTGGCACCCAGTTTGCACGATCAAAATGACAAGGAGAGGGGGTGGGGGGAAGGGGCTGCCTCAGCACCGGGATCCTGACAAGGGCCATAGCGCCGCGACCTCAGCTAATGCGGCTCCCCTGCTAAGCCAGAAAAAGGAAACTGTGAGGCAAGATACTGCAGATTCCACCGCAGCCACACGGATGACTAGATCTCTAACCTGACAAAATGGAACCCTCGGAAACAGGAATCTTCCCTTTCTTCTACACTTTGACCTTGGGACAGGGAGCCACACTTCTCTGACGGGAACCGTCTTTACTCCGGCAGAGAGCTCAGTTTTCCAGGAATAAGTATGGAGAAAAAGTGTGCCGTGATGGTTTAGCAGTTCAAAGCGGAAGCCCGTCTTAGAAACGGGAAAAACATGCTTCTCAATGAAGTCGAGTTATGGCACGAAGCAGGAGGAAGTTTAAGGAAATCTCTCTTAATATCCATTCACCAGACAAGACTAGCCAGTCCTAAAAAGGCAGCACGTTAAATCAAGGAAGATTCTTGCTTCCTTTTTGGGGCGGGAGGGGGGCGGGGGGACATGAGAAACAATGCCGCATTTTAAAACAAGCCTTGGGGCCCTAGATACGGAGAGTGTTGTTGGGTGTTGAGGCTGAGAGGTGTTGCTGAGGAGAACATAAAGCTGCGTATAGACTGGTATGGGTTCCAAGTCTACCGCTGGAAAAAAATTAGCCAATCATGAGTCCATTTGATTGGGAAAGAAGTAAATAACTCAAAAATGGGAAAGACATGGGATTAAATAGCGGTAGCGAGCAATTAAATCCAAGATGTTTATACCTATATTTTCATTGCGAATGCAACAAACTGAAAGCAACTGTCTAAAAAGCAGGAACTGTAGCCCGCGCACGCGCACACACGCACACAATGGGGAACAGCAGAGAGGTAAAATATGCTAAATGTATCATGATTGAGAAACAAGATCTAATAGATTATCCCGTTTTTGAGACTGTTATAGCAATACTGGTCCAATTATATATATAGTTATGAACTTAGAGATGACTTATTAAAACTTAGAGGGAATTTTAATTGGAAGACAATATAGCTTCCAAATCATTGAAGAGAAAACTAACCTCAAAAAAATTAATCAATGCAGCTAAGATGGAGTAACGGAGACCGTATTTACCATCGTAGGATAGACCCCAATGTGGATAAAATCTATGAAGCAATGCTTTTTAAGCCATGTGAAAACGATCATCCACTAGGACCTCGTCCTGCCGCCTCCATACCCAGGCTGCTAGGCCTCCTACTGCCACTACCAAGGATGTCCACCAGGTGGCGACATTGCCCCCCTCTGCTCCTGCTGCAGAGCCAGTCCTGAGCAGCCCTGCTCCAGGTTTTGGCAGGCCGCTCCCAGAAGCGCGCTCGTGGGCCTTGCTCCCTTTTAGCCACCAGCAAAGGGATCGAGGATGAGCACTGAGCCTCCTTACTCATCGAAGATCTAGGAACCTATCTGATTTCTGAGCAGTCCTTTACCCTCGTCTGCCGTCAGGTACTCTCCACCCGACTTGCAGAGTCCGCGGCTTGGGCAGCCTGCACGCTGGCCCCGGCCCGTCAGGATCTCTTCCCCCCACCCCCACCCCACCCCCACCCCCCGCACCCCCCCGGCCAAGAGGCCACGCGCGGTCGTGAGCAGGGCTCCAGGCCTCTGGAGCCGCGCCGCTTGGACTGCGTCCTGGCCCTGGGCTCGCGAGCTCCATGCCCTGGGCTGAGCCACTTAACATCTCTAAGCTAGTTTCCTCATCAGTACAATGAGGGCATAATCGGTATGGGAGGGGGGATCAGAATCTGGGGGGGACTACATTTCTGGTGATTGAAGATTATTTTCAGTTTGAATTATACAGTGAGGGACACCATACAATTTTTACTACTGCAGACTTCTGAAGGACAGCTTCTAGTATTCTTAAAACTAATGCATGCACGTACACACAAACACACGTGCACACACACTGACTCTGCTCCGCCTACATCCCCACGCACACACACACGGAGTCATGGACCACGCACACCCCCACAACATACACACAACCACACACGTCCTCAGGCGCGCGCACACACACGCAAAGTCACTGTCACGTGCCACACACGTCCAGGCTCAACTTTAGAATTCCCAGACTCAGGGGAGTCCTGCGAAGAAAGCGACAGTGCGGGGAGAGCCGATTCCCAGTCTCTGACCGCCAGCCTGACCCTTTTCTGCCCAATGCTGGGTCCATCCCATGCCCCAAGGGGCCTTGGATGTGCACAGGGGGACACTCAGACCTCACATCCGGGCTCTGTCCGTAACCTCCATGCCAACAGCTGCCCGTTGGCCTCTCTGTGAGTCCTGGGATGCTGAACTCCGGGGAGAGCCGGTGCAGAAACTACAAGCGGGACAGGGGCTGCTGGGGCAGGGCATTCGGGGTCCTGGGATTCCAGAGCACGGGGTGGAGCCAATGGGCGTGTCCCCTTGGCCCTGCTGACTCCACCCCGTAGAGGGCGTGGCCAGAGGGAGTGTCAGGGCCAGAGGGACCCTCTGTAGTTCAGGACCCAGGACAGCGCGGGGGTGTCGGGGGTGGGGGTTGGGGGGCCGCCCCTTGCCGTGGTCTAAGGGCAGAAGCCCTAAGGAAGGGCCGGAGGAGGCTGTAAGGTATCCTCACTGCCATCAATTAAAAAAACAAAAGCCCGCCGCAGGCGAGGGTGGGGAGGGTTTTGCTAGAACAAGGGAAAGACGCTCGCAGAGGTCTGGCCGCAGAGGGCTGGGGGGCTTGCCAGGCTGATGAGGAACCGAGAGGCCATCGGCCTCTAAACTCCACACGAATTCCTCCGGGTGACCCTGAGATGCAGGGAGACACGGAAAGCACGGTAAACACAGGCCGGAAGCTCAGCAGCCTGTTGCTTGCTTCACCGTCCGTCTGGCGTCCCCTCTGCTAGCAAGCAGCCTTTACCGCATCACCCACGGCTGACCCGGCTCAGGATCCCAGCTGATTTTCCACGGGTGGCATCACTTGCTGGTGACACGAAGCAGGCACGTTAGCCACCTCCCAAACCCTGAGGCTCCTCCTGGGAGGAGCCTGCGGGCCCCCAGTCCAGCCTCTGCGCCACGATGCTCCTTAGTGCCGCTCCCGGTTCGCTGCCCCGGCCTCTAGCTCTGGCCGGAACCTCGCTGGATTGGCGATAAATGGCACCCATGCACCACGTGTAAGCTTGGGGTCCAGATGTGACCATGGCTCGTCTCTTCTTCCCATCGATTGGGGGATTGTTCGGGCTTCATGTCATCGTGTTGGCAGGAAGGCCAGCACCGCCCCCCTGAGACCTCCCTGAAGACACATAGAAACATAGGACACAATGCAGCCCATCTCTTTGTTTTAAAACACCTTTACAGGGCTACGAGTTCTGTTCCGTCAATTAGACACATCTCACGTGTAGTATTTGATCAATTTTCATACATGTCTACACCCAGAAAGCCATCGCCACAATCAAGAGAGCTAACATGTCCACCACTCCCCAAGACGGGCAATTTTCCGATTCCCATATTTACCCCTTCCCACCGCCGTCCCTCCCTGGTAACCATAAGTTTGTTTCTCTATGTCTGTGGCTCTATTTGTCTTTTGCAGTTAAGATCATTTCTGTCTTTTTTTCTTAGATTTCACATGGAAGTTGTGTCATGCGGCATTTTTCTCTCTTCTGGCTTACTTCACTCAGAATGACTATCTCTGTGTCCAACCATGTTGCCGCAAATGGCATGGTTCCATCCTTTTTCGCGGCTGTGTAGTATTCCGCGGCATAAAAAGACAACGACTTCTTTATCCAGTCACCAGTCGTTAGATGTTGGGGTTAGTTCCACGTCCTGGCTAATACAAACAGGGCTGCTGTGAGCATTGAGGTGCATGGGACTTTTTGAGTTAGAGTTTTCTCTTGACATATCCCCAGGCGTGGGAAGGCTGGATCATCAGGTAAGTCCATTTGTAGGTTTTTAAGGAACCTCCATCCCGTCTTCTCTAGTGACAATGCAGCCCGTCTTCCTGAAGCAGAGCCATGCTCACAAAGTAACGGATATTCCTAGAGGTCAGACATGACGTGCATTCAGCTTGGCCTGTTCCAGAAGAAGAGGGCAGTCTGGCAGGGCTGGAGGAGAGTGACCAGGGGAGTGTGGGACAGGCAGGATTCACACCACGTGGGGACATGACAGGCTGGGATAAGGAGCCTGGGCTTCCAGTCATGCCTTGGTAAGCATGGGGCACTGGTTCCAGGACTCCCCACAGATGCCAAAATCCATGGATGCTGATGCCTCTTATACAAAATGACATAGGACTTTATTTTTTACATACAAACATACTTTTCTTCCACGTTGTTGTCGTTTTTACAATGTTGTGTCGAATTCCAGTCTAGAGCACAATTTTCCACTTATGCATAAACATACCCATACAGTCATTGTCACATTCTCTTTCGCTGTGTCCTCCTGTGTACTTTAAATCATCTCTAGGTGACGCGCGGCATGCAAGGCAACGTGAATGCTATGTAAGCGGTTGCCGGTGTGTGGCAAGTTCAATTGTCGCTTTTCGAAACTTTCCGTTTTTTCCCGAATATTTTCAACCCACAGTTAGTTGAATCGGCTGGATCGGGAGCCCCTAGATACAGAGAACCCCCAAGCCCTTCCCACCTCGGAAATTTCCACTGGAAGCGCTGAAGGGGCCCAAAGAGAGGAGAAGAGCGCCCTCTAGCGGCTGCAAACGCTGAGGCATTCCTTCAGCCTATGCAGCGCGGGAGAGAAGGTTTCGGGCCGACTAGCGCAAAAGGAGGGCCCGCCTGGACAGGAAGGAGGAAGGACGACAGCGGAAGCCAGCTCGCACCCTTCCTGGAGCTAGCTGGTTGCAGTGAGGGACGCCGAGGAACTGGGGACACGTCGCGTGGGGAGGGGGGGGGCAATCCTGGCGGCCAGGAGCAGGGTTCACACAGCTGGCACCCAGTTTGCACGATCAAAATGACAAGGAGAGGGGGTGGGGGGAAGGGGCTGCCTCAGCACCGGGATCCTGACAAGGGCCATAGCGCCGCGACCTCAGCTAATGCGGCTCCCCTGCTAAGCCAGAAAAAGGAAACTGTGAGGCAAGATACTGCAGATTCCACCGCAGCCACACGGATGACTAGATCTCTAACCTGACAAAATGGAACCCTCGGAAACAGGAATCTTCCCTTTCTTCTACACTTTGACCTTGGGACAGGGAGCCACACTTCTCTGACGGGAACCGTCTTTACTCCGGCAGAGAGCTCAGTTTTCCAGGAATAAGTATGGAGAAAAAGTGTGCCGTGATGGTTTAGCAGTTCAAAGCGGAAGCCCGTCTTAGAAACGGGAAAAACATGCTTCTCAATGAAGTCGAGTTATGGCACGAAGCAGGAGGAAGTTTAAGGAAATCTCTCTTAATATCCATTCACCAGACAAGACTAGCCAGTCCTAAAAAGGCAGCACGTTAAATCAAGGAAGATTCTTGCTTCCTTTTTGGGGCGGGAGGGGGGCGGGGGGACATGAGAAACAATGCCGCATTTTAAAACAAGCCTTGGGGCCCTAGATACGGAGAGTGTTGTTGGGTGTTGAGGCTGAGAGGTGTTGCTGAGGAGAACATAAAGCTGCGTATAGACTGGTATGGGTTCCAAGTCTACCGCTGGAAAAAAATTAGCCAATCATGAGTCCATTTGATTGGGAAAGAAGTAAATAACTCAAAAATGGGAAAGACATGGGATTAAATAGCGGTAGCGAGCAATTAAATCCAAGATGTTTATACCTATATTTTCATTGCGAATGCAACAAACTGAAAGCAACTGTCTAAAAAGCAGGAACTGTAGCCCGCGCACGCGCACACACGCACACAATGGGGAACAGCAGAGAGGTAAAATATGCTAAATGTATCATGATTGAGAAACAAGATCTAATAGATTATCCCGTTTTTGAGACTGTTATAGCAATACTGGTCCAATTATATATATAGTTATGAACTTAGAGATGACTTATTAAAACTTAGAGGGAATTTTAATTGGAAGACAATATAGCTTCCAAATCATTGAAGAGAAAACTAACCTCAAAAAAATTAATCAATGCAGCTAAGATGGAGTAACGGAGACCGTATTTACCATCGTAGGATAGACCCCAATGTGGATAAAATCTATGAAGCAATGCTTTTTAAGCCATGTGAAAACGATCATCCACTAGGACCTCGTCCTGCCGCCTCCATACCCAGGCTGCTAGGCCTCCTACTGCCACTACCAAGGATGTCCACCAGGTGGCGACATTGCCCCCCTCTGCTCCTGCTGCAGAGCCAGTCCTGAGCAGCCCTGCTCCAGGTTTTGGCAGGCCGCTCCCAGAAGCGCGCTCGTGGGCCTTGCTCCCTTTTAGCCACCAGCAAAGGGATCGAGGATGAGCACTGAGCCTCCTTACTCATCGAAGATCTAGGAACCTATCTGATTTCTGAGCAGTCCTTTACCCTCGTCTGCCGTCAGGTACTCTCCACCCGACTTGCAGAGTCCGCGGCTTGGGCAGCCTGCACGCTGGCCCCGGCCCGTCAGGATCTCTTCCCCCCACCCCCACCCCACCCCCACCCCCCGCACCCCCCCGGCCAAGAGGCCACGCGCGGTCGTGAGCAGGGCTCCAGGCCTCTGGAGCCGCGCCGCTTGGACTGCGTCCTGGCCCTGGGCTCGCGAGCTCCATGCCCTGGGCTGAGCCACTTAACATCTCTAAGCTAGTTTCCTCATCAGTACAATGAGGGCATAATCGGTATGGGAGGGGGGATCAGAATCTGGGGGGGACTACATTTCTGGTGATTGAAGATTATTTTCAGTTTGAATTATACAGTGAGGGACACCATACAATTTTTACTACTGCAGACTTCTGAAGGACAGCTTCTAGTATTCTTAAAACTAATGCATGCACGTACACACAAACACACGTGCACACACACTGACTCTGCTCCGCCTACATCCCCACGCGCACACACACGGAGTCATGGACCACACACACCCCCACAACATACACACAACCACACAGGTCCTCAGGCGCGCGCACACACACACGCAAAGTCACTGTCACGTGCCCCACACGTCCAGGCTCAACTTTAGAATTCCCAGACTCAGGGGAGTCCTGCGAAGAAAGCGACAGTGCGGGGAGAGCCGATTCCCAGTCTCTGACCGCCAGCCTGACCCTTTTCTGCCCAATGCTGGGTCCATCCCATGCCCCAAGGGGCCTTGGATGTGCACAGGGGGACACTCAGACCTCACATCCGGGCTCTGTCCGTAACCTCCATGCCAACAGCTGCCCGTTGGCCTCTCTGTGAGTCCTGGGATGCTGAACTCCGGGGAGAGCCGGTGCAGAAACTACAAGCGGGACAGGGGCTGCTGGGGCAGGGCATTCGGGGTCCTGGGATTCCAGAGCACGGGGTGGAGCCAATGGGCGTGTCCCCTTGGCCCTGCTGACTCCACCCCGTAGAGGGCGTGGCCAGAGGGAGTGTCAGGGCCAGAGGGACCCTCTGTAGTTCAGGACCCAGGACAGCGCGGGGGTGTCGGGGGTGGGGGTTGGGGGGCCGCCCCTTGCCGTGGTCTAAGGGCAGAAGCCCTAAGGAAGGGCCGGAGGAGGCTGTAAGGTATCCTCACTGCCATCAATTAAAAAAACAAAAGCCCGCCGCAGGCGAGGGTGGGGAGGGTTTTGCTAGAACAAGGGAAAGACGCTCGCAGAGGTCTGGCCGCAGAGGGCTGGGGGGCTTGCCAGGCTGATGAGGAACCGAGAGGCCGTCGGCCTCTAAACTCCACACGAATTCCTCCGGGTGACCCTGAGATGCAGGGAGACACGGAAAGCACGGTAAACACAGGCCGGAAGCTCAGCAGCCTGTTGCTTGCTTCACCGTCCGTCTGGCGTCCCCTCTGCTAGCAAGCAGCCTTTACCGCATCACCCACGGCTGACCCGGCTCAGGATTCCAGCTGATTTTCCACGGGTGGCATCACTTGCTGGTGACACGAAGCAGGCACGTTAGCCACCTCCCAAACTCTGAGGCTCCTCCTGGGAGGAGCCTGCGGGCCCCCAGTCCAGCCTCTGCGCCACGATGCTCCTTAGTGCCGCTCCCGGTTCGCTGCCCCGGCCTCTAGCTCTGGCCGGAACCTCGCTGGATTGGCGATAAATGGCACCCATGCACCACGTGTAAGCTTGGGGTCCAGATGTGACCATGGCTCGTCTCTTCTTCCCATCGATTGGGGGATTGTTCGGGCTTCATGTCATCGTGTTGGCAGGAAGGCCAGCACCGCCCCCCTGAGACCTCCCTGAAGACACATAGAAACATAGGACACAATGCAGCCCATCTCTTTGTTTTAAAACACCTTTACAGGGCTACGAGTTCTGTTCCGTCAATTAGACACATCTCACGTGTAGTATTTGATCAATTTTCATACATGTCTACACCCAGAAAGCCATCGCCACAATCAAGAGAGCTAACATGTCCACCACTCCCCAAGACGGGCAATTTTCCGATTCCCATATTTACCCCTTCCCACCGCCGTCCCTCCCTGGTAACCATAAGTTTGTTTCTCTATGTCTGTGGCTCTATTTGTCTTTTGCAGTTAAGATCATTTCTGTCTTTTTTTCTTAGATTTCACATGGAAGTTGTGTCATGCGGCATTTTTCTCTCTTCTGGCTTACTTCACTCAGAATGACTATCTCTGTGTCCAACCATGTTGCCGCAAATGGCATGGTTCCATCCTTTTTCGCGGCTGTGTAGTATTCCGCGGCATAAAAAGACAACGACTTCTTTATCCAGTCACCAGTCGTTAGATGTTGGGGTTAGTTCCACGTCCTGGCTAATACAAACAGGGCTGCTGTGAGCATTGAGGTGCATGGGACTTTTTGAGTTAGAGTTTTCTCTTGACATATCCCCAGGCGTGGGAAGGCTGGATCATCAGGTAAGTCCATTTGTAGGTTTTTAAGGAACCTCCATCCCGTCTTCTCTAGTGACAATGCAGCCCGTCTTCCTGAAGCAGAGCCATGCTCACAAAGTAACGGATATTCCTAGAGGTCAGACATGACGTGCATTCAGCTTGGCCTGTTCCAGAAGAAGAGGGCAGTCTGGCAGGGCTGGAGGAGAGTGACCAGGGGAGTGTGGGACAGGCAGGATTCACACCACGTGGGGACATGACAGGCTGGGATAAGGAGCCTGGGCTTCCAGTCATGCCTTGGTAAGCATGGGGCACTGGTTCCAGGACTCCCCACAGATGCCAAAATCCATGGATGCTGATGCCTCTTATACAAAATGACATAGGACTTTATTTTTTACATACAAACATACTTTTCTTCCACGTTGTTGTCGTTTTTACAATGTTGTGTCGAATTCCAGTCTAGAGCACAATTTTCCACTTATGCATAAACATACCCATACAGTCATTGTCACATTCTCTTTCGCTGTGTCCTCCTGTGTACTTTAAATCATCTCTAGGTGACGCGCGGCATGCAAGGCAACGTGAATGCTATGTAAGCGGTTGCCGGTGTGTGGCAAGTTCAATTGTCGCTTTTCGAAACTTTCCGTTTTTTCCCAAATATTTTCAACCCACAGTTAGTTGAATCGGCTGGATCGGGAGCCCCTAGATACAGAGAACCCCCAAGCCCTTCCCACCTCGGAAATTTCCACTGGAAGCGCTGAAGGGGCCCAAAGAGAGGAGAAGAGCGCCCTCTAGCGGCTGCAAACGCTGAGGCATTCCTTCAGCCTATGCAGCGCGGGAGAGAAGGTTTCGGGCCGACTAGCGCAAAAGGAGGGCCCGCCTGGACAGGAAGGAGGAAGGACGACAGCGGAAGCCAGCTCGCACCCTTCCTGGAGCTAGCTGGTTGCAGTGAGGGACGCCGAGGAACTGGGGACACGTCGCGTGGGGAGGGGGGGGCAATCCTGGCGGCCAGGAGCAGGGTTCACACAGCTGGCACCCAGTTTGCACGATCAAAATGACAAGGAGAGGGGGTGGGGGGAAGGGGCTGCCTCAGCACCGGGATCCTGACAAGGGCCATAGCGCCGCGACCTCAGCTAATGCGGCTCCCCTGCTAAGCCAGAAAAAGGAAACTGTGAGGCAAGATACTGCAGATTCCACCGCAGCCACACGGATGACTAGATCTCTAACCTGACAAAATGGAACCCTCGGAAACAGGAATCTTCCCTTTCTTCTACACTTTGACCTTGGGACAGGGAGCCACACTTCTCTGACGGGAACCGTCTTTACTCCGGCAGAGAGCTCAGTTTTCCAGGAATAAGTATGGAGAAAAAGTGTGCCGTGATGGTTTAGCAGTTCAAAGCGGAAGCCCGTCTTAGAAACGGGAAAAACATGCTTCTCAATGAAGTCGAGTTATGGCACGAAGCAGGAGGAAGTTTAAGGAAATCTCTCTTAATATCCATTCACCAGACAAGACTAGCCAGTCCTAAAAAGGCAGCACGTTAAATCAAGGAAGATTCTTGCTTCCTTTTTGGGGCGGGAGGGGGGCGGGGGGACATGAGAAACAATGCCGCATTTTAAAACAAGCCTTGGGGCCCTAGATACGGAGAGTGTTGTTGGGTGTTGAGGCTGAGAGGTGTTGCTGAGGAGAACATAAAGCTGCGTATAGACTGGTATGGGTTCCAAGTCTACCGCTGGAAAAAAATTAGCCAATCATGAGTCCATTTGATTGGGAAAGAAGTAAATAACTCAAAAATGGGAAAGACATGGGATTAAATAGCGGTAGCGAGCAATTAAATCCAAGATGTTTATACCTATATTTTCATTGCGAATGCAACAAACTGAAAGCAACTGTCTAAAAAGCAGGAACTGTAGCCCGCGCACGCGCACACACGCACACAATGGGGAACAGCAGAGAGGTAAAATATGCTAAATGTATCATGATTGAGAAACAAGATCTAATAGATTATCCCGTTTTTGAGACTGTTATAGCAATACTGGTCCAATTATATATATAGTTATGAACTTAGAGATGACTTATTAAAACTTAGAGGGAATTTTAATTGGAAGACAATATAGCTTCCAAATCATTGAAGAGAAAACTAACCTCAAAAAAATTAATCAATGCAGCTAAGATGGAGTAACGGAGACCGTATTTACCATCGTAGGATAGACCCCAATGTGGATAAAATCTATGAAGCAATGCTTTTTAAGCCATGTGAAAACGATCATCCACTAGGACCTCGTCCTGCCGCCTCCATACCCAGGCTGCTAGGCCTCCTACTGCCACTACCAAGGATGTCCACCAGGTGGCGACATTGCCCCCCTCTGCTCCTGCTGCAGAGCCAGTCCTGAGCAGCCCTGCCCCAGGTTTTGGCAGGCCGCTCCCAGAAGCGCGCTCGTGGGCCTTGCTCCCTTTTAGCCACCAGCAAAGGGATCGAGGATGAGCACTGAGCCTCCTTACTCATCGAAGATCTAGGAACCTATCTGATTTCTGAGCAGTCCTTTACCCTCGTCTGCCGTCAGGTACTCTCCACCCGACTTGCAGAGTCCGCGGCTTGGGCAGCCTGCACGCTGGCCCCGGCCCGTCAGGATCTCTTCCCCCCACCCCCACCCCACCCCCACCCCCCGCACCCCCCCGGCCAAGAGGCCACGCGCGGTCGTGAGCAGGGCTCCAGGCCTCTGGAGCCGCGCCGCTTGGACTGCGTCCTGGCCCTGGGCTCGCGAGCTCCATGCCCTGGGCTGAGCCACTTAACATCTCTAAGCTAGTTTCCTCATCAGTACAATGAGGGCATAATCGGTATGGGGGGGAAAAAATCAGAATCTGGGGGGGACTACATTTCTGGTGATTGAAGATTATTTTCAGTTTGAATTATACAGTGAGGGACACCATACAATTTTTACTACTGCAGACTTCTGAAGGACAGCTTCTAGTATTCTTAAAACTAATGCATGCACGTACACACAAACACACGTGCACACACACTGACTCTGCTCCGCCTACATCCCCACGCACACACACACGGAGTCATGGACCACGCACACCCCCACAACATACACACAACCACACACGTCCTCAGGCGCGCGCACACACACGCAAAGTCACTGCCACGTGCCACACACGTCCAGGCTCAACTTTAGAATTCCCAGACTCAGGGGAGTCCTGCGAAGAAAGCGACAGTGCGGGGAGAGCCGATTCCCAGTCTCTGACCGCCAGCCTGACCCTTTTCTGCCCAATGCTGGGTCCATCCCATGCCCCAAGGGGCCTTGGATGTGCACAGGGGGACACTCAGACCTCACATCCGGGCTCTGTCCGTAACCTCCATGCCAACAGCTGCCCGTTGGCCTCTCTGTGAGTCCTGGGATGCTGAACTCCGGGGAGAGCCGGTGCAGAAACTACAAGCGGGACAGGGGCTGCTGGGGCAGGGCATTCGGGGTCCTGGGATTCCAGAGCACGGGGTGGAGCCAATGGGCGTGTCCCCTTGGCCCTGCTGACTCCACCCCGTAGAGGGCGTGGCCAGAGGGAGTGTCAGGGCCAGAGGGACCCTCTGTAGTTCAGGACCCAGGACAGCGCGGGGGTGTCGGGGGTGGGGGTTGGGGGGCCGCCCCTTGCCGTGGTCTAAGGGCAGAAGCCCTAAGGAAGGGCCGGAGGAGGCTGTAAGGTATCCTCACTGCCATCAATTAAAAAAACAAAAGCCCGCCGCAGGCGAGGGTGGGGAGGGTTTTGCTAGAACAAGGGAAAGACGCTCGCAGAGGTCTGGCCGCAGAGGGCTGGGGGGCTTGCCAGGCTGATGAGGAACCGAGAGGCCGTCGGCCTCTAAACTCCACACGAATTCCTCCGGGTGACCCTGAGATGCAGGGAGACACGGAAAGCACGGTAAACACAGGCCGGAAGCTCAGCAGCCTGTTGCTTGCTTCACCGTCCGTCTGGCGTCCCCTCTGCTAGCAAGCAGCCTTTACCGCATCACCCACGGCTGACCCGGCTCAGGATCCCAGCTGATTTTCCACGGGTGGCATCACTTGCTGGTGACACGAAGCAGGCACGTTAGCCACCTCCCAAACCCTGAGGCTCCTCCTGGGAGGAGCCTGCGGGCCCCCAGTCCAGCCTCTGCGCCACGATGCTCCTTAGTGCCGCTCCCGGTTCGCTGCCCCGGCCTCTAGCTCTGGCCGGAACCTCGCTGGATTGGCGATAAATGGCACCCATGCACCACGTGTAAGCTTGGGGTCCAGATGTGACCATGGCTCGTCTCTTCTTCCCATCGATTGGGGGATTGTTCGGGCTTCATGTCATCGTGTTGGCAGGAAGGCCAGCACCGCCCCCCTGAGACCTCCCTGAAGACACATAGAAACATAGGACACAATGCAGCCCATCTCTTTGTTTTAAAACACCTTTACAGGGCTACGAGTTCTGTTCCGTCAATTAGACACATCTCACGTGTAGTATTTGATCAATTTTCATACATGTCTACACCCAGAAAGCCATCGCCACAATCAAGAGAGCTAACATGTCCACCACTCCCCAAGACGGGCAATTTTCCGATTCCCATATTTACCCCTTCCCACCGCCGTCCCTCCCTGGTAACCATAAGTTTGTTTCTCTATGTCTGTGGCTCTATTTGTCTTTTGCAGTTAAGATCATTTCTGTCTTTTTTTCTTAGATTTCACATGGAAGTTGTGTCATGCGGCATTTTTCTCTCTTCTGGCTTACTTCACTCAGAATGACTATCTCTGTGTCCAACCATGTTGCCGCAAATGGCATGGTTCCATCCTTTTTCGCGGCTGTGTAGTATTCCGCGGCATAAAAAGACAACGACTTCTTTATCCAGTCACCAGTCGTTAGATGTTGGGGTTAGTTCCACGTCCTGGCTAATACAAACAGGGCTGCTGTGAGCATTGAGGTGCATGGGACTTTTTGAGTTAGAGTTTTCTCTTGACATATCCCCAGGCGTGGGAAGGCTGGATCATCAGGTAAGTCCATTTGTAGGTTTTTAAGGAACCTCCATCCCGTCTTCTCTAGTGACAATGCAGCCCGTCTTCCTGAAGCAGAGCCATGCTCACAAAGTAACGGATATTCCTAGAGGTCAGACATGACGTGCATTCAGCTTGGCCTGTTCCAGAAGAAGAGGGCAGTCTGGCAGGGCTGGAGGAGAGTGACCAGGGGAGTGTGGGACAGGCAGGATTCACACCACGTGGGGACATGACAGGCTGGGATAAGGAGCCTGGGCTTCCAGTCATGCCTTGGTAAGCATGGGGCACTGGTTCCAGGACTCCCCACAGATGCCAAAATCCATGGATGCTGATGCCTCTTATACAAAATGACATAGGACTTTATTTTTTACATACAAACATACTTTTCTTCCACGTTGTTGTCGTTTTTACAATGTTGTGTCGAATTCCAGTCTAGAGCACAATTTTCCACTTATGCATAAACATACCCATACAGTCATTGTCACATTCTCTTTCGCTGTGTCCTCCTGTGTACTTTAAATCATCTCTAGGTGACGCGCGGCATGCAAGGCAACGTGAATGCTATGTAAGCGGTTGCCGGTGTGTGGCAAGTTCAATTGTCGCTTTTCGAAACTTTCCGTTTTTTCCCGAATATTTTCAACCCACAGTTAGTTGAATCGGCTGGATCGGGAGCCCCTAGATACAGAGAACCCCCAAGCCCTTCCCACCTCGGAAATTTCCACTGGAAGCGCTGAAGGGGCCCAAAGAGAGGAGAAGAGCGCCCTCTAGCGGCTGCAAACGCTGAGGCATTCCTTCAGCCTATGCAGCGCGGGAGAGAAGGTTTCGGGCCGACTAGCGCAAAAGGAGGGCCCGCCTGGACAGGAAGGAGGAAGGACGACAGCGGAAGCCAGCTCGCACCCTTCCTGGAGCTAGCTGGTTGCAGTGAGGGACGCCGAGGAACTGGGGACACGTCGCGTGGGGAGGGGGGGGGCAATCCTGGCGGCCAGGAGCAGGGTTCACACAGCTGGCACCCAGTTTGCACGATCAAAATGACAAGGAGAGGGGGTGGGGGGAAGGGGCTGCCTCAGCACCGGGATCCTGACAAGGGCCATAGCGCCGCGACCTCAGCTAATGCGGCTCCCCTGCTAAGCCAGAAAAAGGAAACTGTGAGGCAAGATACTGCAGATTCCACCGCAGCCACACGGATGACTAGATCTCTAACCTGACAAAATGGAACCCTCGGAAACAGGAATCTTCCCTTTCTTCTACACTTTGACCTTGGGACAGGGAGCCACACTTCTCTGACGGGAACCGTCTTTACTCCGGCAGAGAGCTCAGTTTTCCAGGAATAAGTATGGAGAAAAAGTGTGCCGTGATGGTTTAGCAGTTCAAAGCGGAAGCCCGTCTTAGAAACGGGAAAAACATGCTTCTCAATGAAGTCGAGTTATGGCACGAAGCAGGAGGAAGTTTAAGGAAATCTCTCTTAATATCCATTCACCAGACAAGACTAGCCAGTCCTAAAAAGGCAGCACGTTAAATCAAGGAAGATTCTTGCTTCCTTTTTGGGGCGGGAGGGGGGCGGGGGGACATGAGAAACAATGCCGCATTTTAAAACAAGCCTTGGGGCCCTAGATACGGAGAGTGTTGTTGGGTGTTGAGGCTGAGAGGTGTTGCTGAGGAGAACATAAAGCTGCGTATAGACTGGTATGGGTTCCAAGTCTACCGCTGGAAAAAAATTAGCCAATCATGAGTCCATTTGATTGGGAAAGAAGTAAATAACTCAAAAATGGGAAAGACATGGGATTAAATAGCGGTAGCGAGCAATTAAATCCAAGATGTTTATACCTATATTTTCATTGCGAATGCAACAAACTGAAAGCAACTGTCTAAAAAGCAGGAACTGTAGCCCGCGCACGCGCACACACGCACACAATGGGGAACAGCAGAGAGGTAAAATATGCTAAATGTATCATGATTGAGAAACAAGATCTAATAGATTATCCCGTTTTTGAGACTGTTATAGCAATACTGGTCCAATTATATATATAGTTATGAACTTAGAGATGACTTATTAAAACTTAGAGGGAATTTTAATTGGAAGACAATATAGCTTCCAAATCATTGAAGAGAAAACTAACGTCAAAAAAATTAATCAATGCAGCTAAGATGGAGTAACGGAGACCGTATTTACCATCGTAGGATAGACCCCAATGTGGATAAAATCTATGAAGCAATGCTTTTTAAGCCATGTGAAAACGATCATCCACTAGGACCTCGTCCTGCCGCCTCCATACCCAGGCTGCTAGGCCTCCTACTGCCACTACCAAGGATGTCCACCAGGTGGCGACATTGCCCCCCCCGCTCCTGCTGCAGAGCCAGTCCTGAGCAGCCCTGCTCCAGGTTTTGGCAGGCCGCTCCCAGAAGCGCGCTCGTGGGCCTTGCTCCCTTTTAGCCACCAGCAAAGGGATCGAGGATGAGCACTGAGCCTCCTTACTCATCGAAGATCTAGGAACCTATCTGATTTCTGAGCAGTCCTTTACCCTCGTCTGCCGTCAGGTACTCTCCACCCGACTTGCAGAGTCCGCGGCTTGGGCAGCCTGCACGCTGGCCCCGGCCCGTCAGGATCTCTTCCCCCCACCCCCACCCCACCCCCACCCCCCGCACCCCCCCGGCCAAGAGGCCACGCGCGGTCGTGAGCAGGGCTCCAGGCCTCTGGAGCCGCGCCGCTTGGACTGCGTCCTGGCCCTGGGCTCGCGAGCTCCATGCCCTGGGCTGAGCCACTTAACATCTCTAAGCTAGTTTCCTCATCAGTGCAATGAGGGCATAATCGGTATGGGGGGGAAAAAATCAGAATCTGGGGGGGACTACATTTCTGGTGATTGAAGATTATTTTCAGTTTGAATTATACAGTGAGGGACACCATACAATTTTTACTACTGCAGACTTCTGAAGGACAGCTTCTAGTATTCTTAAAACTAATGCATGCACGTACACACAAACACACGTGCACACACACTGACTCTGCTCCGCCTACATCCCCACGCACACACACACGGAGTCATGGACCACGCACACCCCCACAACATACACACAACCACACACGTCCTCAGGCGCGCGCACACACACGCAAAGTCACTGCCACGTGCCACACACGTCCAGGCTCAACTTTAGAATTCCCAGACTCAGGGGAGTCCTGCGAAGAAAGCGACAGTGCGGGGAGAGCCGATTCCCAGTCTCTGACCGCCAGCCTGACCCTTTTCTGCCCAATGCTGGGTCCATCCCATGCCCCAAGGGGCCTTGGATGTGCACAGGGGGACACTCAGACCTCACATCCGGGCTCTGTCCGTAACCTCCATGCCAACAGCTGCCCGTTGGCCTCTCTGTGAGTCCTGGGATGCTGAACTCCGGGGAGAGCCGGTGCAGAAACTACAAGCGGGACAGGGGCTGCTGGGGCAGGGCATTCGGGGTCCTGGGATTCCAGAGCACGGGGTGGAGCCAATGGGCGTGTCCCCTTGGCCCTGCTGACTCCACCCCGTAGAGGGCGTGGCCAGAGGGAGTGTCAGGGCCAGAGGGACCCTCTGTAGTTCAGGACCCAGGACAGCGCGGGGGTGTCGGGGGTGGGGGTTGGGGGGCCGCCCCTTGCCGTGGTCTAAGGGCAGAAGCCCTAAGGAAGGGCCGGAGGAGGCTGTAAGGTATCCTCACTGCCATCAATTAAAAAAACAAAAGCCCGCCGCAGGCGAGGGTGGGGAGGGTTTTGCTAGAACAAGGGAAAGACGCTCGCAGAGGTCTGGCCGCAGAGGGCTGGGGGGCTTGCCAGGCTGATGAGGAACCGAGAGGCCGTCGGCCTCTAAACTCCACACGAATTCCTCAGGGTGACCCTGAGATGCAGGGAGACACGGAAAGCACGGTAAACACAGGCCGGAAGCTCAGCAGCCTGTTGCTTGCTTCACCGTCCGTCTGGCGTCCCCTCTGCTAGCAAGCAGCCTTTACCGCATCACCCACGGCTGACCCGGCTCAGGATTCCAGCTGATTTTCCACGGGTGGCATCACTTGCTGGTGACACGAAGCAGGCACGTTAGCCACCTCCCAAACCCTGAGGCTCCTCCTGGGAGGAGCCTGCGGGCCCCCAGTCCAGCCTCTGCGCCACGATGCTCCTTAGTGCCGCTCCCGGTTCGCTGCCCCGGCCTCTAGCTCTGGCCGGAACCTCGCTGGATTGGCGATAAATGGCACCCATGCACCACGTGTAAGCTTGGGGTCCAGATGTGACCATGGCTCGTCTCTTCTTCCCATCGATTGGGGGATTGTTCGGGCTTCATGTCATCGTGTTGGCAGGAAGGCCAGCACCGCCCCCCTGAGACCTCCCTGAAGACACATAGAAACATAGGACACAATGCAGCCCATCTCTTTGTTTTAAAACACCTTTACAGGGCTACGAGTTCTGTTCCGTCAATTAGACACATCTCACGTGTAGTATTTGATCAATTTTCATACATGTCTACACCCAGAAAGCCATCGCCACAATCAAGAGAGCTAACATGTCCACCACTCCCCAAGACGGGCAATTTTCCGATTCCCATATTTACCCCTTCCCACCGCCGTCCCTCCCTGGTAACCATAAGTTTGTTTCTCTATGTCTGTGGCTCTATTTGTCTTTTGCAGTTAAGATCATTTCTGTCTTTTTTTCTTAGATTTCACATGGAAGTTGTGTCATGCGGCATTTTTCTCTCTTCTGGCTTACTTCACTCAGAATGACTATCTCTGTGTCCAACCATGTTGCCGCAAATGGCATGGTTCCATCCTTTTTCGCGGCTGTGTAGTATTCCGCGGCATAAAAAGACAACGACTTCTTTATCCAGTCACCAGTCGTTAGATGTTGGGGTTAGTTCCACGTCCTGGCTAATACAAACAGGGCTGCTGTGAGCATTGAGGTGCATGGGACTTTTTGAGTTAGAGTTTTCTCTTGACATATCCCCAGGCGTGGGAAGGCTGGATCATCAGGTAAGTCCATTTGTAGGTTTTTAAGGAACCTCCATCCCGTCTTCTCTAGTGACAATGCAGCCCGTCTTCCTGAAGCAGAGCCATGCTCACAAAGTAACGGATATTCCTAGAGGTCAGACATGACGTGCATTCAGCTTGGCCTGTTCCAGAAGAAGAGGGCAGTCTGGCAGGGCTGGAGGAGAGTGACCAGGGGAGTGTGGGACAGGCAGGATTCACACCACGTGGGGACATGACAGGCTGGGATAAGGAGCCTGGGCTTCCAGTCATGCCTTGGTAAGCATGGGGCACTGGTTCCAGGACTCCCCACAGATGCCAAAATCCATGGATGCTGATGCCTCTTATACAAAATGACATAGGACTTTATTTTTTACATACAAACATACTTTTCTTCCACGTTGTTGTCGTTTTTACAATGTTGTGTCGAATTCCAGTCTAGAGCACAATTTTCCACTTATGCATAAACATACCCATACAGTCATTGTCACATTCTCTTTCGCTGTGTCCTCCTGTGTACTTTAAATCATCTCTAGGTGACGCGCGGCATGCAAGGCAACGTGAATGCTATGTAAGCGGTTGCCGGTGTGTGGCAAGTTCAATTGTCGCTTTTCGAAACTTTCCGTTTTTTCCCGAATATTTTCAACCCACAGTTAGTTGAATCGGCTGGATCGGGAGCCCCTAGATACAGAGAACCCCCAAGCCCTTCCCACCTCGGAAATTTCCACTGGAAGCGCTGAAGGGGCCCAAAGAGAGGAGAAGAGCGCCCTCTAGCGGCTGCAAACGCTGAGGCATTCCTTCAGCCTATGCAGCGCGGGAGAGAAGGTTTCGGGCCGACTAGCGCAAAAGGAGGGCCCGCCTGGACAGGAAGGAGGAAGGACGACAGCGGAAGCCAGCTCGCACCCTTCCTGGAGCTAGCTGGTTGCAGTGAGGGACGCCGAGGAACTGGGGACACGTCGCGTGGGGAGGGGGGGGCAATCCTGGCGGCCAGGAGCAGGGTTCACACAGCTGGCACCCAGTTTGCACGATCAAAATGACAAGGAGAGGGGGTGGGGGGAAGGGGCTGCCTCAGCACCGGGATCCTGACAAGGGCCATAGCGCCGCGACCTCAGCTAATGCGGCTCCCCTGCTAAGCCAGAAAAAGGAAACTGTGAGGCAAGATACTGCAGATTCCACCGCAGCCACACGGATGACTAGATCTCTAACCTGACAAAATGGAACCCTCGGAAACAGGAATCTTCCCTTTCTTCTACACTTTGACCTTGGGACAGGGAGCCACACTTCTCTGACGGGAACCGTCTTTACTCCGGCAGAGAGCTCAGTTTTCCAGGAATAAGTATGGAGAAAAAGTGTGCCGTGATGGTTTAGCAGTTCAAAGCGGAAGCCCGTCTTAGAAACGGGAAAAACATGCTTCTCAATGAAGTCGAGTTATGGCACGAAGCAGGAGGAAGTTTAAGGAAATCTCTCTTAATATCCATTCACCAGACAAGACTAGCCAGTCCTAAAAAGGCAGCACGTTAAATCAAGGAAGATTCTTGCTTCCTTTTTGGGGCGGGAGGGGGGCGGGGGGACATGAGAAACAATGCCGCATTTTAAAACAAGCCTTGGGGCCCTAGATACGGAGAGTGTTGTTGGGTGTTGAGGCTGAGAGGTGTTGCTGAGGAGAACATAAAGCTGCGTATAGACTGGTATGGGTTCCAAGTCTACCGCTGGAAAAAAATTAGCCAATCATGAGTCCATTTGATTGGGAAAGAAGTAAATAACTCAAAAATGGGAAAGACATGGGATTAAATAGCGGTAGCGAGCAATTAAATCCAAGATGTTTATACCTATATTTTCATTGCGAATGCAACAAACTGAAAGCAACTGTCTAAAAAGCAGGAACTGTAGCCCGCGCACGCGCACACACGCACACAATGGGGAACAGCAGAGAGGTAAAATATGCTAAATGTATCATGATTGAGAAACAAGATCTAATAGATTATCCCGTTTTTGAGACTGTTATAGCAATACTGGTCCAATTATATATATAGTTATGAACTTAGAGATGACTTATTAAAACTTAGAGGGAATTTTAATTGGAAGACAATATAGCTTCCAAATCATTGAAGAGAAAACTAACCTCAAAAAAATTAATCAATGCAGCTAAGATGGAGTAACGGAGACCGTATTTACCATCGTAGGATAGACCCCAATGTGGATAAAATCTATGAAGCAATGCTTTTTAAGCCATGTGAAAACGATCATCCACTAGGACCTCGTCCTGCCGCCTCCATACCCAGGCTGCTAGGCCTCCTACTGCCACTACCAAGGATGTCCACCAGGTGGCGACATTGCCCCCCTCTGCTCCTGCTGCAGAGCCAGTCCTGAGCAGCCCTGCTCCAGGTTTTGGCAGGCCGCTCCCAGAAGCGCGCTCGTGGGCCTTGCTCCCTTTTAGCCACCAGCAAAGGGATCGAGGATGAGCACTGAGCCTCCTTACTCATCGAAGATCTAGGAACCTATCTGATTTCTGAGCAGTCCTTTACCCTCGTCTGCCGTCAGGTACTCTCCACCCGACTTGCAGAGTCCGCGGCTTGGGCAGCCTGCACGCTGGCCCCGGCCCGTCAGGATCTCTTCCCCCCACCCCCACCCCACCCCCACCCCCCGCACCCCCCCGGCCAAGAGGCCACGCGCGGTCGTGAGCAGGGCTCCAGGCCTCTGGAGCCGCGCCGCTTGGACTGCGTCCTGGCCCTGGGCTCGCGAGCTCCATGCCCTGGGCTGAGCCACTTAACATCTCTAAGCTAGTTTCCTCATCAGTACAATGAGGGCATAATCGGTATGGGAGGGGGGATCAGAATCTGGGGGGGACTACATTTCTGGTGATTGAAGATTATTTTCAGTTTGAATTATACAGTGAGGGACACCATACAATTTTTACTACTGCAGACTTCTGAAGGACAGCTTCTAGTATTCTTAAAACTAATGCATGCACGTACACACAAACACACGTGCACACACACTGACTCTGCTCCGCCTACATCCCCACGCGCACACACACGGAGTCATGGACCACACACACCCCCACAACATACACACAACCACACAGGTCCTCAGGCGCGCGCACACACACACGCAAAGTCACTGTCACGTGCCCCACACGTCCAGGCTCAACTTTAGAATTCCCAGACTCAGGGGAGTCCTGCGAAGAAAGCGACAGTGCGGGGAGAGCCGATTCCCAGTCTCTGACCGCCAGCCTGACCCTTTTCTGCCCAATGCTGGGTCCATCCCATGCCCCAAGGGGCCTTGGATGTGCACAGGGGGACACTCAGACCTCACATCCGGGCTCTGTCCGTAACCTCCATGCCAACAGCTGCCCGTTGGCCTCTCTGTGAGTCCTGGGATGCTGAACTCCGGGGAGAGCCGGTGCAGAAACTACAAGCGGGACAGGGGCTGCTGGGGCAGGGCATTCGGGGTCCTGGGATTCCAGAGCACGGGGTGGAGCCAATGGGCGTGTCCCCTTGGCCCTGCTGACTCCACCCCGTAGAGGGCGTGGCCAGAGGGAGTGTCAGGGCCAGAGGGACCCTCTGTAGTTCAGGACCCAGGACAGCGCGGGGGTGTCGGGGGTGGGGGTTGGGGGGCCGCCCCTTGCCGTGGTCTAAGGGCAGAAGCCCTAAGGAAGGGCCGGAGGAGGCTGTAAGGTATCCTCACTGCCATCAATTAAAAAAACAAAAGCCCGCCGCAGGCGAGGGTGGGGAGGGTTTTGCTAGAACAAGGGAAAGACGCTCGCAGAGGTCTGGCCGCAGAGGGCTGGGGGGCTTGCCAGGCTGATGAGGAACCGAGAGGCCGTCGGCCTCTAAACTCCACACGAATTCCTCCGGGTGACCCTGAGATGCAGGGAGACACGGAAAGCACGGTAAACACAGGCCGGAAGCTCAGCAGCCTGTTGCTTGCTTCACCGTCCGTCTGGCGTCCCCTCTGCTAGCAAGCAGCCTTTACCGCATCACCCACGGCTGACCCGGCTCAGGATCCCAGCTGATTTTCCACGGGTGGCATCACTTGCTGGTGACACGAAGCAGGCACGTTAGCCACCTCCCAAACCCTGAGGCTCCTCCTGGGAGGAGCCTGCGGGCCCCCAGTCCAGCCTCTGCGCCACGATGCTCCTTAGTGCCGCTCCCGGTTCGCTGCCCCGGCCTCTAGCTCTGGCCGGAACCTCGCTGGATTGGCGATAAATGGCACCCATGCACCACGTGTAAGCTTGGGGTCCAGATGTGACCATGGCTCGTCTCTTCTTCCCATCGATTGGGGGATTGTTCGGGCTTCATGTCATCGTGTTGGCAGGAAGGCCAGCACCGCCCCCCTGAGACCTCCCTGAAGACACATAGAAACATAGGACACAATGCAGCCCATCTCTTTGTTTTAAAACACCTTTACAGGGCTACGAGTTCTGTTCCGTCAATTAGACACATCTCACGTGTAGTATTTGATCAATTTTCATACATGTCTACACCCAGAAAGCCATCGCCACAATCAAGAGAGCTAACATGTCCACCACTCCCCAAGACGGGCAATTTTCCGATTCCCATATTTACCCCTTCCCACCGCCGTCCCTCCCTGGTAACCATAAGTTTGTTTCTCTATGTCTGTGGCTCTATTTGTCTTTTGCAGTTAAGATCATTTCTGTCTTTTTTTCTTAGATTTCACATGGAAGTTGTGTCATGCGGCATTTTTCTCTCTTCTGGCTTACTTCACTCAGAATGACTATCTCTGTGTCCAACCATGTTGCCGCAAATGGCATGGTTCCATCCTTTTTCGCGGCTGTGTAGTATTCCGCGGCATAAAAAGACAACGACTTCTTTATCCAGTCACCAGTCGTTAGATGTTGGGGTTAGTTCCACGTCCTGGCTAATACAAACAGGGCTGCTGTGAGCATTGAGGTGCATGGGACTTTTTGAGTTAGAGTTTTCTCTTGACATATCCCCAGGCGTGGGAAGGCTGGATCATCAGGTAAGTCCATTTGTAGGTTTTTAAGGAACCTCCATCCCGTCTTCTCTAGTGACAATGCAGCCCGTCTTCCTGAAGCAGAGCCATGCTCACAAAGTAACGGATATTCCTAGAGGTCAGACATGACGTGCATTCAGCTTGGCCTGTTCCAGAAGAAGAGGGCAGTCTGGCAGGGCTGGAGGAGAGTGACCAGGGGAGTGTGGGACAGGCAGGATTCACACCACGTGGGGACATGACAGGCTGGGATAAGGAGCCTGGGCTTCCAGTCATGCCTTGGTAAGCATGGGGCACTGGTTCCAGGACTCCCCACAGATGCCAAAATCCATGGATGCTGATGCCTCTTATACAAAATGACATAGGACTTTATTTTTTACATACAAACATACTTTTCTTCCACGTTGTTGTCGTTTTTACAATGTTGTGTCGAATTCCAGTCTAGAGCACAATTTTCCACTTATGCATAAACATACCCATACAGTCATTGTCACATTCTCTTTCGCTGTGTCCTCCTGTGTACTTTAAATCATCTCTAGGTGACGCGCGGCATGCAAGGCAACGTGAATGCTATGTAAGCGGTTGCCGGTGTGTGGCAAGTTCAATTGTCGCTTTTCGAAACTTTCCGTTTTTTCCCGAATATTTTCAACCCACAGTTAGTTGAATCGGCTGGATCGGGAGCCCCTAGATACAGAGAACCCCCAAGCCCTTCCCACCTCGGAAATTTCCACTGGAAGCGCTGAAGGGGCCCAAAGAGAGGAGAAGAGCGCCCTCTAGCGGCTGCAAACGCTGAGGCATTCCTTCAGCCTATGCAGCGCGGGAGAGAAGGTTTCGGGCCGACTAGCGCAAAAGGAGGGCCCGCCTGGACAGGAAGGAGGAAGGACGACAGCGGAAGCCAGCTCGCACCCTTCCTGGAGCTAGCTGGTTGCAGTGAGGGACGCCGAGGAACTGGGGACACGTCGCGTGGGGAGGGGGGGGCAATCCTGGCGGCCAGGAGCAGGGTTCACACAGCTGGCACACAGTTTGCACGATCAAAATGACAAGGAGAGGGGGTGGGGGGAAGGGGCTGCCTCAGCACCGGGATCCTGACAAGGGCCATAGCGCCGCGACCTCAGCTAATGCGGCTCCCCTGCTAAGCCAGAAAAAGGAAACTGTGAGGCAAGATACTGCAGATTCCACCGCAGCCACACGGATGACTAGATCTCTAACCTGACAAAATGGAACCCTCGGAAACAGGAATCTTCCCTTTCTTTTACACTTTGACCTTGGGACAGGGAGCCACACTTCTCTGACGGGAACCGTCTTTACTCCGGCAGAGAGCTCAGTTTTCCAGGAATAAGTATGGAGAAAAAGTGTGCCGTGATGGTTTAGCAGTTCAAAGCGGAAGCCCGTCTTAGAAACGGGAAAAACATGCTTCTCAATGAAGTCGAGTTATGGCACGAAGCAGGAGGAAGTTTAAGGAAATCTCTCTTAATATCCATTCACCAGACAAGACTAGCCAGTCCTAAAAAGGCAGCACGTTAAATCAAGGAAGATTCTTGTTTCCTTTTTGGGGCGGGAGGGGGGCGGGGGGACATGAGAAACAATGCCGCATTTTAAAACAAGCCTTGGGGCCCTAGATACGGAGAGTGTTGTTGGGTGTTGAGGCTGAGAGGTGTTGCTGAGGAGAACATAAAGCTGCGTATAGACTGGTATGGGTTCCAAGTCTACCGCTGGAAAAAAATTAGCCAATCATGAGTCCATTTGATTGGGAAAGAAGTAAATAACTCAAAAATGGGAAAGACATGGGATTAAATAGCGGTAGCGAGCAATTAAATCCAAGATGTTTATACCTATATTTTCATTGCGAATGCAACAAACTGAAAGCAACTGTCTAAAAAGCAGGAACTGTAGCCCGCGCACGCGCACACACGCACACAATGGGGAACAGCAGAGAGGTAAAATATGCTAAATGTATCATGATTGAAAAACAAGATCTAATAGATTATCCCGTTTTTGAGACTGTTATAGCAATACTGGTCCAATTATATATATATAGTTATGAACTTAGAGATGACTTATTAAAACTTAGAGGGAATTTTAATTGGAAGACAATATAGCTTCCAAATCATTGAAGAGAAAACTAACCTCAAAAAAATTAATCAATGCAGCTAAGATGGAGTAACGGAGACCGTATTTACCATCGTAGGATAGACCCCAATGTGGATAAAATCTATGAAGCAATGCTTTTTAAGCCATGTGAAAACGATCATCCACTAGGACCTCGTCCTGCCGCCTCCATACCCAGGCTGCTAGGCCTCCTACTGCCACTACCAAGGATGTCCACCAGGTGGCGACATTGCCCCCCTCTGCTCCTGCTGCAGAGCCAGTCCTGAGCAGCCCTGCTCCAGGTTTTGGCAGGCCGCTCCCAGAAGCGCGCTCGTGGGCCTTGCTCCCTTTTAGCCACCAGCAAAGGGATCGAGGATGAGCACTGAGCCTCCTTACTCATCGAAGATCTAGGAACCTATCTGATTTCTGAGCAGTCCTTTACCCTCGTCTGCCGTCAGGTACTCTCCACCCGACTTGCAGAGTCCGCGGCTTGGGCAGCCTGCACGCTGGCCCCGGCCCGTCAGGATCTCTTCCCCCCACCCCCACCCCACCCCCACCCCCCGCACCCCCCCGGCCAAGAGGCCACGCGCGGTCGTGAGCAGGGCTCCAGGCCTCTGGAGCCGCGCCGCTTGGACTGCGTCCTGGCCCTGGGCTCGCGAGCTCCATGCCCTGGGCTGAGCCACTTAACATCTCTAAGCTAGTTTCCTCATCAGTACAATGAGGGCATAATCGGTATGGGAGGGGGGATCAGAATCTGGGGGGGACTACATTTCTGGTGATTGAAGATTATTTTCAGTTTGAATTATACAGTGAGGGACACCATACAATTTTTACTACTGCAGACTTCTGAAGGACAGCTTCTAGTATTCTTAAAACTAATGCATGCACGTACACACAAACACACGTGCACACACACTGACTCTGCTCCGCCTACATCCCCACGCACACACACACGGAGTCATGGACCACGCACACCCCCACAACATACACACAACCACACACGTCCTCAGGCGCGCGCACACACACGCAAAGTCACTGCCACGTGCCACACACGTCCAGGCTCAACTTTAGAATTCCCAGACTCAGGGGAGTCCTGCGAAGAAAGCGACAGTGCGGGGAGAGCCGATTCCCAGTCTCTGACCGCCAGCCTGACCCTTTTCTGCCCAATGCTGGGTCCATCCCATGCCCCAAGGGGCCTTGGATGTGCACAGGGGGACACTCAGACCTCACATCCGGGCTCTGTCCGTAACCTCCATGCCAACAGCTGCCCGTTGGCCTCTCTGTGAGTCCTGGGATGCTGAACTCCGGGGAGAGCCGGTGCAGAAACTACAAGCGGGACAGGGGCTGCTGGGGCAGGGCATTCGGGGTCCTGGGATTCCAGAGCACGGGGTGGAGCCAATGGGCGTGTCCCCTTGGCCCTGCTGACTCCACCCCGTAGAGGGCGTGGCCAGAGGGAGTGTCAGGGCCAGAGGGACCCTCTGTAGTTCAGGACCCAGGACAGCGCGGGGGTGTCGGGGGTGGGGGTTGGGGGGCCGCCCCTTGCCGTGGTCTAAGGGCAGAAGCCCTAAGGAAGGGCCGGAGGAGGCTGTAAGGTATCCTCACTGCCATCAATTAAAAAAACAAAAGCCCGCCGCAGGCGAGGGTGGGGAGGGTTTTGCTAGAACAAGGGAAAGACGCTCGCAGAGGTCTGGCCGCAGAGGGCTGGGGGGCTTGCCAGGCTGATGAGGAACCGAGAGGCCGTCGGCCTCTAAACTCCACACGAATTCCTCCGGGTGACCCTGAGATGCAGGGAGACACGGAAAGCACGGTAAACACAGGCCGGAAGCTCAGCAGCCTGTTGCTTGCTTCACCGTCCGTCTGGCGTCCCCTCTGCTAGCAAGCAGCCTTTACCGCATCACCCACGGCTGACCCGGCTCAGGATTCCAGCTGATTTTCCACGGGTGGCATCACTTGCTGGTGACACGAAGCAGGCACGTTAGCCACCTCCCAAACCCTGAGGCTCCTCCTGGGAGGAGCCTGCGGGCCCCCAGTCCAGCCTCTGCGCCACGATGCTCCTTAGTGCCGCTCCCGGTTCGCTGCCCCGGCCTCTAGCTCTGGCCGGAACCTCGCTGGATTGGCGATAAATGGCACCCATGCACCACGTGTAAGCTTGGGGTCCAGATGTGACCATGGCTCGTCTCTTCTTCCCATCGATTGGGGGATTGTTCGGGCTTCATGTCATCGTGTTGGCAGGAAGGCCAGCACCGCCCCCCTGAGACCTCCCTGAAGACACATAGAAACATAGGACACAATGCAGCCCATCTCTTTGTTTTAAAACACCTTTACAGGGCTACGAGTTCTGTTCCGTCAATTAGACACATCTCACGTGTAGTATTTGATCAATTTTCATACATGTCTACACCCAGAAAGCCATCGCCACAATCAAGAGAGCTAACATGTCCACCACTCCCCAAGACGGGCAATTTTCCGATGCCCATATTTACCCCTTCCCACCGCCGTCCCTCCCTGGTAACCATAAGTTTGTTTCTCTATGTCTGTGGCTCTATTTGTCTTTTGCAGTTAAGATCATTTCTGTCTTTTTTTCTTAGATTTCACATGGAAGTTGTGTCATGCGGCATTTTTCTCTCTTCTGGCTTACTTCACTCAGAATGACTATCTCTGTGTCCAACCATGTTGCCGCAAATGGCATGGTTCCATCCTTTTTCGCGGCTGTGTAGTATTCCGCGGCATAAAAAGACAACGACTTCTTTATCCAGTCACCAGTCGTTAGATGTTGGGGTTAGTTCCACGTCCTGGCTAATACAAACAGGGCTGCTGTGAGCATTGAGGTGCATGGGACTTTTTGAGTTAGAGTTTTCTCTTGACATATCCCCAGGCGTGGGAAGGCTGGATCATCAGGTAAGTCCATTTGTAGGTTTTTAAGGAACCTCCATCCCGTCTTCTCTAGTGACAATGCAGCCCGTCTTCCTGAAGCAGAGCCATGCTCACAAAGTAACGGATATTCCTAGAGGTCAGACATGACGTGCATTCAGCTTGGCCTGTTCCAGAAGAAGAGGGCAGTCTGGCAGGGCTGGAGGAGAGTGACCAGGGGAGTGTGGGACAGGCAGGATTCACACCACGTGGGGACATGACAGGCTGGGATAAGGAGCCTGGGCTTCCAGTCATGCCTTGGTAAGCATGGGGCACTGGTTCCAGGACTCCCCACAGATGCCAAAATCCATGGATGCTGATGCCTCTTATACAAAATGACATAGGACTTTATTTTTTACATACAAACATACTTTTCTTCCACGTTGTTGTCGTTTTTACAATGTTGTGTCGAATTCCAGTCTAGAGCACAATTTTCCACTTATGCATAAACATACCCATACAGTCATTGTCACATTCTCTTTCGCTGTGTCCTCCTGTGTACTTTAAATCATCTCTAGGTGACGCGCGGCATGCAAGGCAACGTGAATGCTATGTAAGCGGTTGCCGGTGTGTGGCAAGTTCAATTGTCGCTTTTCGAAACTTTCCGTTTTTTCCCGAATATTTTCAACCCACAGTTAGTTGAATCGGCTGGATCGGGAGCCCCTAGATACAGAGAACCCCCAAGCCCTTCCCACCTCGGAAATTTCCACTGGAAGCGCTGAAGGGGCCCAAAGAGAGGAGAAGAGCGCCCTCTAGCGGCTGCAAACGCTGAGGCATTCCTTCAGCCTATGCAGCGCGGGAGAGAAGGTTTCGGGCCGACTAGCGCAAAAGGAGGGCCCGCCTGGACAGGAAGGAGGAAGGACGACAGCGGAAGCCAGCTCGCACCCTTCCTGGAGCTAGCTGGTTGCAGTGAGGGACGCCGAGGAACTGGGGACACGTCGCGTGGGGAGGGGGGGGCAATCCTGGCGGCCAGGAGCAGGGTTCACACAGCTGGCACACAGTTTGCACGATCAAAATGACAAGGAGAGGGGGTGGGGGGAAGGGGCTGCCTCAGCACCGGGATCCTGACAAGGGCCATAGCGCCGCGACCTCAGCTAATGCGGCTCCCCTGCTAAGCCAGAAAAAGGAAACTGTGAGGCAAGATACTGCAGATTCCACCGCAGCCACACGGATGACTAGATCTCTAACCTGACAAAATGGAACCCTCGGAAACAGGAATCTTCCCTTTCTTCTACATTTTGACCTTGGGACAGGGAGCCACACTTCTCTGACGGGAACCGTCTTTACTCCGGCAGAGAGCTCAGTTTTCCAGGAATAAGTATGGAGAAAAAGTGTGCCGTGATGGTTTAGCAGTTCAAAGCGGAAGCCCGTCTTAGAAACGGGAAAAACATGCTTCTCAATGAAGTCGAGTTATGGCACGAAGCAGGAGGAAGTTTAAGGAAATCTCTCTTAATATCCATTCACCAGACAAGACTAGCCAGTCCTAAAAAGGCAGCACGTTAAATCAAGGAAGATTCTTGCTTCCTTTTTGGGGCGGGAGGGGGGCGGGGGGACATGAGAAACAATGCCGCATTTTAAAACAAGCCTTGGGGCCCTAGATACGGAGAGTGTTGTTGGGTGTTGAGGCTGAGAGGTGTTGCTGAGGAGAACATAAAGCTGCGTATAGACTGGTATGGGTTCCAAGTCTACCGCTGGAAAAAAATTAGCCAATCATGAGTCCATTTGATTGGGAAAGAAGTAAATAACTCAAAAATGGGAAAGACATGGGATTAAATAGCGGTAGCGAGCAATTAAATCCAAGATGTTTATACCTATATTTTCATTGCGAATGCAACAAACTGAAAGCAACTGTCTAAAAAGCAGGAACTGTAGCCCGCGCACGCGCACACACGCACACAATGGGGAACAGCAGAGAGGTAAAATATGCTAAATGTATCATGATTGAAAAACAAGATCTAATAGATTATCCCGTTTTTGAGACTGTTATAGCAATACTGGTCCAATTATATATATATAGTTATGAACTTAGAGATGACTTATTAAAACTTAGAGGGAATTTTAATTGGAAGACAATATAGCTTCCAAATCATTGAAGAGAAAACTAACCTCAAAAAAATTAATCAATGCAGCTAAGATGGAGTAACGGAGACCGTATTTACCATCGTAGGATAGACCCCAATGTGGATAAAATCTATGAAGCAATGCTTTTTAAGCCATGTGAAAACGATCATCCACTAGGACCTCGTCCTGCCGCCTCCATACCCAGGCTGCTAGGCCTCCTACTGCCACTACCAAGGATGTCCACCAGGTGGCGACATTGCCCCCCTCTGCTCCTGCTGCAGAGCCAGTCCTGAGCAGCCCTGCTCCAGGTTTTGGCAGGCCGCTCCCAGAAGCGCGCTCGTGGGCCTTGCTCCCTTTTAGCCACCAGCAAAGGGATCGAGGATGAGCACTGAGCCTCCTTACTCATCGAAGATCTAGGAACCTATCTGATTTCTGAGCAGTCCTTTACCCTCGTCTGCCGTCAGGTACTCTCCACCCGACTTGCAGAGTCCGCGGCTTGGGCAGCCTGCACGCTGGCCCCGGCCCGTCAGGATCTCTTCCCCCCACCCCCACCCCACCCCCACCCCCCGCACCCCCCCGGCCAAGAGGCCACGCGCGGTCGTGAGCAGGGCTCCAGGCCTCTGGAGCCGCGCCGCTTGGACTGCGTCCTGGCCCTGGGCTCGCGAGCTCCATGCCCTGGGCTGAGCCACTTAACATCTCTAAGCTAGTTTCCTCATCAGTACAATGAGGGCATAATCGGTATGGGAGGGGGGATCAGAATCTGGGGGGGACTACATTTCTGGTGATTGAAGATTATTTTCAGTTTGAATTATACAGTGAGGGACACCATACAATTTTTACTACTGCAGACTTCTGAAGGACAGCTTCTAGTATTCTTAAAACTAATGCATGCACGTACACACAAACACACGTGCACACACACTGACTCTGCTCCGCCTACATCCCCACGCACACACACACGGAGTCATGGACCACGCACACCCCCACAACATACACACAACCACACACGTCCTCAGGCGCGCGCACACACACGCAAAGTCACTGCCACGTGCCACACACGTCCAGGCTCAACTTTAGAATTCCCAGACTCAGGGGAGTCCTGCGAAGAAAGCGACAGTGCGGGGAGAGCCGATTCCCAGTCTCTGACCGCCAGCCTGACCCTTTTCTGCCCAATGCTGGGTCCATCCCATGCCCCAAGGGGCCTTGGATGTGCACAGGGGGACACTCAGACCTCACATCCGGGCTCTGTCCGTAACCTCCATGCCAACAGCTGCCCGTTGGCCTCTCTGTGAGTCCTGGGATGCTGAACTCCGGGGAGAGCCGGTGCAGAAACTACAAGCGGGACAGGGGCTGCTGGGGCAGGGCATTCGGGGTCCTGGGATTCCAGAGCACGGGGTGGAGCCAATGGGCGTGTCCCCTTGGCCCTGCTGACTCCACCCCGTAGAGGGCGTGGCCAGAGGGAGTGTCAGGGCCAGAGGGACCCTCTGTAGTTCAGGACCCAGGACAGCGCGGGGGTGTCGGGGGTGGGGGTTGGGGGGCCGCCCCTTGCCGTGGTCTAAGGGCAGAAGCCCTAAGGAAGGGCCGGAGGAGGCTGTAAGGTATCCTCACTGCCATCAATTAAAAAAACAAAAGCCCGCCGCAGGCGAGGGTGGGGAGGGTTTTGCTAGAACAACGGAAAGACGCTCGCAGAGGTCTGGCCGCAGAGGGCTGGGGGGCTTGCCAGGCTGATGAGGAACCGAGAGGCCGTCGGCCTCTAAACTCCACACGAATTCCTCCGGGTGACCCTGAGATGCAGGGAGACACGGAAAGCACGGTAAACACAGGCCGGAAGCTCAGCAGCCTGTTGCTTGCTTCACCGTCCGTCTGGCGTCCCCTCTGCTAGCAAGCAGCCTTTACCGCATCACCCACGGCTGACCCGGCTCAGGATTCCAGCTGATTTTCCACGGGTGGCATCACTTGCTGGTGACACGAAGCAGGCACGTTAGCCACCTCCCAAACCCTGAGGCTCCTCCTGGGAGGAGCCTGCGGGCCCCCAGTCCAGCCTCTGCGCCACGATGCTCCTTAGTGCCGCTCCCGGTTCGCTGCCCCGGCCTCTAGCTCTGGCCGGAACCTCGCTGGATTGGCGATAAATGGCACCCATGCACCACGTGTAAGCTTGGGGTCCAGATGTGACCATGGCTCGTCTCTTCTTCCCATCGATTGGGGGATTGTTCGGGCTTCATGTCATCGTGTTGGCAGGAAGGCCAGCACCGCCCCCCTGAGACCTCCCTGAAGACACATAGAAACATAGGACACAATGCAGCCCATCTCTTTGTTTTAAAACACCTTTACAGGGCTACGAGTTCTGTTCCGTCAATTAGACACATCTCACGTGTAGTATTTGATCAATTTTCATACATGTCTACACCCAGAAAGCCATCGCCACAATCAAGAGAGCTAACATGTCCACCACTCCCCAAGACGGGCAATTTTCCGATTCCCATATTTACCCCTTCCCACCGCCGTCCCTCCCTGGTAACCATAAGTTTGTTTCTCTATGTCTGTGGCTCTATTTGTCTTTTGCAGTTAAGATCATTTCTGTCTTTTTTTCTTAGATTTCACATGGAAGTTGTGTCATGCGGCATTTTTCTCTCTTCTGGCTTACTTCACTCAGAATGACTATCTCTGTGTCCAACCATGTTGCCGCAAATGGCATGGTTCCATCCTTTTTCGCGGCTGTGTAGTATTCCGCGGCATAAAAAGACAACGACTTCTTTATCCAGTCACCAGTCGTTAGATGTTGGGGTTAGTTCCACGTCCTGGCTAATACAAACAGGGCTGCTGTGAGCATTGAGGTGCATGGGACTTTTTGAGTTAGAGTTTTCTCTTGACATATCCCCAGGCGTGGGAAGGCTGGATCATCAGGTAAGTCCATTTGTAGGTTTTTAAGGAACCTCCATCCCGTCTTCTCTAGTGACAATGCAGCCCGTCTTCCTGAAGCAGAGCCATGCTCACAAAGTAACGGATATTCCTAGAGGTCAGACATGACGTGCATTCAGCTTGGCCTGTTCCAGAAGAAGAGGGCAGTCTGGCAGGGCTGGAGGAGAGTGACCAGGGGAGTGTGGGACAGGCAGGATTCACACCACGTGGGGACATGACAGGCTGGGATAAGGAGCCTGGGCTTCCAGTCATGCCTTGGTAAGCATGGGGCACTGGTTCCAGGACTCCCCACAGATGCCAAAATCCATGGATGCTGATGCCTCTTATACAAAATGACATAGGACTTTATTTTTTACATACAAACATACTTTTCTTCCACGTTGTTGTCGTTTTTACAATGTTGTGTCGAATTCCAGTCTAGAGCACAATTTTCCACTTATGCATAAACATACCCATACAGTCATTGTCACATTCTCTTTCGCTGTGTCCTCCTGTGTACTTTAAATCATCTCTAGGTGACGCGCGGCATGCAAGGCAACGTGAATGCTATGTAAGCGGTTGCCGGTGTGTGGCAAGTTCAATTGTCGCTTTTCGAAACTTTCCGTTTTTTCCCGAATATTTTCAACCCACAGTTAGTTGAATCGGCTGGATCGGGAGCCCCTAGATACAGAGAACCCCCAAGCCCTTCCCACCTCGGAAATTTCCACTGGAAGCGCTGAAGGGGCCCAAAGAGAGGAGAAGAGCGCCCTCTAGCGGCTGCAAACGCTGAGGCATTCCTTCAGCCTATGCAGCGCGGGAGAGAAGGTTTCGGGCCGACTAGCGCAAAAGGAGGGCCCGCCTGGACAGGAAGGAGGAAGGACGACAGCGGAAGCCAGCTCGCACCCTTCCTGGAGCTAGCTGGTTGCAGTGAGGGACGCCGAGGAACTGGGGACACGTCGCGTGGGGAGGGGGGGGGCAATCCTGGCGGCCAGGAGCAGGGTTCACACAGCTGGCACCCAGTTTGCACGATCAAAATGACAAGGAGAGGGGGTGGGGGGAAGGGGCTGCCTCAGCACCGGGATCCTGACAAGGGCCATAGCGCCGCGACCTCAGCTAATGCGGCTCCCCTGCTAAGCCAGAAAAAGGAAACTGTGAGGCAAGATACTGCAGATTCCACCGCAGCCACACGGATGACTAGATCTCTAACCTGACAAAATGGAACCCTCGGAAACAGGAATCTTCCCTTTCTTCTACATTTTGACCTTGGGACAGGGAGCCACACTTCTCTGACGGGAACCGTCTTTACTCCGGCAGAGAGCTCAGTTTTCCAGGAATAAGTATGGAGAAAAAGTGTGCCGTGATGGTTTAGCAGTTCAAAGCGGAAGCCCGTCTTAGAAACGGGAAAAACATGCTTCTCAATGAAGTCGAGTTATGGCACGAAGCAGGAGGAAGTTTAAGGAAATCTCTCTTAATATCCATTCACCAGACAAGACTAGCCAGTCCTAAAAAGGCAGCACGTTAAATCAAGGAAGATTCTTGCTTCCTTTTTGGGGCGGGAGGGGGGCGGGGGGACATGAGAAACAATGCCGCATTTTAAAACAAGCCTTGGGGCCCTAGATACGGAGAGTGTTGTTGGGTGTTGAGGCTGAGAGGTGTTGCTGAGGAGAACATAAAGCTGCGTATAGACTGGTATGGGTTCCAAGTCTACCGCTGGAAAAAAATTAGCCAATCATGAGTCCATTTGATTGGGAAAGAAGTAAATAACTCAAAAATGGGAAAGACATGGGATTAAATAGCGGTAGCGAGCAATTAAATCCAAGATGTTTATACCTATATTTTCATTGCGAATGCAACAAACTGAAAGCAACTGTCTAAAAAGCAGGAACTGTAGCCCGCGCACGCGCACACACGCACACAATGGGGAACAGCAGAGAGGTAAAATATGCTAAATGTATCATGATTGAAAAACAAGATCTAATAGATTATCCCGTTTTTGAGACTGTTATAGCAATACTGGTCCAATTATATATATATAGTTATGAACTTAGAGATGACTTATTAAAACTTAGAGGGAATTTTAATTGGAAGACAATATAGCTTCCAAATCATTGAAGAGAAAACTAACCTCAAAAAAATTAATCAATGCAGCTAAGATGGAGTAACGGAGACCGTATTTACCATCGTAGGATAGACCCCAATGTGGATAAAATCTATGAAGCAATGCTTTTTAAGCCATGTGAAAACGATCATCCACTAGGACCTCGTCCTGCCGCCTCCATACCCAGGCTGCTAGGCCTCCTACTGCCACTACCAAGGATGTCCACCAGGTGGCGACATTGCCCCCCTCTGCTCCTGCTGCAGAGCCAGTCCTGAGCAGCCCTGCTCCAGGTTTTGGCAGGCCGCTCCCAGAAGCGCGCTCGTGGGCCTTGCTCCCTTTTAGCCACCAGCAAAGGGATCGAGGATGAGCACTGAGCCTCCTTACTCATCGAAGATCTAGGAACCTATCTGATTTCTGAGCAGTCCTTTACCCTCGTCTGCCGTCAGGTACTCTCCACCCGACTTGCAGAGTCCGCGGCTTGGGCAGCCTGCACGCTGGCCCCGGCCCGTCAGGATCTCTTCCCCCCACCCCCACCCCACCCCCACCCCCCGCACCCCCCCGGCCAAGAGGCCACGCGCGGTCGTGAGCAGGGCTCCAGGCCTCTGGAGCCGCGCCGCTTGGACTGCGTCCTGGCCCTGGGCTCGCGAGCTCCATGCCCTGGGCTGAGCCACTTAACATCTCTAAGCTAGTTTCCTCATCAGTACAATGAGGGCATAATCGGTATGGGAGGGGGGATCAGAATCTGGGGGGGACTACATTTCTGGTGATTGAAGATTATTTTCAGTTTGAATTATACAGTGAGGGACACCATACAATTTTTACTACTGCAGACTTCTGAAGGACAGCTTCTAGTATTCTTAAAACTAATGCATGCACGTACACACAAACACACGTGCACACACACTGACTCTGCTCCGCCTACATCCCCACGCACACACACACGGAGTCATGGACCACGCACACCCCCACAACATACACACAACCACACACGTCCTCAGGCGCGCGCACACACACGCAAAGTCACTGCCACGTGCCACACACGTCCAGGCTCAACTTTAGAATTCCCAGACTCAGGGGAGTCCTGCGAAGAAAGCGACAGTGCGGGGAGAGCCGATTCCCAGTCTCTGACCGCCAGCCTGACCCTTTTCTGCCCAATGCTGGGTCCATCCCATGCCCCAAGGGGCCTTGGATGTGCACAGGGGGACACTCAGACCTCACATCCGGGCTCTGTCCGTAACCTCCATGCCAACAGCTGCCCGTTGGCCTCTCTGTGAGTCCTGGGATGCTGAACTCCGGGGAGAGCCGGTGCAGAAACTACAAGCGGGACAGGGGCTGCTGGGGCAGGGCATTCGGGGTCCTGGGATTCCAGAGCACGGGGTGGAGCCAATGGGCGTGTCCCCTTGGCCCTGCTGACTCCACCCCGTAGAGGGCGTGGCCAGAGGGAGTGTCAGGGCCAGAGGGACCCTCTGTAGTTCAGGACCCAGGACAGCGCGGGGGTGTCGGGGGTGGGGGTTGGGGGGCCGCCCCTTGCCGTGGTCTAAGGGCAGAAGCCCTAAGGAAGGGCCGGAGGAGGCTGTAAGGTATCCTCACTGCCATCAATTAAAAAAACAAAAGCCCGCCGCAGGCGAGGGTGGGGAGGGTTTTGCTAGAACAACGGAAAGACGCTCGCAGAGGTCTGGCCGCAGAGGGCTGGGGGGCTTGCCAGGCTGATGAGGAACCGAGAGGCCGTCGGCCTCTAAACTCCACACGAATTCCTCCGGGTGACCCTGAGATGCAGGGAGACACGGAAAGCACGGTAAACACAGGCCGGAAGCTCAGCAGCCTGTTGCTTGCTTCACCGTCCGTCTGGCGTCCCCTCTGCTAGCAAGCAGCCTTTACCGCATCACCCACGGCTGACCCGGCTCAGGATTCCAGCTGATTTTCCACGGGTGGCATCACTTGCTGGTGACACGAAGCAGGCACGTTAGCCACCTCCCAAACCCTGAGGCTCCTCCTGGGAGGAGCCTGCGGGCCCCCAGTCCAGCCTCTGCGCCACGATGCTCCTTAGTGCCGCTCCCGGTTCGCTGCCCCGGCCTCTAGCTCTGGCCGGAACCTCGCTGGATTGGCGATAAATGGCACCCATGCACCACGTGTAAGCTTGGGGTCCAGATGTGACCATGGCTCGTCTCTTCTTCCCATCGATTGGGGGATTGTTCGGGCTTCATGTCATCGTGTTGGCAGGAAGGCCAGCACCGCCCCCCTGAGACCTCCCTGAAGACACATAGAAACATAGGACACAATGCAGCCCATCTCTTTGTTTTAAAACACCTTTACAGGGCTACGAGTTCTGTTCCGTCAATTAGACACATCTCACGTGTAGTATTTGATCAATTTTCATACATGTCTACACCCAGAAAGCCATCGCCACAATCAAGAGAGCTAACATGTCCACCACTCCCCAAGACGGGCAATTTTCCGATTCCCATATTTACCCCTTCCCACCGCCGTCCCTCCCTGGTAACCATAAGTTTGTTTCTCTATGTCTGTGGCTCTATTTGTCTTTTGCAGTTAAGATCATTTCTGTCTTTTTTTCTTAGATTTCACATGGAAGTTGTGTCATGCGGCATTTTTCTCTCTTCTGGCTTACTTCACTCAGAATGACTATCTCTGTGTCCAACCATGTTGCCGCAAATGGCATGGTTCCATCCTTTTTCGCGGCTGTGTAGTATTCCGCGGCATAAAAAGACAACGACTTCTTTATCCAGTCACCAGTCGTTAGATGTTGGGGTTAGTTCCACGTCCTGGCTAATACAAACAGGGCTGCTGTGAGCATTGAGGTGCATGGGACTTTTTGAGTTAGAGTTTTCTCTTGACATATCCCCAGGCGTGGGAAGGCTGGATCATCAGGTAAGTCCATTTGTAGGTTTTTAAGGAACCTCCATCCCGTCTTCTCTAGTGACAATGCAGCCCGTCTTCCTGAAGCAGAGCCATGCTCACAAAGTAACGGATATTCCTAGAGGTCAGACATGACGTGCATTCAGCTTGGCCTGTTCCAGAAGAAGAGGGCAGTCTGGCAGGGCTGGAGGAGAGTGACCAGGGGAGTGTGGGACAGGCAGGATTCACACCACGTGGGGACATGACAGGCTGGGATAAGGAGCCTGGGCTTCCAGTCATGCCTTGGTAAGCATGGGGCACTGGTTCCAGGACTCCCCACAGATGCCAAAATCCATGGATGCTGATGCCTCTTATACAAAATGACATAGGACTTTATTTTTTACATACAAACATACTTTTCTTCCACGTTGTTGTCGTTTTTACAATGTTGTGTCGAATTCCAGTCTAGAGCACAATTTTCCACTTATGCATAAACATACCCATACAGTCATTGTCACATTCTCTTTCGCTGTGTCCTCCTGTGTACTTTAAATCATCTCTAGGTGACGCGCGGCATGCAAGGCAACGTGAATGCTATGTAAGCGGTTGCCGGTGTGTGGCAAGTTCAATTGTCGCTTTTCGAAACTTTCCGTTTTTTCCCGAATATTTTCAACCCACAGTTAGTTGAATCGGCTGGATCGGGAGCCCCTAGATACAGAGAACCCCCAAGCCCTTCCCACCTCGGAAATTTCCACTGGAAGCGCTGAAGGGGCCCAAAGAGAGGAGAAGAGCGCCCTCTAGCGGCTGCAAACGCTGAGGCATTCCTTCAGCCTATGCAGCGCGGGAGAGAAGGTTTCGGGCCGACTAGCGCAAAAGGAGGGCCCGCCTGGACAGGAAGGAGGAAGGACGACAGCGGAAGCCAGCTCGCACCCTTCCTGGAGCTAGCTGGTTGCAGTGAGGGACGCCGAGGAACTGGGGACACGTCGCGTGGGGAGGGGGGGGGCAATCCTGGCGGCCAGGAGCAGGGTTCACACAGCTGGCACCCAGTTTGCACGATCAAAATGACAAGGAGAGGGGGTGGGGGGAAGGGGCTGCCTCAGCACCGGGATCCTGACAAGGGCCATAGCGCCGCGACCTCAGCTAATGCGGCTCCCCTGCTAAGCCAGAAAAAGGAAACTGTGAGGCAAGATACTGCAGATTCCACCGCAGCCACACGGATGACTAGATCTCTAACCTGACAAAATGGAACCCTCGGAAACAGGAATCTTCCCTTTCTTCTACATTTTGACCTTGGGACAGGGAGCCACACTTCTCTGACGGGAACCGTCTTTACTCCGGCAGAGAGCTCAGTTTTCCAGGAATAAGTATGGAGAAAAAGTGTGCCGTGATGGTTTAGCAGTTCAAAGCGGAAGCCCGTCTTAGAAACGGGAAAAACATGCTTCTCAATGAAGTCGAGTTATGGCACGAAGCAGGAGGAAGTTTAAGGAAATCTCTCTTAATATCCATTCACCAGACAAGACTAGCCAGTCCTAAAAAGGCAGCACGTTAAATCAAGGAAGATTCTTGCTTCCTTTTTGGGGCGGGAGGGGGGCGGGGGGACATGAGAAACAATGCCGCATTTTAAAACAAGCCTTGGGGCCCTAGATACGGAGAGTGTTGTTGGGTGTTGAGGCTGAGAGGTGTTGCTGAGGAGAACATAAAGCTGCGTATAGACTGGTATGGGTTCCAAGTCTACCGCTGGAAAAAAATTAGCCAATCATGAGTCCATTTGATTGGGAAAGAAGTAAATAACTCAAAAATGGGAAAGACATGGGATTAAATAGCGGTAGCGAGCAATTAAATCCAAGATGTTTATACCTATATTTTCATTGCGAATGCAACAAACTGAAAGCAACTGTCTAAAAAGCAGGAACTGTAGCCCGCGCACGCGCACACACGCACACAATGGGGAACAGCAGAGAGGTAAAATATGCTAAATGTATCATGATTGAGAAACAAGATCTAATAGATTATCCCGTTTTTGAGACTGTTATAGCAATACTGGTCCAATTATATATATAGTTATGAACTTAGAGATGACTTATTAAAACTTAGAGGGAATTTTAATTGGAAGACAATATAGCTTCCAAATCATTGAAGAGAAAACTAACCTCAAAAAAATTAATCAATGCAGCTAAGATGGAGTAACGGAGACCGTATTTACCATCGTAGGATAGACCCCAATGTGGATAAAATCTATGAAGCAATGCTTTTTAAGCCATGTGAAAACGATCATCCACTAGGACCTCGTCCTGCCGCCTCCATACCCAGGCTGCTAGGCCTCCTACTGCCACTACCAAGGATGTCCACCAGGTGGCGACATTGCCCCCCTCTGCTCCTGCTGCAGAGCCAGTCCTGAGCAGCCCTGCTCCAGGTTTTGGCAGGCCGCTCCCAGAAGCGCGCTCGTGGGCCTTGCTCCCTTTTAGCCACCAGCAAAGGGATCGAGGATGAGCACTGAGCCTCCTTACTCATCGAAGATCTAGGAACCTATCTGATTTCTGAGCAGTCCTTTACCCTCGTCTGCCGTCAGGTACTCTCCACCCGACTTGCAGAGTCCGCGGCTTGGGCAGCCTGCACGCTGGCCCCGGCCCGTCAGGATCTCTTCCCCCCACCCCCACCCCACCCCCACCCCCCGCACCCCCCCGGCCAAGAGGCCACGCGCGGTCGTGAGCAGGGCTCCAGGCCTCTGGAGCCGCGCCGCTTGGACTGCGTCCTGGCCCTGGGCTCGCGAGCTCCATGCCCTGGGCTGAGCCACTTAACATCTCTAAGCTAGTTTCCTCATCAGTACAATGAGGGCATAATCGGTATGGGAGGGGGGATCAGAATCTGGGGGGGACTACATTTCTGGTGATTGAAGATTATTTTCAGTTTGAATTATACAGTGAGGGACACCATACAATTTTTACTACTGCAGACTTCTGAAGGACAGCTTCTAGTATTCTTAAAACTAATGCATGCACGTACACACAAACACACGTGCACACACACTGACTCTGCTCCGCCTACATCCCCACGCACACACACACGGAGTCATGGACCACGCACACCCCCACAACATACACACAACCACACACGTCCTCAGGCGCGCGCACACACACGCAAAGTCACTGCCACGTGCCACACACGTCCAGGCTCAACTTTAGAATTCCCAGACTCAGGGGAGTCCTGCGAAGAAAGCGACAGTGCGGGGAGAGCCGATTCCCAGTCTCTGACCGCCAGCCTGACCCTTTTCTGCCCAATGCTGGGTCCATCCCATGCCCCAAGGGGCCTTGGATGTGCACAGGGGGACACTCAGACCTCACATCCGGGCTCTGTCCGTAACCTCCATGCCAACAGCTGCCCGTTGGCCTCTCTGTGAGTCCTGGGATGCTGAACTCCGGGGAGAGCCGGTGCAGAAACTACAAGCGGGACAGGGGCTGCTGGGGCAGGGCATTCGGGGTCCTGGGATTCCAGAGCACGGGGTGGAGCCAATGGGCGTGTCCCCTTGGCCCTGCTGACTCCACCCCGTAGAGGGCGTGGCCAGAGGGAGTGTCAGGGCCAGAGGGACCCTCTGTAGTTCAGGACCCAGGACAGCGCGGGGGTGTCGGGGGTGGGGGTTGGGGGGCCGCCCCTTGCCGTGGTCTAAGGGCAGAAGCCCTAAGGAAGGGCCGGAGGAGGCTGTAAGGTATCCTCACTGCCATCAATTAAAAAAACAAAAGCCCGCCGCAGGCGAGGGTGGGGAGGGTTTTGCTAGAACAACGGAAAGACGCTCGCAGAGGTCTGGCCGCAGAGGGCTGGGGGGCTTGCCAGGCTGATGAGGAACCGAGAGGCCGTCGGCCTCTAAACTCCACACGAATTCCTCCGGGTGACCCTGAGATGCAGGGAGACACGGAAAGCACGGTAAACACAGGCCGGAAGCTCAGCAGCCTGTTGCTTGCTTCACCGTCCGTCTGGCGTCCCCTCTGCTAGCAAGCAGCCTTTACCGCATCACCCACGGCTGACCCGGCTCAGGATTCCAGCTGATTTTCCACGGGTGGCATCACTTGCTGGTGACACGAAGCAGGCACGTTAGCCACCTCCCAAACCCTGAGGCTCCTCCTGGGAGGAGCCTGCGGGCCCCCAGTCCAGCCTCTGCGCCACGATGCTCCTTAGTGCCGCTCCCGGTTCGCTGCCCCGGCCTCTAGCTCTGGCCGGAACCTCGCTGGATTGGCGATAAATGGCACCCATGCACCACGTGTAAGCTTGGGGTCCAGATGTGACCATGGCTCGTCTCTTCTTCCCATCGATTGGGGGATTGTTCGGGCTTCATGTCATCGTGTTGGCAGGAAGGCCAGCACCGCCCCCCTGAGACCTCCCTGAAGACACATAGAAACATAGGACACAATGCAGCCCATCTCTTTGTTTTAAAACACCTTTACAGGGCTACGAGTTCTGTTCCGTCAATTAGACACATCTCACGTGTAGTATTTGATCAATTTTCATACATGTCTACACCCAGAAAGCCATCGCCACAATCAAGAGAGCTAACATGTCCACCACTCCCCAAGACGGGCAATTTTCCGATTCCCATATTTACCCCTTCCCACCGCCGTCCCTCCCTGGTAACCATAAGTTTGTTTCTCTATGTCTGTGGCTCTATTTGTCTTTTGCAGTTAAGATCATTTCTGTCTTTTTTTCTTAGATTTCACATGGAAGTTGTGTCATGCGGCATTTTTCTCTCTTCTGGCTTACTTCACTCAGAATGACTATCTCTGTGTCCAACCATGTTGCCGCAAATGGCATGGTTCCATCCTTTTTCGCGGCTGTGTAGTATTCCGCGGCATAAAAAGACAACGACTTCTTTATCCAGTCACCAGTCGTTAGATGTTGGGGTTAGTTCCACGTCCTGGCTAATACAAACAGGGCTGCTGTGAGCATTGAGGTGCATGGGACTTTTTGAGTTAGAGTTTTCTCTTGACATATCCCCAGGCGTGGGAAGGCTGGATCATCAGGTAAGTCCATTTGTAGGTTTTTAAGGAACCTCCATCCCGTCTTCTCTAGTGACAATGCAGCCCGTCTTCCTGAAGCAGAGCCATGCTCACAAAGTAACGGATATTCCTAGAGGTCAGACATGACGTGCATTCAGCTTGGCCTGTTCCAGAAGAAGAGGGCAGTCTGGCAGGGCTGGAGGAGAGTGACCAGGGGAGTGTGGGACAGGCAGGATTCACACCACGTGGGGACATGACAGGCTGGGATAAGGAGCCTGGGCTTCCAGTCATGCCTTGGTAAGCATGGGGCACTGGTTCCAGGACTCCCCACAGATGCCAAAATCCATGGATGCTGATGCCTCTTATACAAAATGACATAGGACTTTATTTTTTACATACAAACATACTTTTCTTCCACGTTGTTGTCGTTTTTACAATGTTGTGTCGAATTCCAGTCTAGAGCACAATTTTCCACTTATGCATAAACATACCCATACAGTCATTGTCACATTCTCTTTCGCTGTGTCCTCCTGTGTACTTTAAATCATCTCTAGGTGACGCGCGGCATGCAAGGCAACGTGAATGCTATGTAAGCGGTTGCCGGTGTGTGGCAAGTTCAATTGTCGCTTTCCGAAACTTTCCGTTTTTTCCCGAATATTTTCAACCCACAGTTAGTTGAATCGGCTGGATCGGGAGCCCCTAGATACAGAGAACCCCCAAGCCCTTCCCACCTCGGAAATTTCCACTGGAAGCGCTGAAGGGGCCCAAAGAGAGGAGAAGAGCGCCCTCTAGCGGCTGCAAACGCTGAGGCATTCCTTCAGGCTATGCAGCGCGGGAGAGAAGGTTTCGGGCCGACTAGCGCAAAAGGAGGGCCCGCCTGGACAGGAAGGAGGAAGGACGACAGCGGAAGCCAGCTCGCACCCTTCCTGGAGCTAGCTGGTTGCAGTGAGGGACGCCGAGGAACTGGGGACACGTCGCGTGGGGGGGGGGGCAATTCTGGCGGCCAGGAGCAGGGTTCACACAGCTGGCACCCAGTTTGCACGATCAAAATGACAAGGAGAGGGGGTGGGGGGAAGGGGCTGCCTCAGCACCGGGATCCTGACAAGGGCCATAGCGCCGCGACCTCAGCTAATGCGGCTCCCCTGCTAAGCCAGAAAAAGGAAACTGTGAGGCAAGATACTGCAGATTCCACCGCAGCCACACGGATGACTAGATCTCTAACCTGACAAAATGGAACCCTCGGAAACAGGAATCTTCCCTTTCTTCTACATTTTGACCTTGGGACAGGGAGCCACACTTCTCTGACGAGAACCGTCTTTACTCCGGCAGAGAGCTCAGTTTTCCAGGAATAAGTATGGAGAAAAAGTGTGCCGTGATGGTTTAGCAGTTCAAAGCGGAAGCCCGTCTTAGAAACGGGAAAAACATGCTTCTCAATGAAGTCGAGTTATGGCACGAAGCAGGAGGAAGTCTAAGGAAATCTCTCTTAATATCCATTCACCAGACAAGACTAGCCAGTCCTAAAAAGGCAGCACGTTAAATCAAGGAAGATTCTTGCTTCCTTTTTGGGGCGGGAGGGGGGCGGGGGGACATGAGAAACAATGCCGCATTTTAAAACAAGCCTTGGGGCCCTAGATACGGAGAGTGTTGTTGGGTGTTGAGGCTGAGAGGTGTTGCTGAGGAGAACATAAAGCTGCGTATAGACTGGTATGGGTTCCAAGTCTACCGCTGGAAAAAAATTAGCCAATCATGAGTCCATTTGATTGGGAAAGAAGTAAATAACTCAAAAATGGGAAAGACATGGGATTAAATAGCGGTAGCGAGCAATTAAATCCAAGATGTTTATACCTATATTTTCATTGCGAATGCAACAAACTGAAAGCAACTGTCTAAAAAGCAGGAACTGTAGCCCGCGCACGCGCACACACGCACACAATGGGGAACAGCAGAGAGGTAAAATATGCTAAATGTATCATGATTGAGAAACAAGATCTAATAGATTATCCCGTTTTTGAGACTGTTATAGCAATACTGGTCCAATTATATATATAGTTATGAACTTAGAGATGACTTATTAAAACTTAGAGGGAATTTTAATTGGAAGACAATATAGCTTCCAAATCATTGAAGAGAAAACTAACCTCAAAAAAATTAATCAATGCAGCTAAGATGGAGTAACGGAGACCGTATTTACCATCGTAGGATAGACCCCAATGTGGATAAAATCTATGAAGCAATGCTTTTTAAGCCATGTGAAAACGATCATCCACTAGGACCTCGTCCTGCCGCCTCCATACCCAGGCTGCTAGGCCTCCTACTGCCACTACCAAGGATGTCCACCAGGTGGCGACATTGCCCCCCTCTGCTCCTGCTGCAGAGCCAGTCCTGAGCAGCCCTGCTCCAGGTTTTGGCAGGCCGCTCCCAGAAGCGCGCTCGTGGGCCTTGCTTCCTTTTAGCCACCAGCAAAGGGATCGAGGATGAGCACTGAGCCTCCTTACTCATCGAAGATCTAGGAACCTATCTGATTTCTGAGCAGTCCTTTACCCTCGTCTGCCGTCAGGTACTCTCCACCCGACTTGCAGAGTCCGCGGCTTGGGCAGCCTGCACGCTGGCCCCGGCCCGTCAGGATCTCTTCCCCCCACCCCCACCCCACCCCCACCCCCCGCACCTCCCCCGGCCAAGAGGCCACGCGCGGTCGTGAGCAGGGCTCCAGGCCTCTGGAGCCGCACCGCTTGGACTGCGTCCTGGCCCTGGGCTCGCGAGCTCCATGCCCTGGGCTGAGCCACTTAACATCTCTAAGCTAGTTTCCTCATCAGTACAATGAGGGCATAATCGGTATGGGAGGGGGGATCAGAATCTGGGGGGGACTACATTTCTGGTGATTGAAGATTATTTTCAGTTTGAATTATACAGTGAGGGACACCATACAATTTTTACTACTGCAGACTTCTGAAGGACAGCTTCTAGTATTCTTAAAACTAATGCATGCACGTACACACAAACACACGTGCACACACACTGACTCTGCTCCGCCTACATCCCCACGCACACACACACGGAGTCATGGACCACGCACACCCCCACAACATACACACAACCACACACGTCCTCAGGCGCGCGCACACACACGCAAAGTCACTGTCACGTGCCACACACGTCCAGGCTCAACTTTAGAATTCCCAGACTCAGGGGAGTCCTGCGAAGAAAGCGACAGTGCGGGGAGAGCCGATTCCCAGTCTCTGACCGCCAGCCTGACCCTTTTCTGCCCAATGCTGGGTCCATCCCATGCCCCAAGGGGCCTTGGATGTGCACAGGGGGACACTCAGACCTCACATCCGGGCTCTGTCCGTAACCTCCATGCCAACAGCTGCCCGTTGGCCTCTCTGTGAGTCCTGGGATGCTGAACTCCGGGGAGAGCCGGTGCAGAAACTACAAGCGGGACAGGGGCTGCTGGGGCAGGGCATTCGGGGTCCTGGGATTCCAGAGCACGGGGTGGAGCCAATGGGCGTGTCCCCTTGGCCCTGCTGACTCCACCCCGTAGAGGGCGTGGCCAGAGGGAGTGTCAGGGCCAGAGGGACCCTCTGTAGTTCAGGACCCAGGACAGCGCGGGGGTGTCGGGGGTGGGGGTTGGGGGGCCGCCCCTTGCCGTGGTCTAAGGGCAGAAGCCCTAAGGAAGGGCCGGAGGAGGCTGTAAGGTATCCTCACTGCCATCAATTAAAAAAACAAAAGCCCGCCGCAGGCGAGGGTGGGGAGGGTTTTGCTAGAACAAGGGAAAGACGCTCGCAGAGGTCTGGCCGCAGAGGGCTGGGGGGCTTGCCAGGCTGATGAGGAACCGAGAGGCCGTCGGCCTCTAAACTCCACACGAATTCCTCCGGGTGACCCTGAGATGCAGGGAGACACGGAAAGCACGGTAAACACAGGCCGGAAGCTCAGCAGCCTGTTGCTTGCTTCACCGTCCGTCTGGCGTCCCCTCTGCTAGCAAGCAGCCTTTACCGCATCACCCACGGCTGACCCGGCTCAGGATTCCAGCTGATTTTCCACGGGTGGCATCACTTGCTGGTGACACGAAGCAGGCACGTTAGCCACCTCCCAAACCCTGAGGCTCCTCCTGGGAGGAGCCTGCGGGCCCCCAGTCCAGCCTCTGCGCCACGATGCTCCTTAGTGCCGCTCCCGGTTCGCTGCCCCGGCCTCTAGCTCTGGCCGGAACCTCGCTGGATTGGCGATAAATGGCACCCATGCACCACGTGTAAGCTTGGGGTCCAGATGTGACCATGGCTCGTCTCTTCTTCCCATCGATTGGGGGATTGTTCGGGCTTCATGTCATCGTGTTGGCAGGAAGGCCAGCACCGCCCCCCTGAGACCTCCCTGAAGACACATAGAAACATAGGACACAATGCAGCCCATCTCTTTGTTTTAAAACACCTTTACAGGGCTACGAGTTCTGTTCCGTCAATTAGACACATCTCACGTGTAGTATTTGATCAATTTTCATACATGTCTACACCCAGAAAGCCATCGCCACAATCAAGAGAGCTAACATGTCCACCACTCCCCAAGACGGGCAATTTTCCGATTCCCATATTTACCCCTTCCCACCGCCGTCCCTCCCTGGTAACCATAAGTTTGTTTCTCTATGTCTGTGGCTCTATTTGTCTTTTGCAGTTAAGATCATTTCTGTCTTTTTTTCTTAGATTTCACATGGAAGTTGTGTCATGCGGCATTTTTCTCTCTTCTGGCTTACTTCACTCAGAATGACTATCTCTGTGTCCAACCATGTTGCCGCAAATGGCATGGTTCCATCCTTTTTCGCGGCTGTGTAGTATTCCGCGGCATAAAAAGACAACGACTTCTTTATCCAGTCACCAGTCGTTAGATGTTGGGGTTAGTTCCACGTCCTGGCTAATACAAACAGGGCTGCTGTGAGCATTGAGGTGCATGGGACTTTTTGAGTTAGAGTTTTCTCTTGACATATCCCCAGGCGTGGGAAGGCTGGATCATCAGGTAAGTCCATTTGTAGGTTTTTAAGGAACCTCCATCCCGTCTTCTCTAGTGACAATGCAGCCCGTCTTCCTGAAGCAGAGCCATGCTCACAAAGTAACGGATATTCCTAGAGGTCAGACATGACGTGCATTCAGCTTGGCCTGTTCCAGAAGAAGAGGGCAGTCTGGCAGGGCTGGAGGAGAGTGACCAGGGGAGTGTGGGACAGGCAGGATTCACACCACGTGGGGACATGACAGGCTGGGATAAGGAGCCTGGGCTTCCAGTCATGCCTTGGTAAGCATGGGGCACTGGTTCCAGGACTCCCCACAGATGCCAAAATCCATGGATGCTGATGCCTCTTATACAAAATGACATAGGACTTTATTTTTTACATACAAACATACTTTTCTTCCACGTTGTTGTCGTTTTTACAATGTTGTGTCGAATTCCAGTCTAGAGCACAATTTTCCACTTATGCATAAACATACCCATACAGTCATTGTCACATTCTCTTTCGCTGTGTCCTCCTGTGTACTTTAAATCATCTCTAGGTGACGCGCGGCATGCAAGGCAACGTGAATGCTATGTAAGCGGTTGCCAGTGTGTGGCAAGTTCAATTGTCGCTTTTCGAAACTTTCCGTTTTTTCCCGAATATTTTCAACCCACAGTTAGTTGAATCGGCTGGATCGGGAGCCCCTAGATACAGAGAACCCCCAAGCCCTTCCCACCTCGGAAATTTCCACTGGAAGCGCTGAAGGGGCCCAAAGAGAGGAGAAGAGCGCCCTCTAGCGGCTGCAAACGCTGAGGCATTCCTTCAGCCTATGCAGCGCGGGAGAGAAGGTTTCGGGCCGACTAGCGCAAAAGGAGGGCCCGCCTGGACAGGAAGGAGGAAGGACGACAGCAGAAGCCAGCTCGCACCCTTCCTGGAGCTAGCTGGTTGCAGTGAGGGACGCCGAGGAACTGGGGACACGTCGCGTGGGGAGGGGGGGGGCAATCCTGGCGGCCAGGAGCAGGGTTCACACAGCTGGCACCCAGTTTGCACGATCAAAATGACAAGGAGAGGGGGTGGGGGGAAGGGGCTGCCTCAGCACCGGGATCCTGACAAGGGCCATAGCGCCGCGACCTCAGCTAATGCGGCTCCCCTGCTAAGCCAGAAAAAGGAAACTGTGAGGCAAGATACTGCAGATTCCACCGCAGCCACACGGATGACTAGATCTCTAACCTGACAAAATGGAACCCTCGGAAACAGGAATCTTCCCTTTCTTCTACATTTTGACCTTGGGACAGGGAGCCACACTTCTCTGACGGGAACCGTCTTTACTCCGGCAGAGAGCTCAGTTTTCCAGGAATAAGTATGGAGAAAAAGTGTGCCGTGATGGTTTAGCAGTTCAAAGCGGAAGCCCGTCTTAGAAACGGGAAAAACATGCTTCTCAATGAAGTCGAGTTATGGCACGAAGCAGGAGGAAGTTTAAGGAAATCTCTCTTAATATCCATTCACCAGACAAGACTAGCCAGTCCTAAAAAGGCAGCACGTTAAATCAAGGAAGATTCTTGCTTCCTTTTTGGGGCGGGAGGGGGGCGGGGGGACATGAGAAACAATGCCGCATTTTAAAACAAGCCTTGGGGCCCTAGATACGGAGAGTGTTGTTGGGTGTTGAGGCTGAGAGGTGTTGCTGAGGAGAACATAAAGCTGCGTATAGACTGGTATGGGTTCCAAGTCTACCGCTGGAAAAAAATTAGCCAATCATGAGTCCATTTGATTGGGAAAGAAGTAAATAACTCAAAAATGGGAAAGACATGGGATTAAATAGCGGTAGCGAGCAATTAAATCCAAGATGTTTATACCTATATTTTCATTGCGAATGCAACAAACTGAAAGCAACTGTCTAAAAAGCAGGAACTGTAGCCCGCGCACGCGCACACACGCACACAATGGGGAACAGCAGAGAGGTAAAATATGCTAAATGTATCATGATTGAGAAACAAGATCTAATAGATTATCCCGTTTTTGAGACTGTTATAGCAATACTGGTCCAATTATATATATAGTTATGAACTTAGAGATGACTTATTAAAACTTAGAGGGAATTTTAATTGGAAGACAATATAGCTTCCAAATCATTGAAGAGAAAACTAACCTCAAAAAAATTAATCAATGCAGCTAAGATGGAGTAACGGAGACCGTATTTACCATCGTAGGATAGACCCCAATGTGGATAAAATCTATGAAGCAATGCTTTTTAAGCCATGTGAAAACGATCATCCACTAGGACCTCGTCCTGCCGCCTCCATACCCAGGCTGCTAGGCCTCCTACTGCCACTACCAAGGATGTCCACCAGGTGGCGACATTGCCCCCCTCTGCTCCTGCTGCAGAGCCAGTCCTGAGCAGCCCTGCTCCAGGTTTTGGCAGGCCGCTCCCAGAAGCGCGCTCGTGGGCCTTGCTCCCTTTTAGCCACCAGCAAAGGGATCGAGGATGAGCACTGAGCCTCCTTACTCATCGAAGATCTAGGAACCTATCTGATTTCTGAGCAGTCCTTTACCCTCGTCTGCCGTCAGGTACTCTCCACCCGACTTGCAGAGTCCGCGGCTTGGGCAGCCTGCACGCTGGCCCCGGCCCGTCAGGATCTCTTCCCCCCACCCCCACCCCACCCCCACCCCCCGCACCCCCCCGGCCAAGAGGCCACGCGCGGTCGTGAGCAGGGCTCCAGGCCTCTGGAGCCGCGCCGCTTGGACTGCGTCCTGGCCCTGGGCTCGCGAGCTCCATGCCCTGGGCTGAGCCACTTAACATCTCTAAGCTAGTTTCCTCATCAGTACAATGAGGGCATAATCGGTATGGGAGGGGGGATCAGAATCTGGGGGGGACTACATTTCTGGTGATTGAAGATTATTTTCAGTTTGAATTATACAGTGAGGGACACCATACAATTTTTACTACTGCAGACTTCTGAAGGACAGCTTCTAGTATTCTTAAAACTAATGCATGCACGTACACACAAACACACGTGCACACACACTGACTCTGCTCCGCCTACATCCCCACGCACACACACACGGAGTCATGGACCACGCACACCCCCACAACATACACACAACCACACACGTCCTCAGGCGCGCGCACACACACGCAAAGTCACTGCCACGTGCCACACACGTCCAGGCTCAACTTTAGAATTCCCAGACTCAGGGGAGTCCTGCGAAGAAAGCGACAGTGCGGGGAGAGCCGATTCCCAGTCTCTGACCGCCAGCCTGACCCTTTTCTGCCCAATGCTGGGTCCATCCCATGCCCCAAGGGGCCTTGGATGTGCACAGGGGGACACTCAGACCTCACATCCGGGCTCTGTCCGTAACCTCCATGCCAACAGCTGCCCGTTGGCCTCTCTGTGAGTCCTGGGATGCTGAACTCCGGGGAGAGCCGGTGCAGAAACTACAAGCGGGTCAGGGGCTGCTGGGGCAGGGCATTCGGGGTCCTGGGATTCCAGAGCACGGGGTGGAGCCAATGGGCGTGTCCCCTTGGCCCTGCTGACTCCACCCCGTAGAGGGCGTGGCCAGAGGGAGTGTCAGGGCCAGAGGGACCCTCTGTAGTTCAGGACCCAGGACAGCGCGGGGGTGTCGGGGGTGGGGGTTGGGGGGCCGCCCCTTGCCGTGGTCTAAGGGCAGAAGCCCTAAGGAAGGGCCGGAGGAGGCTGTAAGGTATCCTCACTGCCATCAATTAAAAAAACAAAAGCCCGCCGCAGGCGAGGGTGGGGAGGGTTTTGCTAGAACAAGGGAAAGACGCTCGCAGAGGTCTGGCCGCAGAGGGCTGGGGGGCTTGCCAGGCTGATGAGGAACCGAGAGGCCGTCGGCCTCTAAACTCCACACGAATTCCTCCGGGTGACCCTGAGATGCAGGGAGACACGGAAAGCACGGTAAACACAGGCCGGAAGCTCAGCAGCCTGTTGCTTGCTTCACCGTCCGTCTGGCGTCCCCTCTGCTAGCAAGCAGCCTTTACCGCATCACCCACGGCTGACCCGGCTCAGGATTCCAGCTGATTTTCCACGGGTGGCATCACTTGCTGGTGACACGAAGCAGGCACGTTAGCCACCTCCCAAACCCTGAGGCTCCTCCTGGGAGGAGCCTGCGGGCCCCCAGTCCAGCCTCTGCGCCACGATGCTCCTTAGTGCCGCTCCCGGTTCGCTGCCCCGGCCTCTAGCTCTGGCCGGAACCTCGCTGGATTGGCGATAAATGGCACCCATGCACCACGTGTAAGCTTGGGGTCCAGATGTGACCATGGCTCGTCTCTTCTTCCCATCGATTGGGGGATTGTTCGGGCTTCATGTCATCGTGTTGGCAGGAAGGCCAGCACCGCCCCCCTGAGACCTCCCTGAAGACACATAGAAACATAGGACACAATGCAGCCCATCTCTTTGTTTTAAAACACCTTTACAGGGCTACGAGTTCTGTTCCGTCAATTAGACACATCTCACGTGTAGTATTTGATCAATTTTCATACATGTCTACACCCAGAAAGCCATCGCCACAATCAAGAGAGCTAACATGTCCACCACTCCCCAAGACGGGCAATTTTCCGATTCCCATATTTACCCCTTCCCACCGCCGTCCCTCCCTGGTAACCATAAGTTTGTTTCTCTATGTCTGTGGCTCTATTTGTCTTTTGCAGTTAAGATCATTTCTGTCTTTTTTTCTTAGATTTCACATGGAAGTTGTGTCATGCGGCATTTTTCTCTCTTCTGGCTTACTTCACTCAGAATGACTATCTCTGTGTCCAACCATGTTGCCGCAAATGGCATGGTTCCATCCTTTTTCGCGGCTGTGTAGTATTCCGCGGCATAAAAAGACAACGACTTCTTTATCCAGTCACCAGTCGTTAGATGTTGGGGTTAGTTCCACGTCCTGGCTAATACAAACAGGGCTGCTGTGAGCATTGAGGTGCATGGGACTTTTTGAGTTAGAGTTTTCTCTTGACATATCCCCAGGCGTGGGAAGGCTGGATCATCAGGTAAGTCCATTTGTAGGTTTTTAAGGAACCTCCATCCCGTCTTCTCTAGTGACAATGCAGCCCGTCTTCCTGAAGCAGAGCCATGCTCACAAAGTAACGGATATTCCTAGAGGTCAGACATGACGTGCATTCAGCTTGGCCTGTTCCAGAAGAAGAGGGCAGTCTGGCAGGGCTGGAGGAGAGTGACCAGGGGAGTGTGGGACAGGCAGGATTCACACCACGTGGGGACATGACAGGCTGGGATAAGGAGCCTGGGCTTCCAGTCATGCCTTGGTAAGCATGGGGCACTGGTTCCAGGACTCCCCACAGATGCCAAAATCCATGGATGCTGATGCCTCTTATACAAAATGACATAGGACTTTATTTTTTACATACAAACATACTTTTCTTCCACGTTGTTGTCGTTTTTACAATGTTGTGTCGAATTCCAGTCTAGAGCACAATTTTCCACTTATGCATAAACATACCCATACAGTCATTGTCACATTCTCTTTCGCTGTGTCCTCCTGTGTACTTTAAATCATCTCTAGGTGACGCGCGGCATGCAAGGCAACGTGAATGCTATGTAAGCGGTTGCCGGTGTGTGGCAAGTTCAATTGTCGCTTTTCGAAACTTTCCGTTTTTTCCCGAATATTTTCAACCCACAGTTAGTTGAATCGGCTGGATCGGGAGCCCCTAGATACAGAGAACCCCCAAGCCCTTCCCACCTCGGAAATTTCCACTGGAAGCGCTGAAGGGGCCCAAAGAGAGGAGAAGAGCGCCCTCTAGCGGCTGCAAACGCTGAGGCATTCCTTCAGCCTATGCAGCGCGGGAGAGAAGGTTTCGGGCCGACTAGCGCAAAAGGAGGGCCCGCCTGGACAGGAAGGAGGAAGGACGACAGCGGAAGCCAGCTCGCACCCTTCCTGGAGCTAGCTGGTTGCAGTGAGGGACGCCGAGGAACTGGGGACACGTCGCGTGGGGAGGGGGGGGGCAATCCTGGCGGCCAGGAGCAGGGTTCACACAGCTGGCACCCAGTTTGCACGATCAAAATGACAAGGAGAGGGGGTGGGGGGAAGGGGCTGCCTCAGCACCGGGATCCTGACAAGGGCCATAGCGCCGCGACCTCAGCTAATGCGGCTCCCCTGCTAAGCCAGAAAAAGGAAACTGTGAGGCAAGATACTGCAGATTCCACCGCAGCCACACGGATGACTAGATCTCTAACCTGACAAAATGGAACCCTCGGAAACAGGAATCTTCCCTTTCTTCTACACTTTGACCTTGGGACAGGGAGCCACACTTCTCTGACGGGAACCGTCTTTACTCCGGCAGAGAGCTCAGTTTTCCAGGAATAAGTATGGAGAAAAAGTGTGCCGTGATGGTTTAGCAGTTCAAAGCGGAAGCCCGTCTTAGAAACGGGAAAAACATGCTTCTCAATGAAGTCGAGTTATGGCACGAAGCAGGAGGAAGTTTAAGGAAATCTCTCTTAATATCCATTCACCAGACAAGACTAGCCAGTCCTAAAAAGGCAGCACGTTAAATCAAGGAAGATTCTTGCTTCCTTTTTGGGGCGGGAGGGGGGCGGGGGGACATGAGAAACAATGCCGCATTTTAAAACAAGCCTTGGGGCCCTAGATACGGAGAGTGTTGTTGGGTGTTGAGGCTGAGAGGTGTTGCTGAGGAGAACATAAAGCTGCGTATAGACTGGTATGGGTTCCAAGTCTACCGCTGGAAAAAAATTAGCCAATCATGAGTCCATTTGATTGGGAAAGAAGTAAATAACTCAAAAATGGGAAAGACATGGGATTAAATAGCGGTAGCGAGCAATTAAATCCAAGATGTTTATACCTATATTTTCATTGCGAATGCAACAAACTGAAAGCAACTGTCTAAAAAGCAGGAACTGTAGCCCGCGCACGCGCACACACGCACACAATGGGGAACAGCAGAGAGGTAAAATATGCTAAATGTATCATGATTGAGAAACAAGATCTAATAGATTATCCCGTTTTTGAGACTGTTATAGCAATACTGGTCCAATTATATATATAGTTATGAACTTAGAGATGACTTATTAAAACTTAGAGGGAATTTTAATTGGAAGACAATATAGCTTCCAAATCATTGAAGAGAAAACTAACCTCAAAAAAATTAATCAATGCAGCTAAGATGGAGTAACGGAGACCGTATTTACCATCGTAGGATAGACCCCAATGTGGATAAAATCTATGAAGCAATGCTTTTTAAGCCATGTGAAAACGATCATCCACTAGGACCTCGTCCTGCCGCCTCCATACCCAGGCTGCTAGGCCTCCTACTGCCACTACCAAGGATGTCCACCAGGTGGCGACATTGCCCCCCTCTGCTCCTGCTGCAGAGCCAGTCCTGAGCAGCCCTGCTCCAGGTTTTGGCAGGCCGCTCCCAGAAGCGCGCTCGTGGGCCTTGCTCCCTTTTAGCCACCAGCAAAGGGATCGAGGATGAGCACTGAGCCTCCTTACTCATCGAAGATCTAGGAACCTATCTGATTTCTGAGCAGTCCTTTACCCTCGTCTGCCGTCAGGTACTCTCCACCCGACTTGCAGAGTCCGCGGCTTGGGCAGCCTGCACGCTGGCCCCGGCCCGTCAGGATCTCTTCCCCCCACCCCCACCCCACCCCCACCCCCCGCACCTCCCCCGGCCAAGAGGCCACGCGCGGTCGTGAGCAGGGCTCCAGGCCTCTGGAGCCGCACCGCTTGGACTGCGTCCTGGCCCTGGGCTCGCGAGCTCCATGCCCTGGGCTGAGCCACTTAACATCTCTAAGCTAGTTTCCTCATCAGTACAATGAGGGCATAATCGGTATGGGGGGGAAAAAATCAGAATCTGGGGGGGACTACATTTCTGGTGATTGAAGATTATTTTCAGTTTGAATTATACAGTGAGGGACACCATACAATTTTTACTACTGCAGACTTCTGAAGGACAGCTTCTAGTATTCTTAAAACTAATGCATGCACGTACACACAAACACACGTGCACACACACTGACTCTGCTCCGCCTACATCCCCACGCACACACACACGGAGTCATGGACCACGCACACCCCCACAACATACACACAACCACACACGTCCTCAGGCGCGCGCACACACACGCAAAGTCACTGTCACGTGCCACACACGTCCAGGCTCAACTTTAGAATTCCCAGACTCAGGGGAGTCCTGCGAAGAAAGCGACAGTGCGGGGAGAGCCGATTCCCAGTCTCTGACCGCCAGCCTGACCCTTTTCTTCCCAATGCTGGGTCCATCCCATGCCCCAAGGGGCCTTGGATGTGCACAGGGGGACACTCAGACCTCACATCCGGGCTCTGTCCGTAACCTCCATGCCAACAGCTGCCCGTTGGCCTCTCTGTGAGTCCTGGGATGCTGAACTCCGGGGAGAGCCGGTGCAGAAACTACAAGCGGGTCAGGGGCTGCTGGGGCAGGGCATTCGGGGTCCTGGGATTCCAGAGCACGGGGTGGAGCCAATGGGCGTGTCCCCTTGGCCCTGCTGACTCCACCCCGTAGAGGGCGTGGCCAGAGGGAGTGTCAGGGCCAGAGGGACCCTCTGTAGTTCAGGACCCAGGACAGCGCGGGGGTGTCGGGGGTGGGGGTTGGGGGGCCGCCCCTTGCCGTGGTCTAAGGGCAGAAGCCCTAAGGAAGGGCCGGAGGAGGCTGTAAGGTATCCTCACTGCCATCAATTAAAAAAACAAAAGCCCGCCGCAGGCGAGGGTGGGGAGGGTTTTGCTAGAACAACGGAAAGACGCTCGCAGAGGTCTGGCCGCAGAGGGCTGGGGGGCTTGCCAGGCTGATGAGGAACCGAGAGGCCGTCGGCCTCTAAACTCCACACGAATTCCTCCGGGTGACCCTGAGATGCAGGGAGACACGGAAAGCACGGTAAACACAGGCCGGAAGCTCAGCAGCCTGTTGCTTGCTTCACCGTCCGTCTGGCGTCCCCTCTGCTAGCAAGCAGCCTTTACCGCATCACCCACGGCTGACCCGGCTCAGGATTCCAGCTGATTTTCCACGGGTGGCATCACTTGCTGGTGACACGAAGCAGGCACGTTAGCCACCTCCCAAACCCTGAGGCTCCTCCTGGGAGGAGCCTGCGGGCCCCCAGTCCAGCCTCTGCGCCACGATGCTCCTTAGTGCCGCTCCCGGTTCGCTGCCCCGGCCTCTAGCTCTGGCCGGAACCTCGCTGGATTGGCGATAAATGGCACCCATGCACCACGTGTAAGCTTGGGGTCCAGATGTGACCATGGCTCGTCTCTTCTTCCCATCGATTGGGGGATTGTTCGGGCTTCATGTCATCGTGTTGGCAGGAAGGCCAGCACCGCCCCCCTGAGACCTCCCTGAAGACACATAGAAACATAGGACACAATGCAGCCCATCTCTTTGTTTTAAAACACCTTTACAGGGCTACGAGTTCTGTTCCGTCAATTAGACACATCTCACGTGTAGTATTTGATCAATTTTCATACATGTCTACACCCAGAAAGCCATCGCCACAATCAAGAGAGCTAACATGTCCACCACTCCCCAAGACGGGCAATTTTCCGATTCCCATATTTACCCCTTCCCACCGCCGTCCCTCCCTGGTAACCATAAGTTTGTTTCTCTATGTCTGTGGCTCTATTTGTCTTTTGCAGTTAAGATCATTTCTGTCTTTTTTTCTTAGATTTCACATGGAAGTTGTGTCATGCGGCATTTTTCTCTCTTCTGGCTTACTTCACTCAGAATGACTATCTCTGTGTCCAACCATGTTGCCGCAAATGGCATGGTTCCATCCTTTTTCGCGGCTGTGTAGTATTCCGCGGCATAAAAAGACAACGACTTCTTTATCCAGTCACCAGTCGTTAGATGTTGGGGTTAGTTCCACGTCCTGGCTAATACAAACAGGGCTGCTGTGAGCATTGAGGTGCATGGGACTTTTTGAGTTAGAGTTTTCTCTTGACATATCCCCAGGCGTGGGAAGGCTGGATCATCAGGTAAGTCCATTTGTAGGTTTTTAAGGAACCTCCATCCCGTCTTCTCTAGTGACAATGCAGCCCGTCTTCCTGAAGCAGAGCCATGCTCACAAAGTAACGGATATTCCTAGAGGTCAGACATGACGTGCATTCAGCTTGGCCTGTTCCAGAAGAAGAGGGCAGTCTGGCAGGGCTGGAGGAGAGTGACCAGGGGAGTGTGGGACAGGCAGGATTCACACCACGTGGGGACATGACAGGCTGGGATAAGGAGCCTGGGCTTCCAGTCATGCCTTGGTAAGCATGGGGCACTGGTTCCAGGACTCCCCACAGATGCCAAAATCCATGGATGCTGATGCCTCTTATACAAAATGACATAGGACTTTATTTTTTACATACAAACATACTTTTCTTCCACGTTGTTGTCGTTTTTACAATGTTGTGTCGAATTCCAGTCTAGAGCACAATTTTCCACTTATGCATAAACATACCCATACAGTCATTGTCACATTCTCTTTCGCTGTGTCCTCCTGTGTACTTTAAATCATCTCTAGGTGACGCGCGGCATGCAAGGCAACGTGAATGCTATGTAAGCGGTTGCCGGTGTGTGGCAAGTTCAATTGTCGCTTTTCGAAACTTTCCGTTTTTTCCCGAATATTTTCAACCCACAGTTAGTTGAATCGGCTGGATCGGGAGCCCCTAGATACAGAGAACCCCCAAGCCCTTCCCACCTCGGAAATTTCCACTGGAAGCGCTGAAGGGGCCCAAAGAGAGGAGAAGAGCGCCCTCTAGCGGCTGCAAATGCTGAGGCATTCCTTCAGGCTATGCAGCGCGGGAGAGAAGGTTTCGGGCCGACTAGCGCAAAAGGAGGGCCCGCCTGGACAGGAAGGAGGAAGGACGACAGCGGAAGCCAGCTCGCACCCTTCCTGGAGCTAGCTGGTTGCAGTGAGGGACGCCGAGGAACTGGGGACACGTCGCGTGGGGAGGGGGGGGGCAATCCTGGCGGCCAGGAGCAGGGTTCACACAGCTGGCACCCAGTTTGCACGATCAAAATGACAAGGAGAGGGGGTGGGGGGAAGGGGCTGCCTCAGCACCGGGATCCTGACAAGGGCCATAGCGCCGCGACCTCAGCTAATGCGGCTCCCCTGCTAAGCCAGAAAAAGGAAACTGTGAGGCAAGATACTGCAGATTCCACCGCAGCCACACGGATGACTAGATCTCTAACCTGACAAAATGGAACCCTCGGAAACAGGAATCTTCCCTTTCTTCTACACTTTGACCTTGGGACAGGGAGCCACACTTCTCTGACGGGAACCGTCTTTACTCCGGCAGAGAGCTCAGTTTTCCAGGAATAAGTATGGAGAAAAAGTGTGCCGTGATGGTTTAGCAGTTCAAAGCGGAAGCCCGTCTTAGAAACGGGAAAAACATGCTTCTCAATGAAGTCGAGTTATGGCACGAAGCAGGAGGAAGTTTAAGGAAATCTCTCTTAATATCCATTCACCAGACAAGACTAGCCAGTCCTAAAAAGGCAGCACGTTAAATCAAGGAAGATTCTTGCTTCCTTTTTGGGGCGGGAGGGGGGCGGGGGGACATGAGAAACAATGCCGCATTTTAAAACAAGCCTTGGGGCCCTAGATACGGAGAGTGTTGTTGGGTGTTGAGGCTGAGAGGTGTTGCTGAGGAGAACATAAAGCTGCGTATAGACTGGTATGGGTTCCAAGTCTACCGCTGGAAAAAAATTAGCCAATCATGAGTCCATTTGATTGGGAAAGAAGTAAATAACTCAAAAATGGGAAAGACATGGGATTAAATAGCGGTAGCGAGCAATTAAATCCAAGATGTTTATACCTATATTTTCATTGCGAATGCAACAAACTGAAAGCAACTGTCTAAAAAGCAGGAACTGTAGCCCGCGCACGCGCACACACGCACACAATGGGGAACAGCAGAGAGGTAAAATATGCTAAATGTATCATGATTGAGAAACAAGATCTAATAGATTATCCCGTTTTTGAGACTGTTATAGCAATACTGGTCCAATTATATATATAGTTATGAACTTAGAGATGACTTATTAAAACTTAGAGGGAATTTTAATTGGAAGACAATATAGCTTCCAAATCATTGAAGAGAAAACTAACCTCAAAAAAATTAATCAATGCAGCTAAGATGGAGTAACGGAGACCGTATTTACCATCGTAGGATAGACCCCAATGTGGATAAAATCTATGAAGCAATGCTTTTTAAGCCATGTGAAAACGATCATCCACTAGGACCTCGTCCTGCCGCCTCCATACCCAGGCTGCTAGGCCTCCTACTGCCACTACCAAGGATGTCCACCAGGTGGCGACATTGCCCCCCTCTGCTCCTGCTGCAGAGCCAGTCCTGAGCAGCCCTGCTCCAGGTTTTGGCAGGCCGCTCCCAGAAGCGCGCTCGTGGGCCTTGCTCCCTTTTAGCCACCAGCAAAGGGATCGAGGATGAGCACTGAGCCTCCTTACTCATCGAAGATCTAGGAACCTATCTGATTTCTGAGCAGTCCTTTACCCTCGTCTGCCGTCAGGTACTCTCCACCCGACTTGCAGAGTCCGCGGCTTGGGCAGCCTGCACGCTGGCCCCGGCCCGTCAGGATCTCTTCCCCCCACCCCCACCCCACCCCCACCCCCCGCACCTCCCCCGGCCAAGAGGCCACGCGCGGTCGTGAGCAGGGCTCCAGGCCTCTGGAGCCGCACCGCTTGGACTGCGTCCTGGCCCTGGGCTCGCGAGCTCCATGCCCTGGGCTGAGCCACTTAACATCTCTAAGCTAGTTTCCTCATCAGTACAATGAGGGCATAATCGGTATGGGAGGGGGGATCAGAATCTGGGGGGGACTACATTTCTGGTGATTGAAGATTATTTTCAGTTTGAATTATACAGTGAGGGACACCATACAATTTTTACTACTGCAGACTTCTGAAGGACAGCTTCTAGTATTCTTAAAACTAATGCATGCACGTACACACAAACACACGTGCACACACACTGACTCTGCTCCGCCTACATCCCCACGCACACACACACGGAGTCATGGACCACGCACACCCCCACAACATACACACAACCACACACGTCCTCAGGCGCGCGCACACACACGCAAAGTCACTGTCACGTGCCACACACGTCCAGGCTCAACTTTAGAATTCCCAGACTCAGGGGAGTCCTGCGAAGAAAGCTACAGTGCGGGGAGAGCCGATTCCCAGTCTCTGACCGCCAGCCTGACCCTTTTCTTCCCAATGCTGGGTCCATCCCATGCCCCAAGGGGCCTTGGATGTGCACAGGGGGACACTCAGACCTCACATCCGGGCTCTGTCCGTAACCTCCATGCCAACAGCTGCCCGTTGGCCTCTCTGTGAGTCCTGGGATGCTGAACTCCGGGGAGAGCCGGTGCAGAAACTACAAGCGGGTCAGGGGCTGCTGGGGCAGGGCATTCGGGGTCCTGGGATTCCAGAGCACGGGGTGGAGCCAATGGGCGTGTCCCCTTGGCCCTGCTGACTCCACCCCGTAGAGGGCGTGGCCAGAGGGAGTGTCAGGGCCAGAGGGACCCTCTGTAGTTCAGGACCCAGGACAGCGCGGGGGTGTCGGGGGTGGGGGTTGGGGGGCCGCCCCTTGCCGTGGTCTAAGGGCAGAAGCCCTAAGGAAGGGCCGGAGGAGGCTGTAAGGTATCCTCACTGCCATCAATTAAAAAAACAAAAGCCCGCCGCAGGCGAGGGTGGGGAGGGTTTTGCTAGAACAAGGGAAAGACGCTCGCAGAGGTCTGGCCGCAGAGGGCTGGGGGGCTTGCCAGGCTGATGAGGAACCGAGAGGCCGTCGGCCTCTAAACTCCACACGAATTCCTCCGGGTGACCCTGAGATGTAGGGAGACACGGAAAGCACGGTAAACACAGGCCGGAAGCTCAGCAGCCTGTTGCTTGCTTCACCGTCCGTCTGGCGTCCCCTCTGCTAGCAAGCAGCCTTTACCGCATCACCCACGGCTGACCCGGCTCAGGATTCCAGCTGATTTTCCACGGGTGGCATCACTTGCTGGTGACACGAAGCAGGCACGTTAGCCACCTCCCAAACCCTGAGGCTCCTCCTGGGAGGAGCCTGCGGGCCCCCAGTCCAGCCTCTGCGCCACGATGCTCCTTAGTGCCGCTCCCGGTTCGCTGCCCCGGCCTCTAGCTCTGGCCGGAACCTCGCTGGATTGGCGATAAATGGCACCCATGCACCACGTGTAAGCTTGGGGTCCAGATGTGACCATGGCTCGTCTCTTCTTCCCATCGATTGGGGGATTGTTCGGGCTTCATGTCATCGTGTTGGCAGGAAGGCCAGCACCGCCCCCCTGAGACCTCCCTGAAGACACATAGAAACATAGGACACAATGCAGCCCATCTCTTTGTTTTAAAACACCTTTACAGGGCTACGAGTTCTGTTCCGTCAATTAGACACATCTCACGTGTAGTATTTGATCAATTTTCATACATGTCTACACCCAGAAAGCCATCGCCACAATCAAGAGAGCTAACATGTCCACCACTCCCCAAGACGGGCAATTTTCCGATTCCCATATTTACCCCTTCCCACCGCCGTCCCTCCCTGGTAACCATAAGTTTGTTTCTCTATGTCTGTGGCTCTATTTGTCTTTTGCAGTTAAGATCATTTCTGTCTTTTTTTCTTAGATTTCACATGGAAGTTGTGTCATGCGGCATTTTTCTCTCTTCTGGCTTACTTCACTCAGAATGACTATCTCTGTGTCCAACCATGTTGCCGCAAATGGCATGGTTCCATCCTTTTTCGCGGCTGTGTAGTATTCCGCGGCATAAAAAGACAACGACTTCTTTATCCAGTCACCAGTCGTTAGATGTTGGGGTTAGTTCCACGTCCTGGCTAATACAAACAGGGCTGCTGTGAGCATTGAGGTGCATGGGACTTTTTGAGTTAGAGTTTTCTCTTGACATATCCCCAGGCGTGGGAAGGCTGGATCATCAGGTAAGTCCATTTGTAGGTTTTTAAGGAACCTCCATCCCGTCTTCTCTAGTGACAATGCAGCCCGTCTTCCTGAAGCAGAGCCATGCTCACAAAGTAACGGATATTCCTAGAGGTCAGACATGACGTGCATTCAGCTTGGCCTGTTCCAGAAGAAGAGGGCAGTCTGGCAGGGCTGGAGGAGAGTGACCAGGGGAGTGTGGGACAGGCAGGATTCACACCACGTGGGGACATGACAGGCTGGGATAAGGAGCCTGGGCTTCCAGTCATGCCTTGGTAAGCATGGGGCACTGGTTCCAGGACTCCCCACAGATGCCAAAATCCATGGATGCTGATGCCTCTTATACAAAATGACATAGGACTTTATTTTTTACATACAAACATACTTTTCTTCCACGTTGTTGTCGTTTTTACAATGTTGTGTCGAATTCCAGTCTAGAGCACAATTTTCCACTTATGCATAAACATACCCATACAGTCATTGTCACATTCTCTTTCGCTGTGTCCTCCTGTGTACTTTAAATCATCTCTAGGTGACGCGCGGCATGCAAGGCAACGTGAATGCTATGTAAGCGGTTGCCGGTGTGTGGCAAGTTCAATTGTCGCTTTTCGAAACTTTCCGTTTTTTCCCGAATATTTTCAACCCACAGTTAGTTGAATCGGCTGGATCGGGAGCCCCTAGATACAGAGAACCCCCAAGCCCTTCCCACCTCGGAAATTTCCACTGGAAGCGCTGAAGGGGCCCAAAGAGAGGAGAAGAGCGCCCTCTAGCGGCTGCAAACGCTGAGGCATTCCTTCAGCCTATGCAGCGCGGGAGAGAAGGTTTCGGGCCGACTAGCGCAAAAGGAGGGCCCGCCTGGACAGGAAGGAGGAAGGACGACAGCGGAAGCCAGCTCGCACCCTTCCTGGAGCTAGCTGGTTGCAGTGAGGGACGCCGAGGAACTGGGGACACGTCGCGTGGGGAGGGGGGGGCAATCCTGGCGGCCAGGAGCAGGGTTCACACAGCTGGCACCCAGTTTGCACGATCAAAATGACAAGGAGAGGGGGTGGGGGGAAGGGGCTGCCTCAGCACCGGGATCCTGACAAGGGCCATAGCGCCGCGACCTCAGCTAATGCGGCTCCCCTGCTAAGCCAGAAAAAGGAAACTGTGAGGCAAGATACTGCAGATTCCACCGCAGCCACACGGATGACTAGATCTCTAACCTGACAAAATGGAACCCTCGGAAACAGGAATCTTCCCTTTCTTCTACACTTTGACCTTGGGACAGGGAGCCACACTTCTCTGACGGGAACCGTCTTTACTCCGGCAGAGAGCTCAGTTTTCCAGGAATAAGTATGGAGAAAAAGTGTGCCGTGATGGTTTAGCAGTTCAAAGCGGAAGCCCGTCTTAGAAACGGGAAAAACATGCTTCTCAATGAAGTCGAGTTATGGCACGAAGCAGGAGGAAGTTTAAGGAAATCTCTCTTAATATCCATTCACCAGACAAGACTAGCCAGTCCTAAAAAGGCAGCACGTTAAATCAAGGAAGATTCTTGCTTCCTTTTTGGGGCGGGAGGGGGGCGGGGGGACATGAGAAACAATGCCGCATTTTAAAACAAGCCTTGGGGCCCTAGATACGGAGAGTGTTGTTGGGTGTTGAGGCTGAGAGGTGTTGCTGAGGAGAACATAAAGCTGCGTATAGACTGGTATGGGTTCCAAGTCTACCGCTGGAAAAAAATTAGCCAATCATGAGTCCATTTGATTGGGAAAGAAGTAAATAACTCAAAAATGGGAAAGACATGGGATTAAATAGCGGTAGCGAGCAATTAAATCCAAGATGTTTATACCTATATTTTCATTGCGAATGCAACAAACTGAAAGCAACTGTCTAAAAAGCAGGAACTGTAGCCCGCGCACGCGCACACACGCACACAATGGGGAACAGCAGAGAGGTAAAATATGCTAAATGTATCATGATTGAGAAACAAGATCTAATAGATTATCCCGTTTTTGAGACTGTTATAGCAATACTGGTCCAATTATATATATAGTTATGAACTTAGAGATGACTTATTAAAACTTAGAGGGAATTTTAATTGGAAGACAATATAGCTTCCAAATCATTGAAGAGAAAACTAACCTCAAAAAAATTAATCAATGCAGCTAAGATGGAGTAACGGAGACCGTATTTACCATCGTAGGATAGACCCCAATGTGGATAAAATCTATGAAGCAATGCTTTTTAAGCCATGTGAAAACGATCATCCACTAGGACCTCGTCCTGCCGCCTCCATACCCAGGCTGCTAGGCCTCCTACTGCCACTACCAAGGATGTCCACCAGGTGGCGACATTGCCCCCCTCTGCTCCTGCTGCAGAGCCAGTCCTGAGCAGCCCTGCTCCAGGTTTTGGCAGGCCGCTCCCAGAAGCGCGCTCGTGGGCCTTGCTCCCTTTTAGCCACCAGCAAAGGGATCGAGGATGAGCACTGAGCCTCCTTACTCATCGAAGATCTAGGAACCTATCTGATTTCTGAGCAGTCCTTTACCCTCGTCTGCCGTCAGGTACTCTCCACCCGACTTGCAGAGTCCGCGGCTTGGGCAGCCTGCACGCTGGCCCCGGCCCGTCAGGATCTCTTCCCCCCACCCCCACCCCACCCCCACCCCCCGCACCTCCCCCGGCCAAGAGGCCACGCGCGGTCGTGAGCAGGGCTCCAGGCCTCTGGAGCCGCGCCGCTTGGACTGCGTCCTGGCCCTGGGCTCGCGAGCTCCATGCCCTGGGCTGAGCCACTTAACATCTCTAAGCTAGTTTCCTCATCAGTACAATGAGGGCATAATCGGTATGGGAGGGGGGATCAGAATCTGGGGGGGACTACATTTCTGGTGATTGAAGATTATTTTCAGTTTGAATTATACAGTGAGGGACACCATACAATTTTTACTACTGCAGACTTCTGAAGGACAGCTTCTAGTATTCTTAAAACTAATGCATGCACGTACACACAAACACACGTGCACACACACTGACTCTGCTCCGCCTACATCCCCACGCACACACACACGGAGTCATGGACCACGCACACCCCCACAACATACACACAACCACACACGTCCTCAGGCGCGCGCACACACACGCAAAGTCACTGCCACGTGCCACACACGTCCAGGCTCAACTTTAGAATTCCCAGACTCAGGGGAGTCCTGCGAAGAAAGCTACAGTGCGGGGAGAGCCGATTCCCAGTCTCTGACCGCCAGCCTGACCCTTTTCTTCCCAATGCTGGGTCCATCCCATGCCCCAAGGGGCCTTGGATGTGCACAGGGGGACACTCAGACCTCACATCCGGGCTCTGTCCGTAACCTCCATGCCAACAGCTGCCCGTTGGCCTCTCTGTGAGTCCTGGGATGCTGAACTCCGGGGAGAGCCGGTGCAGAAACTACAAGCGGGTCAGGGGCTGCTGGGGCAGGGCATTCGGGGTCCTGGGATTCCAGAGCACGGGGTGGAGCCAATGGGCGTGTCCCCTTGGCCCTGCTGACTCCACCCCGTAGAGGGCGTGGCCAGAGGGAGTGTCAGGGCCAGAGGGACCCTCTGTAGTTCAGGACCCAGGACAGCGCGGGGGTGTCGGGGGTGGGGGTTGGGGGGCCGCCCCTTGCCGTGGTCTAAGGGCAGAAGCCCTAAGGAAGGGCCGGAGGAGGCTGTAAGGTATCCTCACTGCCATCAATTAAAAAAACAAAAGCCCGCCGCAGGCGAGGGTGGGGAGGGTTTTGCTAGAACAAGGGAAAGACGCTCGCAGAGGTCTGGCCGCAGAGGGCTGGGGGGCTTGCCAGGCTGATGAGGAACCGAGAGGCCGTCGGCCTCTAAACTCCACACGAATTCCTCCGGGTGACCCTGAGATGCAGGGAGACACGGAAAGCACGGTAAACACAGGCCGGAAGCTCAGCAGCCTGTTGCTTGCTTCACCGTCCGTCTGGCGTCCCCTCTGCTAGCAAGCAGCCTTTACCGCATCACCCACGGCTGACCCGGCTCAGGATTCCAGCTGATTTTCCACGGGTGGCATCACTTGCTGGTGACACGAAGCAGGCACGTTAGCCACCTCCCAAACCCTGAGGCTCCTCCTGGGAGGAGCCTGCGGGCCCCCAGTCCAGCCTCTGCGCCACGATGCTCCTTAGTGCCGCTCCCGGTTCGCTGCCCCGGCCTCTAGCTCTGGCCGGAACCTCGCTGGATTGGCGATAAATGGCACCCATGCACCACGTGTAAGCTTGGGGTCCAGATGTGACCATGGCTCGTCTCTTCTTCCCATCGATTGGGGGATTGTTCGGGCTTCATGTCATCGTGTTGGCAGGAAGGCCAGCACCGCCCCCCTGAGACCTCCCTGAAGACACATAGAAACATAGGACACAATGCAGCCCATCTCTTTGTTTTAAAACACCTTTACAGGGCTACGAGTTCTGTTCCGTCAATTAGACACATCTCACGTGTAGTATTTGATCAATTTTCATACATGTCTACACCCAGAAAGCCATCGCCACAATCAAGAGAGCTAACATGTCCACCACTCCCCAAGACGGGCAATTTTCCGATTCCCATATTTACCCCTTCCCACCGCCGTCCCTCCCTGGTAACCATAAGTTTGTTTCTCTATGTCTGTGGCTCTATTTGTCTTTTGCAGTTAAGATCATTTCTGTCTTTTTTTCTTAGATTTCACATGGAAGTTGTGTCATGCGGCATTTTTCTCTCTTCTGGCTTACTTCACTCAGAATGACTATCTCTGTGTCCAACCATGTTGCCGCAAATGGCATGGTTCCATCCTTTTTCGCGGCTGTGTAGTATTCCGCGGCATAAAAAGACAACGACTTCTTTATCCAGTCACCAGTCGTTAGATGTTGGGGTTAGTTCCACGTCCTGGCTAATACAAACAGGGCTGCTGTGAGCATTGAGGTGCATGGGACTTTTTGAGTTAGAGTTTTCTCTTGACATATCCCCAGGCGTGGGAAGGCTGGATCATCAGGTAAGTCCATTTGTAGGTTTTTAAGGAACCTCCATCCCGTCTTCTCTAGTGACAATGCAGCCCGTCTTCCTGAAGCAGAGCCATGCTCACAAAGTAACGGATATTCCTAGAGGTCAGACATGACGTGCATTCAGCTTGGCCTGTTCCAGAAGAAGAGGGCAGTCTGGCAGGGCTGGAGGAGAGTGACCAGGGGAGTGTGGGACAGGCAGGATTCACACCACGTGGGGACATGACAGGCTGGGATAAGGAGCCTGGGCTTCCAGTCATGCCTTGGTAAGCATGGGGCACTGGTTCCAGGACTCCCCACAGATGCCAAAATCCATGGATGCTGATGCCTCTTATACAAAATGACATAGGACTTTATTTTTTACATACAAACATACTTTTCTTCCACGTTGTTGTCGTTTTTACAATGTTGTGTCGAATTCCAGTCTAGAGCACAATTTTCCACTTATGCATAAACATACCCATACAGTCATTGTCACATTCTCTTTCGCTGTGTCCTCCTGTGTACTTTAAATCATCTCTAGGTGACGCGCGGCATGCAAGGCAACGTGAATGCTATGTAAGCGGTTGCCGGTGTGTGGCAAGTTCAATTGTCGCTTTTCGAAACTTTCCGTTTTTTCCCGAATATTTTCAACCCACAGTTAGTTGAATCGGCTGGATCGGGAGCCCCTAGATACAGAGAACCCCCAAGCCCTTCCCACCTCGGAAATTTCCACTGGAAGCGCTGAAGGGGCCCAAAGAGAGGAGAAGAGCGCCCTCTAGCGGCTGCAAACGCTGAGGCATTCCTTCAGCCTATGCAGCGCGGGAGAGAAGGTTTCGGGCCGACTAGCGCAAAAGGAGGGCCCGCCTGGACAGGAAGGAGGAAGGACGACAGCGGAAGCCAGCTCGCACCCTTCCTGGAGCTAGCTGGTTGCAGTGAGGGACGCCGAGGAACTGGGGACACGTCGCGTGGGGAGGGGGGGGGCAATCCTGGCGGCCAGGAGCAGGGTTCACACAGCTGGCACCCAGTTTGCACGATCAAAATGACAAGGAGAGGGGGTGGGGGGAAGGGGCTGCCTCAGCACCGGGATCCTGACAAGGGCCATAGCGCCGCGACCTCAGCTAATGCGGCTCCCCTGCTAAGCCAGAAAAAGGAAACTGTGAGGCAAGATACTGCAGATTCCACCGCAGCCACACGGATGACTAGATCTCTAACCTGACAAAATGGAACCCTCGGAAACAGGAATCTTCCCTTTCTTCTACACTTTGACCTTGGGACAGGGAGCCACACTTCTCTGACGGGAACCGTCTTTACTCCGGCAGAGAGCTCAGTTTTCCAGGAATAAGTATGGAGAAAAAGTGTGCCGTGATGGTTTAGCAGTTCAAAGCGGAAGCCCGTCTTAGAAACGGGAAAAACATGCTTCTCAATGAAGTCGAGTTATGGCACGAAGCAGGAGGAAGTTTAAGGAAATCTCTCTTAATATCCATTCACCAGACAAGACTAGCCAGTCCTAAAAAGGCAGCACGTTAAATCAAGGAAGATTCTTGCTTCCTTTTTGGGGCGGGAGGGGGGCGGGGGGACATGAGAAACAATGCCGCATTTTAAAACAAGCCTTGGGGCCCTAGATACGGAGAGTGTTGTTGGGTGTTGAGGCTGAGAGGTGTTGCTGAGGAGAACATAAAGCTGCGTATAGACTGGTATGGGTTCCAAGTCTACCGCTGGAAAAAAATTAGCCAATCATGAGTCCATTTGATTGGGAAAGAAGTAAATAACTCAAAAATGGGAAAGACATGGGATTAAATAGCGGTAGCGAGCAATTAAATCCAAGATGTTTATACCTATATTTTCATTGCGAATGCAACAAACTGAAAGCAACTGTCTAAAAAGCAGGAACTGTAGCCCGCGCACGCGCACACACGCACACAATGGGGAACAGCAGAGAGGTAAAATATGCTAAATGTATCATGATTGAGAAACAAGATCTAATAGATTATCCCGTTTTTGAGACTGTTATAGCAATACTGGTCCAATTATATATATAGTTATGAACTTAGAGATGACTTATTAAAACTTAGAGGGAATTTTAATTGGAAGACAATATAGCTTCCAAATCATTGAAGAGAAAACTAACCTCAAAAAAATTAATCAATGCAGCTAAGATGGAGTAACGGAGACCGTATTTACCATCGTAGGATAGACCCCAATGTGGATAAAATCTATGAAGCAATGCTTTTTAAGCCATGTGAAAACGATCATCCACTAGGACCTCGTCCTGCCGCCTCCATACCCAGGCTGCTAGGCCTCCTACTGCCACTACCAAGGATGTCCACCAGGTGGCGACATTGCCCCCCTCTGCTCCTGCTGCAGAGCCAGTCCTGAGCAGCCCTGCTCCAGGTTTTGGCAGGCCGCTCCCAGAAGCGCGCTCGTGGGCCTTGCTCCCTTTTAGCCACCAGCAAAGGGATCGAGGATGAGCACTGAGCCTCCTTACTCATCGAAGATCTAGGAACCTATCTGATTTCTGAGCAGTCCTTTACCCTCGTCTGCCGTCAGGTACTCTCCACCCGACTTGCAGAGTCCGCGGCTTGGGCAGCCTGCACGCTGGCCCCGGCCCGTCAGGATCTCTTCCCCCCACCCCCACCCCACCCCCACCCCCCGCACCTCCCCCGGCCAAGAGGCCACGCGCGGTCGTGAGCAGGGCTCCAGGCCTCTGGAGCCGCGCCGCTTGGACTGCGTCCTGGCCCTGGGCTCGCGAGCTCCATGCCCTGGGCTGAGCCACTTAACATCTCTAAGCTAGTTTCCTCATCAGTACAATGAGGGCATAATCAGTATGGGAGGGGGGATCAGAATCTGGGGGGGACTACATTTCTGGTGATTGAAGATTATTTTCAGTTTGAATTATACAGTGAGGGACACCATACAATTTTTACTACTGCAGACTTCTGAAGGACAGCTTCTAGTATTCTTAAAACTAATGCATGCACGTACACACAAACACACGTGCACACACACTGACTCTGCTCCGCCTACATCCCCACGCACACACACACGGAGTCATGGACCACGCACACCCCCACAACATACACACAACCACACACGTCCTCAGGCGCGCGCACACACACGCAAAGTCACTGTCACGTGCCACACACGTCCAGGCTCAACTTTAGAATTCCCAGACTCAGGGGAGTCCTGCGAAGAAAGCGACAGTGCGGGGAGAGCCGATTCCCAGTCTCTGACCGCCAGCCTGACCCTTTTCTGCCCAATGCTGGGTCCATCCCATGCCCCAAGGGGCCTTGGATGTGCACAGGGGGACACTCAGACCTCACATCCGGGCTCTGTCCGTAACCTCCATGCCAACAGCTGCCCGTTGGCCTCTCTGTGAGTCCTGGGATGCTGAACTCCGGGGAGAGCCGGTGCAGAAACTACAAGCGGGACAGGGGCTGCTGGGGCAGGGCATTCGGGGTCCTGGGATTCCAGAGCACGGGGTGGAGCCAATGGGCGTGTCCCCTTGGCCCTGCTGACTCCACCCCGTAGAGGGCGTGGCCAGAGGGAGTGTCAGGGCCAGAGGGACCCTCTGTAGTTCAGGACCCAGGACAGCGCGGGGGTGTCGGGGGTGGGGGTTGGGGGGCCGCCCCTTGCCGTGGTCTAAGGGCAGAAGCCCTAAGGAAGGGCCGGAGGAGGCTGTAAGGTATCCTCACTGCCATCAATTAAAAAAACAAAAGCCCGCCGCAGGCGAGGGTGGGGAGGGTTTTGCTAGAACAAGGGAAAGACGCTCGCAGAGGTCTGGCCGCAGAGGGCTGGGGGGCTTGCCAGGCTGATGAGGAACCGAGAGGCCGTCGGCCTCTAAACTCCACACGAATTCCTCCGGGTGACCCTGAGATGCAGGGAGACACGGAAAGCACGGTAAACACAGGCCGGAAGCTCAGCAGCCTGTTGCTTGCTTCACCGTCCGTCTGGCGTCCCCTCTGCTAGCAAGCAGCCTTTACCGCATCACCCACGGCTGACCCGGCTCAGGATTCCAGCTGATTTTCCACGGGTGGCATCACTTGCTGGTGACACGAAGCAGGCACGTTAGCCACCTCCCAAACCCTGAGGCTCCTCCTGGGAGGAGCCTGCGGGCCCCCAGTCCAGCCTCTGCGCCACGATGCTCCTTAGTGCCGCTCCCGGTTCGCTGCCCCGGCCTCTAGCTCTGGCCGGAACCTCGCTGGATTGGCGATAAATGGCACCCATGCACCACGTGTAAGCTTGGGGTCCAGATGTGACCATGGCTCGTCTCTTCTTCCCATCGATTGGGGGATTGTTCGGGCTTCATGTCATCGTGTTGGCAGGAAGGCCAGCACCGCCCCCCTGAGACCTCCCTGAAGACATATAGAAACATAGGACACAATGCAGCCCATCTCTTTGTTTTAAAACACCTTTACAGGGCTACGAGTTCTGTTCCGTCAATTAGACACATCTCACGTGTAGTATTTGATCAATTTTCATACATGTCTACACCCAGAAAGCCATCGCCACAATCAAGAGAGCTAACATGTCCACCACTCCCCAAGACGGGCAATTTTCCGATTCCCATATTTACCCCTTCCCACCGCCGTCCCTCCCTGGTAACCATAAGTTTGTTTCTCTATGTCTGTGGCTCTATTTGTCTTTTGCAGTTAAGATCATTTCTGTCTTTTTTTCTTAGATTTCACATGGAAGTTGTGTCATGCGGCATTTTTCTCTCTTCTGGCTTACTTCACTCAGAATGACTATCTCTGTGTCCAACCATGTTGCCGCAAATGGCATGGTTCCATCCTTTTTCGCGGCTGTGTAGTATTCCGCGGCATAAAAAGACAACGACTTCTTTATCCAGTCACCAGTCGTTAGATGTTGGGGTTAGTTCCACGTCCTGGCTAATACAAACAGGGCTGCTGTGAGCATTGAGGTGCATGGGACTTTTTGAGTTAGAGTTTTCTCTTGACATATCCCCAGGCGTGGGAAGGCTGGATCATCAGGTAAGTCCATTTGTAGGTTTTTAAGGAACCTCCATCCCGTCTTCTCTAGTGACAATGCAGCCCGTCTTCCTGAAGCAGAGCCATGCTCACAAAGTAACGGATATTCCTAGAGGTCAGACATGACGTGCATTCAGCTTGGCCTGTTCCAGAAGAAGAGGGCAGTCTGGCAGGGCTGGAGGAGAGTGACCAGGGGAGTGTGGGACAGGCAGGATTCACACCACGTGGGGACATGACAGGCTGGGATAAGGAGCCTGGGCTTCCAGTCATGCCTTGGTAAGCATGGGGCACTGGTTCCAGGACTCCCCACAGATGCCAAAATCCATGGATGCTGATGCCTCTTATACAAAATGACATAGGACTTTATTTTTTACATACAAACATACTTTTCTTCCACGTTGTTGTCGTTTTTACAATGTTGTGTCGAATTCCAGTCTAGAGCACAATTTTCCACTTATGCATAAACATACCCATACAGTCATTGTCACATTCTCTTTCGCTGTGTCCTCCTGTGTACTTTAAATCATCTCTAGGTGACGCGCGGCATGCAAGGCAACGTGAATGCTATGTAAGCGGTTGCCGGTGTGTGGCAAGTTCAATTGTCGCTTTTCGAAACTTTCCGTTTTTTCCCGAATATTTTCAACCCACAGTTAGTTGAATCGGCTGGATCGGGAGCCCCTAGATACAGAGAACCCCCAAGCCCTTCCCACCTCGGAAATTTCCACTGGAAGCGCTGAAGGGGCCCAAAGAGAGGAGAAGAGCGCCCTCTAGCGGCTGCAAACGCTGAGGCATTCCTTCAGCCTATGCAGCGCGGGAGAGAAGGTTTCGGGCCGACTAGCGCAAAAGGAGGGCCCGCCTGGACAGGAAGGAGGAAGGACGACAGCGGAAGCCAGCTCGCACCCTTCCTGGAGCTAGCTGGTTGCAGTGAGGGACGCCGAGGAACTGGGGACACGTCGCGTGGGGAGGGGGGGGGGGCAATCCTGGCGGCCAGGAGCAGGGTTCACACAGCTGGCACCCAGTTTGCACGATCAAAATGACAAGGAGAGGGGGTGGGGGGAAGGGGCTGCCTCAGCACCGGGATCCTGACAAGGGCCATAGCGCCGCGACCTCAGCTAATGCGGCTCCCCTGCTAAGCCAGAAAAAGGAAACTGTGAGGCAAGATACTGCAGATTCCACCGCAGCCACACGGATGACTAGATCTCTAACCTGACAAAATGGAACCCTCGGAAACAGGAATCTTCCCTTTCTTCTACATTTTGACCTTGGGACAGGGAGCCACACTTCTCTGACGGGAACCGTCTTTACTCCGGCAGAGAGCTCAGTTTTCCAGGAATAAGTATGGAGAAAAAGTGTGCCGTGATGGTTTAGCAGTTCAAAGCGGAAGCCCGTCTTAGAAACGGGAAAAACATGCTTCTCAATGAAGTCGAGTTATGGCACGAAGCAGGAGGAAGTTTAAGGAAATCTCTCTTAATATCCATTCACCAGACAAGACTAGCCAGTCCTAAAAAGGCAGCACGTTAAATCAAGGAAGATTCTTGCTTCCTTTTTGGGGCGGGAGGGGGGCGGGGGGACATGAGAAACAATGCCGCATTTTAAAACAAGCCTTGGGGCCCTAGATACGGAGAGTGTTGTTGGGTGTTGAGGCTGAGAGGTGTTGCTGAGGAGAACATAAAGCTGCGTATAGACTGGTATGGGTTCCAAGTCTACCGCTGGAAAAAAATTAGCCAATCATGAGTCCATTTGATTGGGAAAGAAGTAAATAACTCAAAAATGGGAAAGACATGGGATTAAATAGCGGTAGCGAGCAATTAAATCCAAGATGTTTATACCTATATTTTCATTGCGAATGCAACAAACTGAAAGCAACTGTCTAAAAAGCAGGAACTGTAGCCCGCGCACGCGCACACACGCACACAATGGGGAACAGCAGAGAGGTAAAATATGCTAAATGTATCATGATTGAGAAACAAGATCTAATAGATTATCCCGTTTTTGAGACTGTTATAGCAATACTGGTCCAATTATATATATAGTTATGAACTTAGAGATGACTTATTAAAACTTAGAGGGAATTTTAATTGGAAGACAATATAGCTTCCAAATCATTGAAGAGAAAACTAACCTCAAAAAAATTAATCAATGCAGCTAAGATGGAGTAACGGAGACCGTATTTACCATCGTAGGATAGACCCCAATGTGGATAAAATCTATGAAGCAATGCTTTTTAAGCCATGTGAAAACGATCATCCACTAGGACCTCGTCCTGCCGCCTCCATACCCAGGCTGCTAGGCCTCCTACTGCCACTACCAAGGATGTCCACCAGGTGGCGACATTGCCCCCCTCTGCTCCTGCTGCAGAGCCAGTCCTGAGCAGCCCTGCTCCAGGTTTTGGCAGGCCGCTCCCAGAAGCGCGCTCGTGGGCCTTGCTTCCTTTTAGCCACCAGCAAAGGGATCGAGGATGAGCACTGAGCCTCCTTACTCATCGAAGATCTAGGAACCTATCTGATTTCTGAGCAGTCCTTTACCCTCGTCTGCCGTCAGGTACTCTCCACCCGACTTGCAGAGTCCGCGGCTTGGGCAGCCTGCACGCTGGCCCCGGCCCGTCAGGATCTCTTCCCCCCACCCCCACCCCACCCCCACCCCCCGCACCTCCCCCGGCCAAGAGGCCACGCGCGGTCGTGAGCAGGGCTCCAGGCCTCTGGAGCCGCGCCGCTTGGACTGCGTCCTGGCCCTGGGCTCGCGAGCTTCATGCCCTGGGCTGAGCCACTTAACATCTCTAAGCTAGTTTCCTCATCAGTACAATGAGGGCATAATCAGTATGGGAGGGGGGATCAGAATCTGGGGGGGACTACATTTCTGGTGATTGAAGATTATTTTCAGTTTGAATTATACAGTGAGGGACACCATACAATTTTTACTACTGCAGACTTCTGAAGGACAGCTTCTAGTATTCTTAAAACTAATGCATGCACGTACACACAAACACACGTGCACACACACTGACTCTGCTCCGCCTACATCCCCACGCACACACACACGGAGTCATGGACCACGCACACCCCCACAACATACACACAACCACACACGTCCTCAGGCGCGCGCACACACACGCAAAGTCACTGTCACGTGCCACACACGTCCAGGCTCAACTTTAGAATTCCCAGACTCAGGGGAGTCCTGCGAAGAAAGCGACAGTGCGGGGAGAGCCGATTCCCAGTCTCTGACCGCCAGCCTGACCCTTTTCTTCCCAATGCTGGGTCCATCCCATGCCCCAAGGGGCCTTGGATGTGCACAGGGGGACACTCAGACCTCACATCCGGGCTCTGTCCGTAACCTCCATGCCAACAGCTGCCCGTTGGCCTCTCTGTGAGTCCTGGGATGCTGAACTCCGGGGAGAGCCGGTGCAGAAACTACAAGCGGGTCAGGGGCTGCTGGGGCAGGGCATTCGGGGTCCTGGGATTCCAGAGCACGGGGTGGAGCCAATGGGCGTGTCCCCTTGGCCCTGCTGACTCCACCCCGTAGAGGGCGTGGCCAGAGGGAGTGTCAGGGCCAGAGGGACCCTCTGTAGTTCAGGACCCAGGACAGCGCGGGGGTGTCGGGGGTGGGGGTTGGGGGGCCGCCCCTTGCCGTGGTCTAAGGGCAGAAGCCCTAAGGAAGGGCCGGAGGAGGCTGTAAGGTATCCTCACTGCCATCAATTAAAAAAACAAAAGCCCGCCGCAGGCGAGGGTGGGGAGGGTTTTGCTAGAACAAGGGAAAGACGCTCGCAGAGGTCTGGCCGCAGAGGGCTGGGGGCCTTGCCAGGCTGATGAGGAACCGAGAGGCCGTCGGCCTCTAAACTCCACACGAATTCCTCCGGGTGACCCTGAGATGCAGGGAGACACGGAAAGCACGGTAAACACAGGCCGGAAGCTCAGCAGCCTGTTGCTTGCTTCACCGTCCGTCTGGCGTCCCCTCTGCTAGCAAGCAGCCTTTACCGCATCACCCACGGCTGACCCGGCTCAGGATTCCAGCTGATTTTCCACGGGTGGCATCACTTGCTGGTGACACGAAGCAGGCACGTTAGCCACCTCCCAAACCCTGAGGCTCCTCCTGGGAGGAGCCTGCGGGCCCCCAGTCCAGCCTCTGCGCCACGATGCTCCTTAGTGCCGCTCCCGGTTCGCTGCCCCGGCCTCTAGCTCTGGCCGGAACCTCGCTGGATTGGCGATAAATGGCACCCATGCACCACGTGTAAGCTTGGGGTCCAGATGTGACCATGGCTCGTCTCTTCTTCCCATCGATTGGGGGATTGTTCGGGCTTCATGTCATCGTGTTGGCAGGAAGGCCAGCACCGCCCCCCTGAGACCTCCCTGAAGACACATAGAAACATAGGACACAATGCAGCCCATCTCTTTGTTTTAAAACACCTTTACAGGGCTACGAGTTCTGTTCCGTCAATTAGACACATCTCACGTGTAGTATTTGATCAATTTTCATACATGTCTACACCCAGAAAGCCATCGCCACAATCAAGAGAGCTAACATGTCCACCACTCCCCAAGACGGGCAATTTTCCGATTCCCATATTTACCCCTTCCCACCGCCGTCCCTCCCTGGTAACCATAAGTTTGTTTCTCTATGTCTGTGGCTCTATTTGTCTTTTGCAGTTAAGATCATTTCTGTCTTTTTTTCTTAGATTTCACATGGAAGTTGTGTCATGCGGCATTTTTCTCTCTTCTGGCTTACTTCACTCAGAATGACTATCTCTGTGTCCAACCATGTTGCCGCAAATGGCATGGTTCCATCCTTTTTCGCGGCTGTGTAGTATTCCGCGGCATAAAAAGACAACGACTTCTTTATCCAGTCACCAGTCGTTAGATGTTGGGGTTAGTTCCACGTCCTGGCTAATACAAACAGGGCTGCTGTGAGCATTGAGGTGCATGGGACTTTTTGAGTTAGAGTTTTCTCTTGACATATCCCCAGGCGTGGGAAGGCTGGATCATCAGGTAAGTCCATTTGTAGGTTTTTAAGGAACCTCCATCCCGTCTTCTCTAGTGACAATGCAGCCCGTCTTCCTGAAGCAGAGCCATGCTCACAAAGTAACGGATATTCCTAGAGGTCAGACATGACGTGCATTCAGCTTGGCCTGTTCCAGAAGAAGAGGGCAGTCTGGCAGGGCTGGAGGAGAGTGACCAGGGGAGTGTGGGACAGGCAGGATTCACACCACGTGGGGACATGACAGGCTGGGATAAGGAGCCTGGGCTTCCAGTCATGCCTTGGTAAGCATGGGGCACTGGTTCCAGGACTCCCCACAGATGCCAAAATCCATGGATGCTGATGCCTCTTATACAAAATGACATAGGACTTTATTTTTTACATACAAACATACTTTTCTTCCACGTTGTTGTCGTTTTTACAATGTTGTGTCGAATTCCAGTCTAGAGCACAATTTTCCACTTATGCATAAACATACCCATACAGTCATTGTCACATTCTCTTTCGCTGTGTCCTCCTGTGTACTTTAAATCATCTCTAGGTGACGCGCGGCATGCAAGGCAACGTGAATGCTATGTAAGCGGTTGCCGGTGTGTGGCAAGTTCAATTGTCGCTTTTCGAAACTTTCCGTTTTTTCCCGAATATTTTCAACCCACAGTTAGTTGAATCGGCTGGATCGGGAGCCCCTAGATACAGAGAACCCCCAAGCCCTTCCCACCTCGGAAATTTCCACTGGAAGCGCTGAAGGGGCCCAAAGAGAGGAGAAGAGCGCCCTCTAGCGGCTGCAAACGCTGAGGCATTCCTTCAGCCTATGCAGCGCGGGAGAGAAGGTTTCGGGCCGACTAGCGCAAAAGGAGGGCCCGCCTGGACAGGAAGGAGGAAGGACGACAGCGGAAGCCAGCTCGCACCCTTCCTGGAGCTAGCTGGTTGCAGTGAGGGACGCCGAGGAACTGGGGACACGTCGCGTGGGGAGGAGGGGGGGCAATCCTGGCGGCCAGGAGCAGGGTTCACACAGCTGGCACCCAGTTTGCACGATCAAAATGACAAGGAGAGGGGGTGGGGGGAAGGGGCTGCCTCAGCACCGGGATCCTGACAAGGGCCATAGCGCCGCGACCTCAGCTAATGCGGCTCCCCTGCTAAGCCAGAAAAAGGAAACTGTGAGGCAAGATACTGCAGATTCCACCGCAGCCACACGGATGACTAGATCTCTAACCTGACAAAATGGAACCCTCGGAAACAGGAATCTTCCCTTTCTTCTACATTTTGACCTTGGGACAGGGAGCCACACTTCTCTGACGGGAACCGTCTTTACTCCGGCAGAGAGCTCAGTTTTCCAGGAATAAGTATGGAGAAAAAGTGTGCCGTGATGGTTTAGCAGTTCAAAGCGGAAGCCCGTCTTAGAAACGGGAAAAACATGCTTCTCAATGAAGTCGAGTTATGGCACGAAGCAGGAGGAAGTTTAAGGAAATCTCTCTTAATATCCATTCACCAGACAAGACTAGCCAGTCCTAAAAAGGCAGCACGTTAAATCAAGGAAGATTCTTGCTTCCTTTTTGGGGCGGGAGGGGGGCGGGGGGACATGAGAAACAATGCCGCATTTTAAAACAAGCCTTGGGGCCCTAGATACGGAGAGTGTTGTTGGGTGTTGAGGCTGAGAGGTGTTGCTGAGGAGAACATAAAGCTGCGTATAGACTGGTATGGGTTCCAAGTCTACCGCTGGAAAAAAATTAGCCAATCATGAGTCCATTTGATTGGGAAAGAAGTAAATAACTCAAAAATGGGAAAGACATGGGATTAAATAGCGGTAGCGAGCAATTAAATCCAAGATGTTTATACCTATATTTTCATTGCGAATGCAACAAACTGAAAGCAACTGTCTAAAAAGCAGGAACTGTAGCCCGCGCACGCGCACACACGCACACAATGGGGAACAGCAGAGAGGTAAAATATGCTAAATGTATCATGATTGAGAAACAAGATCTAATAGATTATCCCGTTTTTGAGACTGTTATAGCAATACTGGTCCAATTATATATATAGTTATGAACTTAGAGATGACTTATTAAAACTTAGAGGGAATTTTAATTGGAAGACAATATAGCTTCCAAATCATTGAAGAGAAAACTAACCTCAAAAAAATTAATCAATGCAGCTAAGATGGAGTAACGGAGACCGTATTTACCATCGTAGGATAGACCCCAATGTGGATAAAATCTATGAAGCAATGCTTTTTAAGCCATGTGAAAACGATCATCCACTAGGACCTCGTCCTGCCGCCTCCATACCCAGGCTGCTAGGCCTCCTACTGCCACTACCAAGGATGTCCACCAGGTGGCGACATTGCCCCCCTCTGCTCCTGCTGCAGAGCCAGTCCTGAGCAGCCCTGCTCCAGGTTTTGGCAGGCCGCTCCCAGAAGCGCGCTCGTGGGCCTTGCTCCCTTTTAGCCACCAGCAAAGGGATCGAGGATGAGCACTGAGCCTCCTTACTCATCGAAGATCTAGGAACCTATCTGATTTCTGAGCAGTCCTTTACCCTCGTCTGCCGTCAGGTACTCTCCACCCGACTTGCAGAGTCCGCGGCTTGGGCAGCCTGCACGCTGGCCCCGGCCCGTCAGGATCTCTTCCCCCCACCCCCACCCCACCCCCACCCCCCGCACCTCCCCCGGCCAAGAGGCCACGCGCGGTCGTGAGCAGGGCTCCAGGCCTCTGGAGCCGCGCCGCTTGGACTGCGTCCTGGCCCTGGGCTCGCGAGCTCCATGCCCTGGGCTGAGCCACTTAACATCTCTAAGCTAGTTTCCTCATCAGTACAATGAGGGCATAATCAGTATGGGAGGGGGGATCAGAATCTGGGGGGGACTACATTTCTGGTGATTGAAGATTATTTTCAGTTTGAATTATACAGTGAGGGACACCATACAATTTTTACTACTGCAGACTTCTGAAGGACAGCTTCTAGTATTCTTAAAACTAATGCATGCACGTACACACAAACACACGTGCACACACACTGACTCTGCTCCGCCTACATCCCCACGCACACACACACGGAGTCATGGACCACGCACACCCCCACAACATACACACAACCACACACGTCCTCAGGCGCGCGCACACACACGCAAAGTCACTGTCACGTGCCACACACGTCCAGGCTCAACTTTAGAATTCCCAGACTCAGGGGAGTCCTGCGAAGAAAGCGACAGTGCGGGGAGAGCCGATTCCCAGTCTCTGACCGCCAGCCTGACCCTTTTCTGCCCAATGCTGGGTCCATCCCATGCCCCAAGGGGCCTTGGATGTGCACAGGGGGACACTCAGACCTCACATCCGGGCTCTGTCCGTAACCTCCATGCCAACAGCTGCCCGTTGGCCTCTCTGTGAGTCCTGGGATGCTGAACTCCGGGGAGAGCCGGTGCAGAAACTACAAGCGGGACAGGGGCTGCTGGGGCAGGGCATTCGGGGTCCTGGGATTCCAGAGCACGGGGTGGAGCCAATGGGCGTGTCCCCTTGGCCCTGCTGACTCCACCCCGTAGAGGGCGTGGCCAGAGGGAGTGTCAGGGCCAGAGGGACCCTCTGTAGTTCAGGACCCAGGACAGCGCGGGGGTGTCGGGGGTGGGGGTTGGGGGGCCGCCCCTTGCCGTGGTCTAAGGGCAGAAGCCCTAAGGAAGGGCCGGAGGAGGCTGTAAGGTATCCTCACTGCCATCAATTAAAAAAACAAAAGCCCGCCGCAGGCGAGGGTGGGGAGGGTTTTGCTAGAACAAGGGAAAGACGCTCGCAGAGGTCTGGCCGCAGAGGGCTGGGGGCCTTGCCAGGCTGATGAGGAACCGAGAGGCCGTCGGCCTCTAAACTCCACACGAATTCCTCCGGGTGACCCTGAGATGCAGGGAGACACGGAAAGCACGGTAAACACAGGCCGGAAGCTCAGCAGCCTGTTGCTTGCTTCACCGTCCGTCTGGCGTCCCCTCTGCTAGCAAGCAGCCTTTACCGCATCACCCACGGCTGACCCGGCTCAGGATTCCAGCTGATTTTCCACGGGTGGCATCACTTGCTGGTGACACGAAGCAGGCACGTTAGCCACCTCCCAAACCCTGAGGCTCCTCCTGGGAGGAGCCTGCGGGCCCCCAGTCCAGCCTCTGCGCCACGATGCTCCTTAGTGCCGCTCCCGGTTCGCTGCCCCGGCCTCTAGCTCTGGCCGGAACCTCGCTGGATTGGCGATAAATGGCACCCATGCACCACGTGTAAGCTTGGGGTCCAGATGTGACCATGGCTCGTCTCTTCTTCCCATCGATTGGGGGATTGTTCGGGCTTCATGTCATCGTGTTGGCAGGAAGGCCAGCACCGCCCCCCTGAGACCTCCCTGAAGACACATAGAAACATAGGACACAATGCAGCCCATCTCTTTGTTTTAAAACACCTTTACAGGGCTACGAGTTCTGTTCCGTCAATTAGACACATCTCACGTGTAGTATTTGATCAATTTTCATACATGTCTACACCCAGAAAGCCATCGCCACAATCAAGAGAGCTAACATGTCCACCACTCCCCAAGACGGGCAATTTTCCGATTCCCATATTTACCCCTTCCCACCGCCGTCCCTCCCTGGTAACCATAAGTTTGTTTCTCTATGTCTGTGGCTCTATTTGTCTTTTGCAGTTAAGATCATTTCTGTCTTTTTTTCTTAGATTTCACATGGAAGTTGTGTCATGCGGCATTTTTCTCTCTTCTGGCTTACTTCACTCAGAATGACTATCTCTGTGTCCAACCATGTTGCCGCAAATGGCATGGTTCCATCCTTTTTCGCGGCTGTGTAGTATTCCGCGGCATAAAAAGACAACGACTTCTTTATCCAGTCACCAGTCGTTAGATGTTGGGGTTAGTTCCACGTCCTGGCTAATACAAACAGGGCTGCTGTGAGCATTGAGGTGCATGGGACTTTTTGAGTTAGAGTTTTCTCTTGACATATCCCCAGGCGTGGGAAGGCTGGATCATCAGGTAAGTCCATTTGTAGGTTTTTAAGGAACCTCCATCCCGTCTTCTCTAGTGACAATGCAGCCCGTCTTCCTGAAGCAGAGCCATGCTCACAAAGTAACGGATATTCCTAGAGGTCAGACATGACGTGCATTCAGCTTGGCCTGTTCCAGAAGAAGAGGGCAGTCTGGCAGGGCTGGAGGAGAGTGACCAGGGGAGTGTGGGACAGGCAGGATTCACACCACGTGGGGACATGACAGGCTGGGATAAGGAGCCTGGGCTTCCAGTCATGCCTTGGTAAGCATGGGGCACTGGTTCCAGGACTCCCCACAGATGCCAAAATCCATGGATGCTGATGCCTCTTATACAAAATGACATAGGACTTTATTTTTTACATACAAACATACTTTTCTTCCACGTTGTTGTCGTTTTTACAATGTTGTGTCGAATTCCAGTCTAGAGCACAATTTTCCACTTATGCATAAACATACCCATACAGTCATTGTCACATTCTCTTTCGCTGTGTCCTCCTGTGTACTTTAAATCATCTCTAGGTGACGCGCGGCATGCAAGGCAACGTGAATGCTATGTAAGCGGTTGCCGGTGTGTGGCAAGTTCAATTGTCGCTTTTCGAAACTTTCCGTTTTTTCCCGAATATTTTCAACCCACAGTTAGTTGAATCGGCTGGATCGGGAGCCCCTAGATACAGAGAACCCCCAAGCCCTTCCCACCTCGGAAATTTCCACTGGAAGCGCTGAAGGGGCCCAAAGAGAGGAGAAGAGCGCCCTCTAGCGGCTGCAAACGCTGAGGCATTCCTTCAGCCTATGCAGCGCGGGAGAGAAGGTTTCGGGCCGACTAGCGCAAAAGGAGGGCCCGCCTGGACAGGAAGGAGGAAGGACGACAGCGGAAGCCAGCTCGCACCCTTCCTGGAGCTAGCTGGTTGCAGTGAGGGACGCCGAGGAACTGGGGACACGTCGCGTGGGGGGGGGGGGGGCAATCCTGGCGGCCAGGAGCAGGGTTCACACAGCTGGCACCCAGTTTGCACGATCAAAATGACAAGGAGAGGGGGTGGGGGGAAGGGGCTGCCTCAGCACCGGGATCCTGACAAGGGCCATAGCGCCGCGACCTCAGCTAATGCGGCTCCCCTGCTAAGCCAGAAAAAGGAAACTGTGAGGCAAGATACTGCAGATTCCACCGCAGCCACACGGATGACTAGATCTCTAACCTGACAAAATGGAACCCTCGGAAACAGGAATCTTCCCTTTCTTCTACACTTTGACCTTGGGACAGGGAGCCACACTTCTCTGACGGGAACCGTCTTTACTCCGGCAGAGAGCTCAGTTTTCCAGGAATAAGTATGGAGAAAAAGTGTGCCGTGATGGTTTAGCAGTTCAAAGCGGAAGCCCGTCTTAGAAACGGGAAAAACATGCTTCTCAATGAAGTCGAGTTATGGCACGAAGCAGGAGGAAGTTTAAGGAAATCTCTCTTAATATCCATTCACCAGACAAGACTAGCCAGTCCTAAAAAGGCAGCACGTTAAATCAAGGAAGATTCTTGCTTCCTTTTTGGGGCGGGAGGGGGGCGGGGGGACATGAGAAACAATGCCGCATTTTAAAACAAGCCTTGGGGCCCTAGATACGGAGAGTGTTGTTGGGTGTTGAGGCTGAGAGGTGTTGCTGAGGAGAACATAAAGCTGCGTATAGACTGGTATGGGTTCCAAGTCTACCGCTGGAAAAAAATTAGCCAATCATGAGTCCATTTGATTGGGAAAGAAGTAAATAACTCAAAAATGGGAAAGACATGGGATTAAATAGCGGTAGCGAGCAATTAAATCCAAGATGTTTATACCTATATTTTCATTGCGAATGCAACAAACTGAAAGCAACTGTCTAAAAAGCAGGAACTGTAGCCCGCGCACGCGCACACACGCACACAATGGGGAACAGCAGAGAGGTAAAATATGCTAAATGTATCATGATTGAGAAACAAGATCTAATAGATTATCCCGTTTTTGAGACTGTTATAGCAATACTGGTCCAATTATATATATAGTTATGAACTTAGAGATGACTTATTAAAACTTAGAGGGAATTTTAATTGGAAGACAATATAGCTTCCAAATCATTGAAGAGAAAACTAACCTCAAAAAAATTAATCAATGCAGCTAAGATGGAGTAACGGAGACCGTATTTACCATCGTAGGATAGACCCCAATGTGGATAAAATCTATGAAGCAATGCTTTTTAAGCCATGTGAAAACGATCATCCACTAGGACCTCGTCCTGCCGCCTCCATACCCAGGCTGCTAGGCCTCCTACTGCCACTACCAAGGATGTCCACCAGGTGGCGACATTGCCCCCCTCTGCTCCTGCTGCAGAGCCAGTCCTGAGCAGCCCTGCTCCAGGTTTTGGCAGGCCGCTCCCAGAAGCGCGCTCGTGGGCCTTGCTCCCTTTTAGCCACCAGCAAAGGGATCGAGGATGAGCACTGAGCCTCCTTACTCATCGAAGATCTAGGAACCTATCTGATTTCTGAGCAGTCCTTTACCCTCGTCTGCCGTCAGGTACTCTCCACCCGACTTGCAGAGTCCGCGGCTTGGGCAGCCTGCACGCTGGCCCCGGCCCGTCAGGATCTCTTCCCCCCACCCCCACCCCACCCCCACCCCCCGCACCTCCCCCGGCCAAGAGGCCACGCGCGGTCGTGAGCAGGGCTCCAGGCCTCTGGAGCCGCGCCGCTTGGACTGCGTCCTGGCCCTGGGCTCGCGAGCTCCATGCCCTGGGCTGAGCCACTTAACATCTCTAAGCTAGTTTCCTCATCAGTACAATGAGGGCATAATCAGTATGGGAGGGGGGATCAGAATCTGGGGGGGACTACATTTCTGGTGATTGAAGATTATTTTCAGTTTGAATTATACAGTGAGGGACACCATACAATTTTTACTACTGCAGACTTCTGAAGGACAGCTTCTAGTATTCTTAAAACTAATGCATGCACGTACACACAAACACACGTGCACACACACTGACTCTGCTCCGCCTACATCCCCACGCACACACACACGGAGTCATGGACCACGCACACCCCCACAACATACACACAACCACACACGTCCTCAGGCGCGCGCACACACACGCAAAGTCACTGTCACGTGCCACACACGTCCAGGCTCAACTTTAGAATTCCCAGACTCAGGGGAGTCCTGCGAAGAAAGCGACAGTGCGGGGAGAGCCGATTCCCAGTCTCTGACCGCCAGCCTGACCCTTTTCTGCCCAATGCTGGGTCCATCCCATGCCCCAAGGGGCCTTGGATGTGCACAGGGGGACACTCAGACCTCACATCCGGGCTCTGTCCGTAACCTCCATGCCAACAGCTGCCCGTTGGCCTCTCTGTGAGTCCTGGGATGCTGAACTCCGGGGAGAGCCGGTGCAGAAACTACAAGCGGGACAGGGGCTGCTGGGGCAGGGCATTCGGGGTCCTGGGATTCCAGAGCACGGGGTGGAGCCAATGGGCGTGTCCCCTTGGCCCTGCTGACTCCACCCCGTAGAGGGCGTGGCCAGAGGGAGTGTCAGGGCCAGAGGGACCCTCTGTAGTTCAGGACCCAGGACAGCGCGGGGGTGTCGGGGGTGGGGGTTGGGGGGCCGCCCCTTGCCGTGGTCTAAGGGCAGAAGCCCTAAGGAAGGGCCGGAGGAGGCTGTAAGGTATCCTCACTGCCATCAATTAAAAAAACAAAAGCCCGCCGCAGGCGAGGGTGGGGAGGGTTTTGCTAGAACAAGGGAAAGACGCTCGCAGAGGTCTGGCCGCAGAGGGCTGGGGGGCTTGCCAGGCTGATGAGGAACCGAGAGGCCGTCGGCCTCTAAACTCCACACGAATTCCTCCGGGTGACCCTGAGATGCAGGGAGACACGGAAAGCACGGTAAACACAGGCCGGAAGCTCAGCAGCCTGTTGCTTGCTTCACCGTCCGTCTGGCGTCCCCTCTGCTAGCAAGCAGCCTTTACCGCATCACCCACGGCTGACCCGGCTCAGGATTCCAGCTGATTTTCCACGGGTGGCATCACTTGCTGGTGACACGAAGCAGGCACGTTAGCCACCTCCCAAACCCTGAGGCTCCTCCTGGGAGGAGCCTGCGGGCCCCCAGTCCAGCCTCTGCGCCACGATGCTCCTTAGTGCCGCTCCCGGTTCGCTGCCCCGGCCTCTAGCTCTGGCCGGAACCTCGCTGGATTGGCGATAAATGGCACCCATGCACCACGTGTAAGCTTGGGGTCCAGATGTGACCATGGCTCGTCTCTTCTTCCCATCGATTGGGGGATTGTTCGGGCTTCATGTCATCGTGTTGGCAGGAAGGCCAGCACCGCCCCCCTGAGACCTCCCTGAAGACACATAGAAACATAGGACACAATGCAGCCCATCTCTTTGTTTTAAAACACCTTTACAGGGCTACGAGTTCTGTTCCGTCAATTAGACACATCTCACGTGTAGTATTTGATCAATTTTCATACATGTCTACACCCAGAAAGCCATCGCCACAATCAAGAGAGCTAACATGTCCACCACTCCCCAAGACGGGCAATTTTCCGATTCCCATATTTACCCCTTCCCACCGCCGTCCCTCCCTGGTAACCATAAGTTTGTTTCTCTATGTCTGTGGCTCTATTTGTCTTTTGCAGTTAAGATCATTTCTGTCTTTTTTTCTTAGATTTCACATGGAAGTTGTGTCATGCGGCATTTTTCTCTCTTCTGGCTTACTTCACTCAGAATGACTATCTCTGTGTCCAACCATGTTGCCGCAAATGGCATGGTTCCATCCTTTTTCGCGGCTGTGTAGTATTCCGCGGCATAAAAAGACAACGACTTCTTTATCCAGTCACCAGTCGTTAGATGTTGGGGTTAGTTCCACGTCCTGGCTAATACAAACAGGGCTGCTGTGAGCATTGAGGTGCATGGGACTTTTTGAGTTAGAGTTTTCTCTTGACATATCCCCAGGCGTGGGAAGGCTGGATCATCAGGTAAGTCCATTTGTAGGTTTTTAAGGAACCTCCATCCCGTCTTCTCTAGTGACAATGCAGCCCGTCTTCCTGAAGCAGAGCCATGCTCACAAAGTAACGGATATTCCTAGAGGTCAGACATGACGTGCATTCAGCTTGGCCTGTTCCAGAAGAAGAGGGCAGTCTGGCAGGGCTGGAGGAGAGTGACCAGGGGAGTGTGGGACAGGCAGGATTCACACCACGTGGGGACATGACAGGCTGGGATAAGGAGCCTGGGCTTCCAGTCATGCCTTGGTAAGCATGGGGCACTGGTTCCAGGACTCCCCACAGATGCCAAAATCCATGGATGCTGATGCCTCTTATACAAAATGACATAGGACTTTATTTTTTACATACAAACATACTTTTCTTCCACGTTGTTGTCGTTTTTACAATGTTGTGTCGAATTCCAGTCTAGAGCACAATTTTCCACTTATGCATAAACATACCCATACAGTCATTGTCACATTCTCTTTCGCTGTGTCCTCCTGTGTACTTTAAATCATCTCTAGGTGACGCGCGGCATGCAAGGCAACGTGAATGCTATGTAAGCGGTTGCCGGTGTGTGGCAAGTTCAATTGTCGCTTTTCGAAACTTTCCGTTTTTTCCCGAATATTTTCAACCCACAGTTAGTTGAATCGGCTGGATCGGGAGCCCCTAGATACAGAGAACCCCCAAGCCCTTCCCACCTCGGAAATTTCCACTGGAAGCGCTGAAGGGGCCCAAAGAGAGGAGAAGAGCGCCCTCTAGCGGCTGCAAACGCTGAGGCATTCCTTCAGCCTATGCAGCGCGGGAGAGAAGGTTTCGGGCCGACTAGCGCAAAAGGAGGGCCCGCCTGGACAGGAAGGAGGAAGGACGACAGCGGAAGCCAGCTCGCACCCTTCCTGGAGCTAGCTGGTTGCAGTGAGGGACGCCGAGGAACTGGGGACACGTCGCGTGGGGAGGGGGGGGGGGCAATCCTGGCGGCCAGGAGCAGGGTTCACACAGCTGGCACCCAGTTTGCACGATCAAAATGACAAGGAGAGGGGGTGGGGGGAAGGGGCTGCCTCAGCACCGGGATCCTGACAAGGGCCATAGCGCCGCGACCTCAGCTAATGCGGCTCCCCTGCTAAGCCAGAAAAAGGAAACTGTGAGGCAAGATACTGCAGATTCCACCGCAGCCACACGGATGACTAGATCTCTAACCTGACAAAATGGAACCCTCGGAAACAGGAATCTTCCCTTTCTTCTACACTTTGACCTTGGGACAGGGAGCCACACTTCTCTGACGGGAACCGTCTTTACTCCGGCAGAGAGCTCAGTTTTCCAGGAATAAGTATGGAGAAAAAGTGTGCCGTGATGGTTTAGCAGTTCAAAGCGGAAGCCCGTCTTAGAAACGGGAAAAACATGCTTCTCAATGAAGTCGAGTTATGGCACGAAGCAGGAGGAAGTTTAAGGAAATCTCTCTTAATATCCATTCACCAGACAAGACTAGCCAGTCCTAAAAAGGCAGCACGTTAAATCAAGGAAGATTCTTGCTTCCTTTTTGGGGCGGGAGGGGGGCGGGGGGACATGAGAAACAATGCCGCATTTTAAAACAAGCCTTGGGGCCCTAGATACGGAGAGTGTTGTTGGGTGTTGAGGCTGAGAGGTGTTGCTGAGGAGAACATAAAGCTGCGTATAGACTGGTATGGGTTCCAAGTCTACCGCTGGAAAAAAATTAGCCAATCATGAGTCCATTTGATTGGGAAAGAAGTAAATAACTCAAAAATGGGAAAGACATGGGATTAAATAGCGGTAGCGAGCAATTAAATCCAAGATGTTTATACCTATATTTTCATTGCGAATGCAACAAACTGAAAGCAACTGTCTAAAAAGCAGGAACTGTAGCCCGCGCACGCGCACACACGCACACAATGGGGAACAGCAGAGAGGTAAAATATGCTAAATGTATCATGATTGAGAAACAAGATCTAATAGATTATCCCGTTTTTGAGACTGTTATAGCAATACTGGTCCAATTATATATATAGTTATGAACTTAGAGATGACTTATTAAAACTTAGAGGGAATTTTAATTGGAAGACAATATAGCTTCCAAATCATTGAAGAGAAAACTAACCTCAAAAAAATTAATCAATGCAGCTAAGATGGAGTAACGGAGACCGTATTTACCATCGTAGGATAGACCCCAATGTGGATAAAATCTATGAAGCAATGCTTTTTAAGCCATGTGAAAACGATCATCCACTAGGACCTCGTCCTGCCGCCTCCATACCCAGGCTGCTAGGCCTCCTACTGCCACTACCAAGGATGTCCACCAGGTGGCGACATTGCCCCCCTCTGCTCCTGCTGCAGAGCCAGTCCTGAGCAGCCCTGCTCCAGGTTTTGGCAGGCCGCTCCCAGAAGCGCGCTCGTGGGCCTTGCTCCCTTTTAGCCACCAGCAAAGGGATCGAGGATGAGCACTGAGCCTCCTTACTCATCGAAGATCTAGGAACCTATCTGATTTCTGAGCAGTCCTTTACCCTCGTCTGCCGTCAGGTACTCTCCACCCGACTTGCAGAGTCCGCGGCTTGGGCAGCCTGCACGCTGGCCCCGGCCCGTCAGGATCTCTTCCCCCCACCCCCACCCCACCCCCACCCCCCGCACCTCCCCCGGCCAAGAGGCCACGCGCGGACGTGAGCAGGGCTCCAGGCCTCTGGAGCCGCACCGCTTGGACTGCGTCCTGGCCCTGGGCTCGCGAGCTCCATGCCCTGGGCTGAGCCACTTAACATCTCTAAGCTAGTTTCCTCATCAGTACAATGAGGGCATAATCAGTATGGGAGGGGGGATCAGAATCTGGGGGGGACTACATTTCTGGTGATTGAAGATTATTTTCAGTTTGAATTATACAGTGAGGGACACCATACAATTTTTACTACTGCAGACTTCTGAAGGACAGCTTCTAGTATTCTTAAAACTAATGCATGCACGTACACACAAACACACGTGCACACACACTGACTCTGGTCCGCCTACATCCCCACGCACACACACACGGAGTCATGGACCACGCACACCCCCACAACATACACACAACCACACACGTCCTCAGGCGCGCGCACACACACGCAAAGTCACTGTCACGTGCCACACACGTCCAGGCTCAACTTTAGAATTCCCAGACTCAGGGGAGTCCTGCGAAGAAAGCGACAGTGCGGGGAGAGCCGATTCCCAGTCTCTGACCGCCAGCCTGACCCTTTTCTGCCCAATGCTGGGTCCATCCCATGCCCCAAGGGGCCTTGGATGTGCACAGGGGGACACTCAGACCTCACATCCGGGCTCTGTCCGTAACCTCCATGCCAACAGCTGCCCGTTGGCCTCTCTGTGAGTCCTGGGATGCTGAACTCCGGGGAGAGCCGGTGCAGAAACTACAAGCGGGACAGGGGCTGCTGGGGCAGGGCATTCGGGGTCCTGGGATTCCAGAGCACGGGGTGGAGCCAATGGGCGTGTCCCCTTGGCCCTGCTGACTCCACCCCGTAGAGGGCGTGGCCAGAGGGAGTGTCAGGGCCAGAGGGACCCTCTGTAGTTCAGGACCCAGGACAGCGCGGGGGTGTCGGGGGTGGGGGTTGGGGGGCCGCCCCTTGCCGTGGTCTAAGGGCAGAAGCCCTAAGGAAGGGCCGGAGGAGGCTGTAAGGTATCCTCACTGCCATCAATTAAAAAAACAAAAGCCCGCCGCAGGCGAGGGTGGGGAGGGTTTTGCTAGAACAAGGGAAAGACGCTCGCAGAGGTCTGGCCGCAGAGGGCTGGGGGGCTTGCCAGGCTGATGAGGAACCGAGAGGCCGTCGGCCTCTAAACTCCACACGAATTCCTCCGGGTGACCCTGAGATGCAGGGAGACACGGAAAGCACGGTAAACACAGGCCGGAAGCTCAGCAGCCTGTTGCTTGCTTCACCGTCCGTCTGGCGTCCCCTCTGCTAGCAAGCAGCCTTTACCGCATCACCCACGGCTGACCCGGCTCAGGATTCCAGCTGATTTTCCACGGGTGGCATCACTTGCTGGTGACACGAAGCAGGCACGTTAGCCACCTCCCAAACCCTGAGGCTCCTCCTGGGAGGAGCCTGCGGGCCCCCAGTCCAGCCTCTGCGCCACGATGCTCCTTAGTGCCGCTCCCGGTTCGCTGCCCCGGCCTCTAGCTCTGGCCGGAACCTCGCTGGATTGGCGATAAATGGCACCCATGCACCACGTGTAAGCTTGGGGTCCAGATGTGACCATGGCTCGTCTCTTCTTCCCATCGATTGGGGGATTGTTCGGGCTTCATGTCATCGTGTTGGCAGGAAGGCCAGCACCGCCCCCCTGAGACCTCCCTGAAGACACATAGAAACATAGGACACAATGCAGCCCATCTCTTTGTTTTAAAACACCTTTACAGGGCTACGAGTTCTGTTCCGTCAATTAGACACATCTCACGTGTAGTATTTGATCAATTTTCATACATGTCTACACCCAGAAAGCCATCGCCACAATCAAGAGAGCTAACATGTCCACCACTCCCCAAGACGGGCAATTTTCCGATTCCCATATTTACCCCTTCCCACCGCCGTCCCTCCCTGGTAACCATAAGTTTGTTTCTCTATGTCTGTGGCTCTATTTGTCTTTTGCAGTTAAGATCATTTCTGTCTTTTTTTCTTAGATTTCACATGGAAGTTGTGTCATGCGGCATTTTTCTCTCTTCTGGCTTACTTCACTCAGAATGACTATCTCTGTGTCCAACCATGTTGCCGCAAATGGCATGGTTCCATCCTTTTTCGCGGCTGTGTAGTATTCCGCGGCATAAAAAGACAACGACTTCTTTATCCAGTCACCAGTCGTTAGATGTTGGGGTTAGTTCCACGTCCTGGCTAATACAAACAGGGCTGCTGTGAGCATTGAGGTGCATGGGACTTTTTGAGTTAGAGTTTTCTCTTGACATATCCCCAGGCGTGGGAAGGCTGGATCATCAGGTAAGTCCATTTGTAGGTTTTTAAGGAACCTCCATCCCGTCTTCTCTAGTGACAATGCAGCCCGTCTTCCTGAAGCAGAGCCATGCTCACAAAGTAACGGATATTCCTAGAGGTCAGACATGACGTGCATTCAGCTTGGCCTGTTCCAGAAGAAGAGGGCAGTCTGGCAGGGCTGGAGGAGAGTGACCAGGGGAGTGTGGGACAGGCAGGATTCACACCACGTGGGGACATGACAGGCTGGGATAAGGAGCCTGGGCTTCCAGTCATGCCTTGGTAAGCATGGGGCACTGGTTCCAGGACTCCCCACAGATGCCAAAATCCATGGATGCTGATGCCTCTTATACAAAATGACATAGGACTTTATTTTTTACATACAAACATACTTTTCTTCCACGTTGTTGTCGTTTTTACAATGTTGTGTCGAATTCCAGTCTAGAGCACAATTTTCCACTTATGCATAAACATACCCATACAGTCATTGTCACATTCTCTTTCGCTGTGTCCTCCTGTGTACTTTAAATCATCTCTAGGTGACGCGCGGCATGCAAGGCAACGTGAATGCTATGTAAGCGGTTGCCGGTGTGTGGCAAGTTCAATTGTCGCTTTTCGAAACTTTCCGTTTTTTCCCGAATATTTTCAACCCACAGTTAGTTGAATCGGCTGGATCGGGAGCCCCTAGATACAGAGAACCCCCAAGCCCTTCCCACCTCGGAAATTTCCACTGGAAGCGCTGAAGGGGCCCAAAGAGAGGAGAAGAGCGCCCTCTAGCGGCTGCAAACGCTGAGGCATTCCTTCAGCCTATGCAGCGCGGGAGAGAAGGTTTCGGGCCGACTAGCGCAAAAGGAGGGCCCGCCTGGACAGGAAGGAGGAAGGACGACAGCGGAAGCCAGCTCGCACCCTTCCTGGAGCTAGCTGGTTGCAGTGAGGGACGCCGAGGAACTGGGGACACGTCGCGTGGGGAGGGGGGGGGGCAATCCTGGCGGCCAGGAGCAGGGTTCACACAGCTGGCACCCAGTTTGCACGATCAAAATGACAAGGAGAGGGGGTGGGGGGAAGGGGCTGCCTCAGCACCGGGATCCTGACAAGGGCCATAGCGCCGCGACCTCAGCTAATGCGGCTCCCCTGCTAAGCCAGAAAAAGGAAACTGTGAGGCAAGATACTGCAGATTCCACCGCAGCCACACGGATGACTAGATCTCTAACCTGACAAAATGGAACCCTCGGAGACAGGAATCTTCCCTTTCTTCTACACTTTGACCTTGGGACAGGGAGCCACACTTCTCTGACGGGAACCGTCTTTACTCCGGCAGAGAGCTCAGTTTTCCAGGAATAAGTATGGAGAAAAAGTGTGCCGTGATGGTTTAGCAGTTCAAAGCGGAAGCCCGTCTTAGAAACGGGAAAAACATGCTTCTCAATGAAGTCGAGTTATGGCACGAAGCAGGAGGAAGTTTAAGGAAATCTCTCTTAATATCCATTCACCAGACAAGACTAGCCAGTCCTAAAAAGGCAGCACGTTAAATCAAGGAAGATTCTTGCTTCCTTTTTGGGGCGGGAGGGGGGCGGGGGGACATGAGAAACAATGCCGCATTTTAAAACAAGCCTTGGGGCCCTAGATACGGAGAGTGTTGTTGGGTGTTGAGGCTGAGAGGTGTTGCTGAGGAGAACATAAAGCTGCGTATAGACTGGTATGGGTTCCAAGTCTACCGCTGGAAAAAAATTAGCCAATCATGAGTCCATTTGATTGGGAAAGAAGTAAATAACTCAAAAATGGGAAAGACATGGGATTAAATAGCGGTAGCGAGCAATTAAATCCAAGATGTTTATACCTATATTTTCATTGCGAATGCAACAAACTGAAAGCAACTGTCTAAAAAGCAGGAACTGTAGCCCGCGCACGCGCACACACGCACACAATGGGGAACAGCAGAGAGGTAAAATATGCTAAATGTATCATGATTGAGAAACAAGATCTAATAGATTATCCCGTTTTTGAGACTGTTATAGCAATACTGGTCCAATTATATATATAGTTATGAACTTAGAGATGACTTATTAAAACTTAGAGGGAATTTTAATTGGAAGACAATATAGCTTCCAAATCATTGAAGAGAAAACTAACCTCAAAAAAATTAATCAATGCAGCTAAGATGGAGTAACGGAGACCGTATTTACCATCGTAGGATAGACCCCAATGTGGATAAAATCTATGAAGCAATGCTTTTTAAGCCATGTGAAAACGATCATCCACTAGGACCTCGTCCTGCCGCCTCCATACCCAGGCTGCTAGGCCTCCTACTGCCACTACCAAGGATGTCCACCAGGTGGCGACATTGCCCCCCTCTGCTCCTGCTGCAGAGCCAGTCCTGAGCAGCCCTGCTCCAGGTTTTGGCAGGCCGCTCCCAGAAGCGCGCTCGTGGGCCTTGCTCCCTTTTAGCCACCAGCAAAGGGATCGAGGATGAGCACTGAGCCTCCTTACTCATCGAAGATCTAGGAACCTATCTGATTTCTGAGCAGTCCTTTACCCTCGTCTGCCGTCAGGTACTCTCCACCCGACTTGCAGAGTCCGCGGCTTGGGCAGCCTGCACGCTGGCCCCGGCCCGTCAGGATCTCTTCCCCCCACCCCCACCCCACCCCCACCCCCCGCACCTCCCCCGGCCAAGAGGCCACGCGCGGTCGTGAGCAGGGCTCCAGGCCTCTGGAGCCGCGCCGCTTGGACTGCGTCCTGGCCCTGGGCTCGCGAGCTCCATGCCCTGGGCTGAGCCACTTAACATCTCTAAGCTAGTTTCCTCATCAGTACAATGAGGGCATAATCAGTATGGGAGGGGGGATCAGAATCTGGGGGGGACTACATTTCTGGTGATTGAAGATTATTTTCAGTTTGAATTATACAGTGAGGGACACCATACAATTTTTACTACTGCAGACTTCTGAAGGACAGCTTCTAGTATTCTTAAAACTAATGCATGCACGTACACACAAACACACGTGCACACACACTGACTCTGCTCCGCCTACATCCCCACGCACACACACACGGAGTCATGGACCACGCACACCCCCACAACATACACACAACCACACACGTCCTCAGGCGCGCGCACACACACGCAAAGTCACTGTCACGTGCCACACACGTCCAGGCTCAACTTTAGAATTCCCAGACTCAGGGGAGTCCTGCGAAGAAAGCGACAGTGCGGGGAGAGCCGATTCCCAGTCTCTGACCGCCAGCCTGACCCTTTTCTGCCCAATGCTGGGTCCATCCCATGCCCCAAGGGGCCTTGGATGTGCACAGGGGGACACTCAGACCTCACATCCGGGCTCTGTCCGTAACCTCCATGCCAACAGCTGCCCGTTGGCCTCTCTGTGAGTCCTGGGATGCTGAACTCCGGGGAGAGCCGGTGCAGAAACTACAAGCGGGACAGGGGCTGCTGGGGCAGGGCATTCGGGGTCCTGGGATTCCAGAGCACGGGGTGGAGCCAATGGGCGTGTCCCCTTGGCCCTGCTGACTCCACCCCGTAGAGGGCGTGGCCAGAGGGAGTGTCAGGGCCAGAGGGACCCTCTGTAGTTCAGGACCCAGGACAGCGCGGGGGTGTCGGGGGTGGGGGTTGGGGGGCCGCCCCTTGCCGTGGTCTAAGGGCAGAAGCCCTAAGGAAGGGCCGGAGGAGGCTGTAAGGTATCCTCACTGCCATCAATTAAAAAAACAAAAGCCCGCCGCAGGCGAGGGTGGGGAGGGTTTTGCTAGAACAAGGGAAAGACGCTCGCAGAGGTCTGGCCGCAGAGGGCTGGGGGGCTTGCCAGGCTGATGAGGAACCGAGAGGCCGTCGGCCTCTAAACTCCACACGAATTCCTCCGGGTGACCCTGAGATGCAGGGAGACACGGAAAGCACGGTAAACACAGGCCGGAAGCTCAGCAGCCTGTTGCTTGCTTCACCGTCCGTCTGGCGTCCCCTCTGCTAGCAAGCAGCCTTTACCGCATCACCCACGGCTGACCCGGCTCAGGATTCCAGCTGATTTTCCACGGGTGGCATCACTTGCTGGTGACACGAAGCAGGCACGTTAGCCACCTCCCAAACCCTGAGGCTCCTCCTGGGAGGAGCCTGCGGGCCCCCAGTCCAGCCTCTGCGCCACGATGCTCCTTAGTGCCGCTCCCGGTTCGCTGCCCCGGCCTCTAGCTCTGGCCGGAACCTCGCTGGATTGGCGATAAATGGCACCCATGCACCACGTGTAAGCTTGGGGTCCAGATGTGACCATGGCTCGTCTCTTCTTCCCATCGATTGGGGGATTGTTCGGGCTTCATGTCATCGTGTTGGCAGGAAGGCCAGCACCGCCCCCCTGAGACCTCCCTGAAGACACATAGAAACATAGGACACAATGCAGCCCATCTCTTTGTTTTAAAACACCTTTACAGGGCTACGAGTTCTGTTCCGTCAATTAGACACATCTCACGTGTAGTATTTGATCAATTTTCATACATGTCTACACCCAGAAAGCCATCGCCACAATCAAGAGAGCTAACATGTCCACCACTCCCCAAGACGGGCAATTTTCCGATTCCCATATTTACCCCTTCCCACCGCCGTCCCTCCCTGGTAACCATAAGTTTGTTTCTCTATGTCTGTGGCTCTATTTGTCTTTTGCAGTTAAGATCATTTCTGTCTTTTTTTCTTAGATTTCACATGGAAGTTGTGTCATGCGGCATTTTTCTCTCTTCTGGCTTACTTCACTCAGAATGACTATCTCTGTGTCCAACCATGTTGCCGCAAATGGCATGGTTCCATCCTTTTTCGCGGCTGTGTAGTATTCCGCGGCATAAAAAGACAACGACTTCTTTATCCAGTCACCAGTCGTTAGATGTTGGGGTTAGTTCCACGTCCTGGCTAATACAAACAGGGCTGCTGTGAGCATTGAGGTGCATGGGACTTTTTGAGTTAGAGTTTTCTCTTGACATATCCCCAGGCGTGGGAAGGCTGGATCATCAGGTAAGTCCATTTGTAGGTTTTTAAGGAACCTCCATCCCGTCTTCTCTAGTGACAATGCAGCCCGTCTTCCTGAAGCAGAGCCATGCTCACAAAGTAACGGATATTCCTAGAGGTCAGACATGACGTGCATTCAGCTTGGCCTGTTCCAGAAGAAGAGGGCAGTCTGGCAGGGCTGGAGGAGAGTGACCAGGGGAGTGTGGGACAGGCAGGATTCACACCACGTGGGGACATGACAGGCTGGGATAAGGAGCCTGGGCTTCCAGTCATGCCTTGGTAAGCATGGGGCACTGGTTCCAGGACTCCCCACAGATGCCAAAATCCATGGATGCTGATGCCTCTTATACAAAATGACATAGGACTTTATTTTTTACATACAAACATACTTTTCTTCCACGTTGTTGTCGTTTTTACAATGTTGTGTCGAATTCCAGTCTAGAGCACAATTTTCCACTTATGCATAAACATACCCATACAGTCATTGTCACATTCTCTTTCGCTGTGTCCTCCTGTGTACTTTAAATCATCTCTAGGTGACGCGCGGCATGCAAGGCAACGTGAATGCTATGTAAGCGGTTGCCGGTGTGTGGCAAGTTCAATTGTCGCTTTTCGAAACTTTCCGTTTTTTCCCGAATATTTTCAACCCACAGTTAGTTGAATCGGCTGGATCGGGAGCCCCTAGATACAGAGAACCCCCAAGCCCTTCCCACCTCGGAAATTTCCACTGGAAGCGCTGAAGGGGCCCAAAGAGAGGAGAAGAGCGCCCTCTAGCGGCTGCAAACGCTGAGGCATTCCTTCAGCCTATGCAGCGCGGGAGAGAAGGTTTCGGGCCGACTAGCGCAAAAGGAGGGCCCGCCTGGACAGGAAGGAGGAAGGACGACAGCGGAAGCCAGCTCGCACCCTTCCTGGAGCTAGCTGGTTGCAGTGAGGGACGCCGAGGAACTGGGGACACGTCGCGTGGGGAGGGGGGGGGGCAATCCTGGCGGCCAGGAGCAGGGTTCACACAGCTGGCACCCAGTTTGCACGATCAAAATGACAAGGAGAGGGGGTGGGGGGAAGGGGCTGCCTCAGCACCGGGATCCTGACAAGGGCCATAGCGCCGCGACCTCAGCTAATGCGGCTCCCCTGCTAAGCCAGAAAAAGGAAACTGTGAGGCAAGATACTGCAGATTCCACCGCAGCCACACGGATGACTAGATCTCTAACCTGACAAAATGGAACCCTCGGAAACAGGAATCTTCCCTTTCTTCTACACTTTGACCTTGGGACAGGGAGCCACACTTCTCTGACGGGAACCGTCTTTACTCCGGCAGAGAGCTCAGTTTTCCAGGAATAAGTATGGAGAAAAAGTGTGCCGTGATGATTTAGCAGTTCAAAGCGGAAGCCCGTCTTAGAAACGGGAAAAACATGCTTCTCAATGAAGTCGAGTTATGGCACGAAGCAGGAGGAAGTTTAAGGAAATCTCTCTTAATATCCATTCACCAGACAAGACTAGCCAGTCCTAAAAAGGCAGCACGTTAAATCAAGGAAGATTCTTGCTTCCTTTTTGGGGCGGGAGGGGGGCGGGGGGACATGAGAAACAATGCCGCATTTTAAAACAAGCCTTGGGGCCCTAGATACGGAGAGTGTTGTTGGGTGTTGAGGCTGAGAGGTGTTGCTGAGGAGAACATAAAGCTGCGTATAGACTGGTATGGGTTCCAAGTCTACCGCTGGAAAAAAATTAGCCAATCATGAGTCCATTTGATTGGGAAAGAAGTAAATAACTCAAAAATGGGAAAGACATGGGATTAAATAGCGGTAGCGAGCAATTAAATCCAAGATGTTTATACCTATATTTTCATTGCGAATGCAACAAAATGAAAGCAACTGTCTAAAAAGCAGGAACTGTAGCCCGCGCACGCGCACACACGCACACAATGGGGAACAGCAGAGAGGTAAAATATGCTAAATGTATCATGATTGAGAAACAAGATCTAATAGATTATCCCGTTTTTGAGACTGTTATAGCAATACTGGTCCAATTATATATATAGTTATGAACTTAGAGATGACTTATTAAAACTTAGAGGGAATTTTAATTGGAAGACAATATAGCTTCCAAATCATTGAAGAGAAAACTAACCTCAAAAAAATTAATCAATGCAGCTAAGATGGAGTAACGGAGACCGTATTTACCATCGTAGGATAGACCCCAATGTGGATAAAATCTATGAAGCAATGCTTTTTAAGCCATGTGAAAACGATCATCCACTAGGACCTCGTCCTGCCGCCTCCATACCCAGGCTGCTAGGCCTCCTACTGCCACTACCAAGGATGTCCACCAGGTGGCGACATTGCCCCCCTCTGCTCCTGCTGCAGAGCCAGTCCTGAGCAGCCCTGCTCCAGGTTTTGGCAGGCCGCTCCCAGAAGCGCGCTCGTGGGCCTTGCTCCCTTTTAGCCACCAGCAAAGGGATCGAGGATGAGCACTGAGCCTCCTTACTCATCGAAGATCTAGGAACCTATCTGATTTCTGAGCAGTCCTTTACCCTCGTCTGCCGTCAGGTACTCTCCACCCGACTTGCAGAGTCCGCGGCTTGGGCAGCCTGCACGCTGGCCCCGGCCCGTCAGGATCTCTTCCCCCCACCCCCACCCCACCCCCACCCCCCGCACCTCCCCCGGCCAAGAGGCCACGCGCGGTCGTGAGCAGGGCTCCAGGCCTCTGGAGCCGCGCCGCTTGGACTGCGTCCTGGCCCTGGGCTCGCGAGCTCCATGCCCTGGGCTGAGCCACTTAACATCTCTAAGCTAGTTTCCTCATCAGTACAATGAGGGCATAATCAGTATGGGAGGGGGGATCAGAATCTGGGGGGGACTACATTTCTGGTGATTGAAGATTATTTTCAGTTTGAATTATACAGTGAGGGACACCATACAATTTTTACTACTGCAGACTTCTGAAGGACAGCTTCTAGTATTCTTAAAACTAATGCATGCACGTACACACAAACACACGTGCACACACACTGACTCTGCTCCGCCTACATCCCCACGCACACACACACGGAGTCATGGACCACGCACACCCCCACAACATACACACAACCACACACGTCCTCAGGCGCGCGCACACACACGCAAAGTCACTGTCACGTGCCACACACGTCCAGGCTCAACTTTAGAATTCCCAGACTCAGGGGAGTCCTGCGAAGAAAGCGACAGTGCGGGGAGAGCCGATTCCCAGTCTCTGACCGCCAGCCTGACCCTTTTCTGCCCAATGCTGGGTCCATCCCATGCCCCAAGGGGCCTTGGATGTGCACAGGGGGACACTCAGACCTCACATCCGGGCTCTGTCCGTAACCTCCATGCCAACAGCTGCCCGTTGGCCTCTCTGTGAGTCCTGGGATGCTGAACTCCGGGGAGAGCCGGTGCAGAAACTACAAGCGGGACAGGGGCTGCTGGGGCAGGGCATTCGGGGTCCTGGGATTCCAGAGCACGGGGTGGAGCCAATGGGCGTGTCCCCTTGGCCCTGCTGACTCCACCCCGTAGAGGGCGTGGCCAGAGGGAGTGTCAGGGCCAGAGGGACCCTCTGTAGTTCAGGACCCAGGACAGCGCGGGGGTGTCGGGGGTGGGGGTTGGGGGGCCGCCCCTTGCCGTGGTCTAAGGGCAGAAGCCCTAAGGAAGGGCCGGAGGAGGCTGTAAGGTATCCTCACTGCCATCAATTAAAAAAACAAAAGCCCGCCGCAGGCGAGGGTGGGGAGGGTTTTGCTAGAACAAGGGAAAGACGCTCGCAGAGGTCTGGCCGCAGAGGGCTGGGGGGCTTGCCAGGCTGATGAGGAACCGAGAGGCCGTCGGCCTCTAAACTCCACACGAATTCCTCCGGGTGACCCTGAGATGCAGGGAGACACGGAAAGCACGGTAAACACAGGCCGGAAGCTCAGCAGCCTGTTGCTTGCTTCACCGTCCGTCTGGCGTCCCCTCTGCTAGCAAGCAGCCTTTACCGCATCACCCACGGCTGACCCGGCTCAGGATTCCAGCTGATTTTCCACGGGTGGCATCACTTGCTGGTGACACGAAGCAGGCACGTTAGCCACCTCCCAAACCCTGAGGCTCCTCCTGGGAGGAGCCTGCGGGCCCCCAGTCCAGCCTCTGCGCCACGATGCTCCTTAGTGCCGCTCCCGGTTCGCTGCCCCGGCCTCTAGCTCTGGCCGGAACCTCGCTGGATTGGCGATAAATGGCACCCATGCACCACGTGTAAGCTTGGGGTCCAGATGTGACCATGGCTCGTCTCTTCTTCCCATCGATTGGGGGATTGTTCGGGCTTCATGTCATCGTGTTGGCAGGAAGGCCAGCACCGCCCCCCTGAGACCTCCCTGAAGACACATAGAAACATAGGACACAATGCAGCCCATCTCTTTGTTTTAAAACACCTTTACAGGGCTACGAGTTCTGTTCCGTCAATTAGACACATCTCACGTGTAGTATTTGATCAATTTTCATACATGTCTACACCCAGAAAGCCATCGCCACAATCAAGAGAGCTAACATGTCCACCACTCCCCAAGACGGGCAATTTTCCGATTCCCATATTTACCCCTTCCCACCGCCGTCCCTCCCTGGTAACCATAAGTTTGTTTCTCTATGTCTGTGGCTCTATTTGTCTTTTGCAGTTAAGATCATTTCTGTCTTTTTTTCTTAGATTTCACATGGAAGTTGTGTCATGCGGCATTTTTCTCTCTTCTGGCTTACTTCACTCAGAATGACTATCTCTGTGTCCAACCATGTTGCCGCAAATGGCATGGTTCCATCCTTTTTCGCGGCTGTGTAGTATTCCGCGGCATAAAAAGACAACGACTTCTTTATCCAGTCACCAGTCGTTAGATGTTGGGGTTAGTTCCACGTCCTGGCTAATACAAACAGGGCTGCTGTGAGCATTGAGGTGCATGGGACTTTTTGAGTTAGAGTTTTCTCTTGACATATCCCCAGGCGTGGGAAGGCTGGATCATCAGGTAAGTCCATTTGTAGGTTTTTAAGGAACCTCCATCCCGTCTTCTCTAGTGACAATGCAGCCCGTCTTCCTGAAGCAGAGCCATGCTCACAAAGTAACGGATATTCCTAGAGGTCAGACATGACGTGCATTCAGCTTGGCCTGTTCCAGAAGAAGAGGGCAGTCTGGCAGGGCTGGAGGAGAGTGACCAGGGGAGTGTGGGACAGGCAGGATTCACACCACGTGGGGACATGACAGGCTGGGATAAGGAGCCTGGGCTTCCAGTCATGCCTTGGTAAGCATGGGGCACTGGTTCCAGGACTCCCCACAGATGCCAAAATCCATGGATGCTGATGCCTCTTATACAAAATGACATAGGACTTTATTTTTTACATACAAACATACTTTTCTTCCACGTTGTTGTCGTTTTTACAATGTTGTGTCGAATTCCAGTCTAGAGCACAATTTTCCACTTATGCATAAACATACCCATACAGTCATTGTCACATTCTCTTTCGCTGTGTCCTCCTGTGTACTTTAAATCATCTCTAGGTGACGCGCGGCATGCAAGGCAACGTGAATGCTATGTAAGCGGTTGCCGGTGTGTGGCAAGTTCAATTGTCGCTTTTCGAAACTTTCCGTTTTTTCCCGAATATTTTCAACCCACAGTTAGTTGAATCGGCTGGATCGGGAGCCCCTAGATACAGAGAACCCCCAAGCCCTTCCCACCTCGGAAATTTCCACTGGAAGCGCTGAAGGGGCCCAAAGAGAGGAGAAGAGCGCCCTCTAGCGGCTGCAAACGCTGAGGCATTCCTTCAGCCTATGCAGCGCGGGAGAGAAGGTTTCGGGCCGACTAGCGCAAAAGGAGGGCCCGCCTGGACAGGAAGGAGGAAGGACGACAGCGGAAGCCAGCTCGCACCCTTCCTGGAGCTAGCTGGTTGCAGTGAGGGACGCCGAGGAACTGGGGACACGTCGCGTGGGGAGGGGGGGGGCAATCCTGGCGGCCAGGAGCAGGGTTCACACAGCTGGCACCCAGTTTGCACGATCAAAATGACAAGGAGAGGGGGTGGGGGGAAGGGGCTGCCTCAGCACCGGGATCCTGACAAGGGCCATAGCGCCGCGACCTCAGCTAATGCGGCTCCCCTGCTAAGCCAGAAAAAGGAAACTGTGAGGCAAGATACTGCAGATTCCACCGCAGCCACACGGATGACTAGATCTCTAACCTGACAAAATGGAACCCTCGGAAACAGGAATCTTCCCTTTCTTCTACACTTTGACCTTGGGACAGGGAGCCACACTTCTCTGACGGGAACCGTCTTTACTCCGGCAGAGAGCTCAGTTTTCCAGGAATAAGTATGGAGAAAAAGTGTGCCGTGATGGTTTAGCAGTTCAAAGCGGAAGCCCGTCTTAGAAACGGGAAAAACATGCTTCTCAATGAAGTCGAGTTATGGCACGAAGCAGGAGGAAGTTTAAGGAAATCTCTCTTAATATCCATTCACCAGACAAGACTAGCCAGTCCTAAAAAGGCAGCACGTTAAATCAAGGAAGATTCTTGCTTCCTTTTTGGGGCGGGAGGGGGGCGGGGGGACATGAGAAACAATGCCGCATTTTAAAACAAGCCTTGGGGCCCTAGATACGGAGAGTGTTGTTGGGTGTTGAGGCTGAGAGGTGTTGCTGAGGAGAACATAAAGCTGCGTATAGACTGGTATGGGTTCCAAGTCTACCGCTGGAAAAAAATTAGCCAATCATGAGTCCATTTGATTGGGAAAGAAGTAAATAACTCAAAAATGGGAAAGACATGGGATTAAATAGCGGTAGCGAGCAATTAAATCCAAGATGTTTATACCTATATTTTCATTGCGAATGCAACAAACTGAAAGCAACTGTCTAAAAAGCAGGAACTGTAGCCCGCGCACGCGCACACACGCACACAATGGGGAACAGCAGAGAGGTAAAATATGCTAAATGTATCATGATTGAGAAACAAGATCTAATAGATTATCCCGTTTTTGAGACTGTTATAGCAATACTGGTCCAATTATATATATAGTTATGAACTTAGAGATGACTTATTAAAACTTAGAGGGAATTTTAATTGGAAGACAATATAGCTTCCAAATCATTGAAGAGAAAACTAACCTCAAAAAAATTAATCAATGCAGCTAAGATGGAGTAACGGAGACCGTATTTACCATCGTAGGATAGACCCCAATGTGGATAAAATCTATGAAGCAATGCTTTTTAAGCCATGTGAAAACGATCATCCACTAGGACCTCGTCCTGCCGCCTCCATACCCAGGCTGCTAGGCCTCCTACTGCCACTACCAAGGATGTCCACCAGGTGGCGACATTGCCCCCCTCTGCTCCTGCTGCAGAGCCAGTCCTGAGCAGCCCTGCTCCAGGTTTTGGCAGGCCGCTCCCAGAAGCGCGCTCGTGGGCCTTGCTCCCTTTTAGCCACCAGCAAAGGGATCGAGGATGAGCACTGAGCCTCCTTACTCATCGAAGATCTAGGAACCTATCTGATTTCTGAGCAGTCCTTTACCCTCGTCTGCCGTCAGGTACTCTCCACCCGACTTGCAGAGTCCGCGGCTTGGGCAGCCTGCACGCTGGCCCCGGCCCGTCAGGATCTCTTCCCCCCACCCCCACCCCACCCCCACCCCCCGCACCTCCCCCGGCCAAGAGGCCACGCGCGGTCGTGAGCAGGGCTCCAGGCCTCTGGAGCCGCGCCGCTTGGACTGCGTCCTGGCCCTGGGCTCGCGAGCTCCATGCCCTGGGCTGAGCCACTTAACATCTCTAAGCTAGTTTCCTCATCAGTACAATGAGGGCATAATCAGTATGGGAGGGGGGATCAGAATCTGGGGGGGACTACATTTCTGGTGATTGAAGATTATTTTCAGTTTGAATTATACAGTGAGGGACACCATACAATTTTTACTACTGCAGACTTCTGAAGGACAGCTTCTAGTATTCTTAAAACTAATGCATGCACGTACACACAAACACACGTGCACACACACTGACTCTGCTCCGCCTACATCCCCACGCACACACACACGGAGTCATGGACCACGCACACCCCCACAACATACACACAACCACACACGTCCTCAGGCGCGCGCACACACACGCAAAGTCACTGTCACGTGCCACACACGTCCAGGCTCAACTTTAGAATTCCCAGACTCAGGGGAGTCCTGCGAAGAAAGCGACAGTGCGGGGAGAGCCGATTCCCAGTCTCTGACCGCCAGCCTGACCCTTTTCTGCCCAATGCTGGGTCCATCCCATGCCCCAAGGGGCCTTGGATGTGCACAGGGGGACACTCAGACCTCACATCCGGGCTCTGTCCGTAACCTCCATGCCAACAGCTGCCCGTTGGCCTCTCTGTGAGTCCTGGGATGCTGAACTCCGGGGAGAGCCGGTGCAGAAACTACAAGCGGGACAGGGGCTGCTGGGGCAGGGCATTCGGGGTCCTGGGATTCCAGAGCACGGGGTGGAGCCAATGGGCGTGTCCCCTTGGCCCTGCTGACTCCACCCCGTAGAGGGCGTGGCCAGAGGGAGTGTCAGGGCCAGAGGGACCCTCTGTAGTTCAGGACCCAGGACAGCGCGGGGGTGTCGGGGGTGGGGGTTGGGGGGCCGCCCCTTGCCGTGGTCTAAGGGCAGAAGCCCTAAGGAAGGGCCGGAGGAGGCTGTAAGGTATCCTCACTGCCATCAATTAAAAAAACAAAAGCCCGCCGCAGGCGAGGGTGGGGAGGGTTTTGCTAGAACAAGGGAAAGACGCTCGCAGAGGTCTGGCCGCAGAGGGCTGGGGGGCTTGCCAGGCTGATGAGGAACCGAGAGGCCGTCGGCCTCTAAACTCCACACGAATTCCTCCGGGTGACCCTGAGATGCAGGGAGACACGGAAAGCACGGTAAACACAGGCCGGAAGCTCAGCAGCCTGTTGCTTGCTTCACCGTCCGTCTGGCGTCCCCTCTGCTAGCAAGCAGCCTTTACCGCATCACCCACGGCTGACCCGGCTCAGGATTCCAGCTGATTTTCCACGGGTGGCATCACTTGCTGGTGACACGAAGCAGGCACGTTAGCCACCTCCCAAACCCTGAGGCTCCTCCTGGGAGGAGCCTGCGGGCCCCCAGTCCAGCCTCTGCGCCACGATGCTCCTTAGTGCCGCTCCCGGTTCGCTGCCCCGGCCTCTAGCTCTGGCCGGAACCTCGCTGGATTGGCGATAAATGGCACCCATGCACCACGTGTAAGCTTGGGGTCCAGATGTGACCATGGCTCGTCTCTTCTTCCCATCGATTGGGGGATTGTTCGGGCTTCATGTCATCGTGTTGGCAGGAAGGCCAGCACCGCCCCCCTGAGACCTCCCTGAAGACACATAGAAACATAGGACACAATGCAGCCCATCTCTTTGTTTTAAAACACCTTTACAGGGCTACGAGTTCTGTTCCGTCAATTAGACACATCTCACGTGTAGTATTTGATCAATTTTCATACATGTCTACACCCAGAAAGCCATCGCCACAATCAAGAGAGCTAACATGTCCACCACTCCCCAAGACGGGCAATTTTCCGATTCCCATATTTACCCCTTCCCACCGCCGTCCCTCCCTGGTAACCATAAGTTTGTTTCTCTATGTCTGTGGCTCTATTTGTCTTTTGCAGTTAAGATCATTTCTGTCTTTTTTTCTTAGATTTCACATGGAAGTTGTGTCATGCGGCATTTTTCTCTCTTCTGGCTTACTTCACTCAGAATGACTATCTCTGTGTCCAACCATGTTGCCGCAAATGGCATGGTTCCATCCTTTTTCGCGGCTGTGTAGTATTCCGTGGCATAAAAAGACAACGACTTCTTTATCCAGTCACCAGTCGTTAGATGTTGGGGTTAGTTCCACGTCCTGGCTAATACAAACAGGGCTGCTGTGAGCATTGAGGTGCATGGGACTTTTTGAGTTAGAGTTTTCTCTTGACATATCCCCAGGCGTGGGAAGGCTGGATCATCAGGTAAGTCCATTTGTAGGTTTTTAAGGAACCTCCATCCCGTCTTCTCTAGTGACAATGCAGCCCGTCTTCCTGAAGCAGAGCCATGCTCACAAAGTAACGGATATTCCTAGAGGTCAGACATGACGTGCATTCAGCTTGGCCTGTTCCAGAAGAAGAGGGCAGTCTGGCAGGGCTGGAGGAGAGTGACCAGGGGAGTGTGGGACAGGCAGGATTCACACCACGTGGGGACATGACAGGCTGGGATAAGGAGCCTGGGCTTCCAGTCATGCCTTGGTAAGCATGGGGCACTGGTTCCAGGACTCCCCACAGATGCCAAAATCCATGGATGCTGATGCCTCTTATACAAAATGACATAGGACTTTATTTTTTACATACAAACATACTTTTCTTCCACGTTGTTGTCGTTTTTACAATGTTGTGTCGAATTCCAGTCTAGAGCACAATTTTCCACTTATGCATAAACATACCCATACAGTCATTGTCACATTCTCTTTCGCTGTGTCCTCCTGTGTACTTTAAATCATCTCTAGGTGACGCGCGGCATGCAAGGCAACGTGAATGCTATGTAAGCGGTTGCCGGTGTGTGGCAAGTTCAATTGTCGCTTTTCGAAACTTTCCGTTTTTTCCCGAATATTTTCAACCCACAGTTAGTTGAATCGGCTGGATCGGGAGCCCCTAGATACAGAGAACCCCCAAGCCCTTCCCACCTCGGAAATTTCCACTGGAAGCGCTGAAGGGGCCCAAAGAGAGGAGAAGAGCGCCCTCTAGCGGCTGCAAACGCTGAGGCATTCCTTCAGCCTATGCAGCGCGGGAGAGAAGGTTTCGGGCCGACTAGCGCAAAAGGAGGGCCCGCCTGGACAGGAAGGAGGAAGGACGACAGCGGAAGCCAGCTCGCACCCTTCCTGGAGCTAGCTGGTTGCAGTGAGGGACGCCGAGGAACTGGGGACACGTCGCGTGGGGAGGGGGGGGCAATCCTGGCGGCCAGGAGCAGGGTTCACACAGCTGGCACCCAGTTTGCACGATCAAAATGACAAGGAGAGGGGGTGGGGGGAAGGGGCTGCCTCAGCACCGGGATCCTGACAAGGGCCATAGCGCCGCGACCTCAGCTAATGCGGCTCCCCTGCTAAGCCAGAAAAAGGAAACTGTGAGGCAAGATACTGCAGATTCCACCGCAGCCACACGGATGACTAGATCTCTAACCTGACAAAATGGAACCCTCGGAGACAGGAATCTTCCCTTTCTTCTACACTTTGACCTTGGGACAGGGAGCCACACTTCTCTGACGGGAACCGTCTTTACTCCGGCAGAGAGCTCAGTTTTCCAGGAATAAGTATGGAGAAAAAGTGTGCCGTGATGGTTTAGCAGTTCAAAGCGGAAGCCCGTCTTAGAAACGGGAAAAACATGCTTCTCAATGAAGTCGAGTTATGGCACGAAGCAGGAGGAAGTTTAAGGAAATCTCTCTTAATATCCATTCACCAGACAAGACTAGCCAGTCCTAAAAAGGCAGCACGTTAAATCAAGGAAGATTCTTGCTTCCTTTTTGGGGCGGGAGGGGGGCGGGGGGACATGAGAAACAATGCCGCATTTTAAAACAAGCCTTGGGGCCCTAGATACGGAGAGTGTTGTTGGGTGTTGAGGCTGAGAGGTGTTGCTGAGGAGAACATAAAGCTGCGTATAGACTGGTATGGGTTCCAAGTCTACCGCTGGAAAAAAATTAGCCAATCATGAGTCCATTTGATTGGGAAAGAAGTAAATAACTCAAAAATGGGAAAGACATGGGATTAAATAGCGGTAGCGAGCAATTAAATCCAAGATGTTTATACCTATATTTTCATTGCGAATGCAACAAACTGAAAGCAACTGTCTAAAAAGCAGGAACTGTAGCCCGCGCACGCGCACACACGCACACAATGGGGAACAGCAGAGAGGTAAAATATGCTAAATGTATCATGATTGAGAAACAAGATCTAATAGATTATCCCGTTTTTGAGACTGTTATAGCAATACTGGTCCAATTATATATATAGTTATGAACTTAGAGATGACTTATTAAAACTTAGAGGGAATTTTAATTGGAAGACAATATAGCTTCCAAATCATTGAAGAGAAAACTAACCTCAAAAAAATTAATCAATGCAGCTAAGATGGAGTAACGGAGACCGTATTTACCATCGTAGGATAGACCCCAATGTGGATAAAATCTATGAAGCAATGCTTTTTAAGCCATGTGAAAACGATCATCCACTAGGACCTCGTCCTGCCGCCTCCATACCCAGGCTGCTAGGCCTCCTACTGCCACTACCAAGGATGTCCACCAGGTGGCGACATTGCCCCCCTCTGCTCCTGCTGCAGAGCCAGTCCTGAGCAGCCCTGCTCCAGGTTTTGGCAGGCCGCTCCCAGAAGCGCGCTCGTGGGCCTTGCTCCCTTTTAGCCACCAGCAAAGGGATCGAGGATGAGCACTGAGCCTCCTTACTCATCGAAGATCTAGGAACCTATCTGATTTCTGAGCAGTCCTTTACCCTCGTCTGCCGTCAGGTACTCTCCACCCGACTTGCAGAGTCCGCGGCTTGGGCAGCCTGCACGCTGGCCCCGGCCCGTCAGGATCTCTTCCCCCCACCCCCACCCCACCCCCACCCCCCGCACCTCCCCCGGCCAAGAGGCCACGCGCGGACGTGAGCAGGGCTCCAGGCCTCTGGAGCCGCGCCGCTTGGACTGCGTCCTGGCCCTGGGCTCGCGAGCTCCATGCCCTGGGCTGAGCCACTTAACATCTCTAAGCTAGTTTCCTCATCAGTACAATGAGGGCATAATCAGTATGGGAGGGGGGATCAGAATCTGGGGGGGACTACATTTCTGGTGATTGAAGATTATTTTCAGTTTGAATTATACAGTGAGGGACACCATACAATTTTTACTACTGCAGACTTCTGAAGGACAGCTTCTAGTATTCTTAAAACTAATGCATGCACGTATACACAAACACACGTGCACACACACTGACTCTGGTCCGCCTACATCCCCATGCACACACACACGGAGTCATGGACCACGCACACCCCCACAACATACACACAACCACACACGTCCTCAGGCGCGCGCACACACACGCAAAGTCACTGTCACGTGCCACACACGTCCAGGCTCAACTTTAGAATTCCCAGACTCAGGGGAGTCCTGCGAAGAAAGCGACAGTGCGGGGAGAGCCGATTCCCAGTCTCTGACCGCCAGCCTGACCCTTTTCTGCCCAATGCTGGGTCCATCCCATGCCCCAAGGGGCCTTGGATGTGCACAGGGGGACACTCAGACCTCACATCCGGGCTCTGTCCGTAACCTCCATGCCAACAGCTGCCCGTTGGCCTCTCTGTGAGTCCTGGGATGCTGAACTCCGGGGAGAGCCGGTGCAGAAACTACAAGCGGGACAGGGGCTGCTGGGGCAGGGCATTCGGGGTCCTGGGATTCCAGAGCACGGGGTGGAGCCAATGGGCGTGTCCCCTTGGCCCTGCTGACTCCACCCCGTAGAGGGCGTGGCCAGAGGGAGTGTCAGGGCCAGAGGGACCCTCTGTAGTTCAGGACCCAGGACAGCGCGGGGGTGTCGGGGGTGGGGGTTGGGGGGCCGCCCCTTGCCGTGGTCTAAGGGCAGAAGCCCTAAGGAAGGGCCGGAGGAGGCTGTAAGGTATCCTCACTGCCATCAATTAAAAAAACAAAAGCCCGCCGCAGGCGAGGGTGGGGAGGGTTTTGCTAGAACAAGGGAAAGACGCTCGCAGAGGTCTGGCCGCAGAGGGCTGGGGGGCTTGCCAGGCTGATGAGGAACCGAGAGGCCGTCGGCCTCTAAACTCCACACGAATTCCTCCGGGTGACCCTGAGATGCAGGGAGACACGGAAAGCACGGTAAACACAGGCCGGAAGCTCAGCAGCCTGTTGCTTGCTTCACCGTCCGTCTGGCGTCCCCTCTGCTAGCAAGCAGCCTTTACCGCATCACCCACGGCTGACCCGGCTCAGGATTCCAGCTGATTTTCCACGGGTGGCATCACTTGCTGGTGACACGAAGCAGGCACGTTAGCCACCTCCCAAACCCTGAGGCTCCTCCTGGGAGGAGCCTGCGGGCCCCCAGTCCAGCCTCTGCGCCACGATGCTCCTTAGTGCCGCTCCCGGTTCGCTGCCCCGGCCTCTAGCTCTGGCCGGAACCTCGCTGGATTGGCGATAAATGGCACCCATGCACCACGTGTAAGCTTGGGGTCCAGATGTGACCATGGCTCGTCTCTTCTTCCCATCGATTGGGGGATTGTTCGGGCTTCATGTCATCGTGTTGGCAGGAAGGCCAGCACCGCCCCCCTGAGACCTCCCTGAAGACACATAGAAACATAGGACACAATGCAGCCCATCTCTTTGTTTTAAAACACCTTTACAGGGCTACGAGTTCTGTTCCGTCAATTAGACACATCTCACGTGTAGTATTTGATCAATTTTCATACATGTCTACACCCAGAAAGCCATCGCCACAATCAAGAGAGCTAACATGTCCACCACTCCCCAAGACGGGCAATTTTCCGATGCCCATATTTACCCCTTCCCACCGCCGTCCCTCCCTGGTAACCATAAGTTTGTTTCTCTATGTCTGTGGCTCTATTTGTCTTTTGCAGTTAAGATCATTTCTGTCTTTTTTTCTTAGATTTCACATGGAAGTTGTGTCATGCGGCATTTTTCTCTCTTCTGGCTTACTTCACTCAGAATGACTATCTCTGTGTCCAACCATGTTGCCGCAAATGGCATGGTTCCATCCTTTTTCGCGGCTGTGTAGTATTCCGCGGCATAAAAAGACAACGACTTCTTTATCCAGTCACCAGTCGTTAGATGTTGGGGTTAGTTCCACGTCCTGGCTAATACAAACAGGGCTGCTGTGAGCATTGAGGTGCATGGGACTTTTTGAGTTAGAGTTTTCTCTTGACATATCCCCAGGCGTGGGAAGGCTGGATCATCAGGTAAGTCCATTTGTAGGTTTTTAAGGAACCTCCATCCCGTCTTCTCTAGTGACAATGCAGCCCGTCTTCCTGAAGCAGAGCCATGCTCACAAAGTAACGGATATTCCTAGAGGTCAGACATGACGTGCATTCAGCTTGGCCTGTTCCAGAAGACGAGGGCAGTCTGGCAGGGCTGGAGGAGAGTGACCAGGGGAGTGTGGGACAGGCAGGATTCACACCACGTGGGGACATGACAGGCTGGGATAAGGAGCCTGGGCTTCCAGTCATGCCTTGGTAAGCATGGGGCACTGGTTCCAGGACTCCCCACAGATGCCAAAATCCATGGATGCTGATGCCTCTTATACAAAATGACATAGGACTTTATTTTTTACATACAAACATACTTTTCTTCCACGTTGTTGTCGTTTTTACAATGTTGTGTCGAATTCCAGTCTAGAGCACAATTTTCCACTTATGCATAAACATACCCATACAGTCATTGTCACATTCTCTTTCGCTGTGTCCTCCTGTGTACTTTAAATCATCTCTAGGTGACGCGCGGCATGCAAGGCAACGTGAATGCTATGTAAGCGGTTGCCGGTGTGTGGCAAGTTCAATTGTCGCTTTTCGAAACTTTCCGTTTTTTCCCGAATATTTTCAACCCACAGTTAGTTGAATCGGCTGGATCGGGAGCCCCTAGATACAGAGAACCCCCAAGCCCTTCCCACCTCGGAAATTTCCACTGGAAGCGCTGAAGGGGCCCAAAGAGAGGAGAAGAGCGCCCTCTAGCGGCTGCAAACGCTGAGGCATTCCTTCAGCCTATGCAGCGCGGGAGAGAAGGTTTCGGGCCGACTAGCGCAAAAGGAGGGCCCGCCTGGACAGGAAGGAGGAAGGACGACAGCGGAAGCCAGCTCGCACCCTTCCTGGAGCTAGCTGGTTGCAGTGAGGGACGCCGAGGAACTGGGGACACGTCGCGTGGGGAGGGGGGGGGCAATCCTGGCGGCCAGGAGCAGGGTTCACACAGCTGGCACCCAGTTTGCACGATCAAAATGACAAGGAGAGGGGGTGGGGGGAAGGGGCTGCCTCAGCACCGGGATCCTGACAAGGGCCATAGCGCCGCGACCTCAGCTAATGCGGCTCCCCTGCTAAGCCAGAAAAAGGAAACTGTGAGGCAAGATACTGCAGATTCCACCGCAGCCACACGGATGACTAGATCTCTAACCTGACAAAATGGAACCCTCGGAAACAGGAATCTTCCCTTTCTTCTACACTTTGACCTTGGGACAGGGAGCCACACTTCTCTGACGGGAACCGTCTTTACTCCGGCAGAGAGCTCAGTTTTCCAGGAATAAGTATGGAGAAAAAGTGTGCCGTGATGGTTTAGCAGTTCAAAGCGGAAGCCCGTCTTAGAAACGGGAAAAACATGCTTCTCAATGAAGTCGAGTTATGGCACGAAGCAGGAGGAAGTTTAAGGAAATCTCTCTTAATATCCATTCACCAGACAAGACTAGCCAGTCCTAAAAAGGCAGCACGTTAAATCAAGGAAGATTCTTGCTTCCTTTTTGGGGCGGGAGGGGGGCGGTGGGACATGAGAAACAAAGCCGCATTTTAAAACAAGCCTTGGCGCCCTAGATACGGAGAGTGTTGTTGGGTGTTGAGGCTGAGAGGTGTTGCTGAGGAGAACATAAAGCTGCGTATAGACTGGTATGGGTTCCAAGTCTACCGCTGGAAAAAAATTAGCCAATCATGAGTCCATTTGATTGGGAAAGAAGTAAATAACTCAAAAATGGGAAAGACATGGGATTAAATAGCGGTAGTGAGCAATTAAATCCAAGATGTTTATACCTATATTTTCATTGCGAATGCAACAAACTGAAAGCAACTGTCTAAAAAGCAGTAACTGTAGCCCGCGCACGCGCACACACGCACACAATGGGGAACAGCAGAGAGGTAAAATATGCTAAATGTATCATGATTGAGAAACAAGATCTAATAGATTATCCCGTTTTTGAGACTGTTATAGCAATACTGGTCCAATTATATATATAGTTATGAACTTAGAGATGACTTATTAAAACTTAGAGGGAATTTTAATTGGAAGACAATATAGCTTCCAAATCATTGAAGAGAAAACTAACCTCAAAAAAATTAATCAATGCAGCTAAGATGGAGTAACGGAGACCGTATTTACCATCGTAGGATAGACCCCAATGTGGATAAAATCTATGAAGCAATGCTTTTTAAGCCATGTGAAAACGATCATCCACTAAGGACTCGTCCTGCCGCCTCCATACCCAGGCTGCTAGGCCTCCTACTGCCACTACCAAGGATGTCCACCAGGTGGCGACATTGCCCCCCCTCTGCTCCTGCTGCAGAGCCAGTCCTGAGCAGCCCTGCTCCAGGTTTTGGCAGGCCTCTCCCAGAAGCGCGCTCGTGGGCCTTGCTCCCTTTTAGCCACCAGCAAAGGGATCGAGGATGAGCACTGAGCCTCCTTACTCATCGAAGATCTAGGAACCTATCTGATTTCTGAGCAGTCCTTTACCCTCGTCTGCCGTCAGGTACTCTCCACCCGACTTGCAGAGTCCGCGGCTTGGGCAGCCTGCACGCTGGCCCCGGCCCGTCAGAATCTCTTCCCCCCACCCCCACCCCACCCCCACCCCCCGCACCCCCCGGCCAAGAGGCCACGCGCGGTCGTGAGCAGGGCTCCAGGCCTCTGGAGCCACGCCGCTTGGACTGCGACCTGGCCCTGGGCTCGCGAGCTCCATGCCCTGGGCTGAGCCACTTAACATCGCTAAGCTAGTTTCCTCATCAGTACAATGAGGGCATAATCAGTATGGGAGGGGGGATCAGAATCTGGGGGGGACTACATTTCTGGTGATTGAAGATTATTTTCAGTTTGAATTATACAGTGAGGGACACCATACAATTTTTACTACTGCAGACTTCTGAAGGACAGCTTCAAGTATTCTTAAAACTAATGCATGCACGTACACACAAACACACGTGCACACACACTGACTCTGCTCCGCCTACATCCCCACGCACACACACACGGAGTCATGGACCACACACACCCCCACAACATACACACAACCACACACGTCCTCAGGCGCGCGCACACACACGCAAAGTCACTGCCACGTGCCACACACGTCCAGGCTCAACTTTAGAATTCCCAGACTCAGGGGAGTCCTGCGAAGAAAGCGACAGTGCGGGGAGAGCCGATTCCCAGTCTCTGACCGCCAGCCTGACCCTTTTCTGCCCAATGCTGGGTCCATCCCATGCCCCAAGGGGCCTTGGATGTGCACAGGGGGACACTCAGACCTCACATCCGGGCTCTGTCCGTAACCTCCATGCCAACAGCTGCCCGTTGGCCTCTCTGTGAGTCCTGGGATGCTGAACTCCGGGGAGAGCCGGTGCAGAAACTACAAGCGGGTCAGGGGCTGCTGGGGCAGGGCATTCGGGGTCCTGGGATTCCAGAGCACGGGGTGGAGCCAATGGGCGTGTCCCCTTGGCCCTGCTGACTCCACCCCGTAGAGGGCGTGGCCAGAGGGAGTGTCAGGGCCAGAGGGACCCTCTGTAGTTCAGGACCCAGGACAGCGCGGGGGTGTCGGGGGTGGGGGTTGGGGGGCCGCCCCTTGCCGTGGTCTAAGGGCAGAAGCCCTAAGGAAGGGCCGGAGGAGGCTGTAAGGTATCCTCACTGCCATCAATTAAAAAAACAAAAGCCCGCCGCAGGCGAGGGTGGGGAGGGTTTTGCTAGAACAAGGGAAAGACGCTCGCAGAGGTCTGGCCGCAGAGGGCTGGGGGGCTTGCCAGGCTGATGAGGAACCGAGAGGCCGTCGGCCTCTAAACTCCACACGAATTCCTCCGGGTGACCCTGAGATGCAGGGAGACACGGAAAGCACGGTAAACACAGGCCGGAAGCTCAGCAGCCTGTTGCTTGCTTCACCGTCCGTCTGGCGTCCCCTCTGCTAGCAAGCAGCCTTTACCGCATCACCCACGGCTGACCCGGCTCAGGATTCCAGCTGATTTTCCACGGGTGGCATCACTTGCTGGTGACACGAAGCAGGCACGTTAGCCACCTCCCAAACCCTGAGGCTCCTCCTGGGAGGAGCCTGCGGGCCCCCAGTCCAGCCTCTGCGCCACGATGCTCCTTAGTGCCGCTCCCGGTTCGCTGCCCCGGCCTCTAGCTCTGGCCGGAACCTCGCTGGATTGGCGATAAATGGCACCCATGCACCACGTGTAAGCTTGGGGTCCAGATGTGACCATGGCTCGTCTCTTCTTCCCATCGATTGGGGGATTGTTCGGGCTTCATGTCATCGTGTTGGCAGGAAGGCCAGCACCGCCCCCCTGAGACCTCCCTGAAGACACATAGAAACATAGGACACAATGCAGCCCATCTCTTTGTTTTAAAACACCTTTACAGGGCTACGAGTTCTGTTCCGTCAATTAGACACATCTCACGTGTAGTATTTGATCAATTTTCATACATGTCTACACCCAGAAAGCCATCGCCACAATCAAGAGAGCTAACATGTCCACCACTCCCCAAGACGGGCAATTTTCCGATGCCCATATTTACCCCTTCCCACCGCCGTCCCTCCCTGGTAACCATAAGTTTGTTTCTCTATGTCTGTGGCTCTATTTGTCTTTTGCAGTTAAGATCATTTCTGTCTTTTTTTCTTAGATTTCACATGGAAGTTGTGTCATGCGGCATTTTTCTCTCTTCTGGCTTACTTCACTCAGAATGACTATCTCTGTGTCCAACCATGTTGCCGCAAATGGCATGGTTCCATCCTTTTTCGCGGCTGTGTAGTATTCCGCGGCATAAAAAGACAACGACTTCTTTATCCAGTCACCAGTCGTTAGATGTTGGGGTTAGTTCCACGTCCTGGCTAATACAAACAGGGCTGCTGTGAGCATTGAGGTGCATGGGACTTTTTGAGTTAGAGTTTTCTCTTGACATATCCCCAGGCGTGGGAAGGCTGGATCATCAGGTAAGTCCATTTGTAGGTTTTTAAGGAACCTCCATCCCGTCTTCTCTAGTGACAATGCAGCCCGTCTTCCTGAAGCAGAGCCATGCTCACAAAGTAACGGATATTCCTAGAGGTCAGACATGACGTGCATTCAGCTTGGCCTGTTCCAGAAGAAGAGGGCAGTCTGGCAGGGCTGGAGGAGAGTGACCAGGGGAGTGTGGGACAGGCAGGATTCACACCACGTGGGGACATGACAGGCTGGGATAAGGAGCCTGGGCTTCCAGTCATGCCTTGGTAAGCATGGGGCACTGGTTCCAGGACTCCCCACAGATGCCAAAATCCATGGATGCTGATGCCTCTTATACAAAATGACATAGGACTTTATTTTTTACATACAAACATACTTTTCTTCCACGTTGTTGTCGTTTTTACAATGTTGTGTCGAATTCCAGTCTAGAGCACAATTTTCCACTTATGCATAAACATACCCATACAGTCATTGTCACATTCTCTTTCGCTGTGTCCTCCTGTGTACTTTAAATCATCTCTAGGTGACGCGCGGCATGCAAGGCAACGTGAATGCTATGTAAGCGGTTGCCGGTGTGTGGCAAGTTCAATTGTCGCTTTTCGAAACTTTCCGTTTTTTCCCGAATATTTTCAACCCACAGTTAGTTGAATCGGCTGGATCGGGAGCCCCTAGATACAGAGAACCCCCAAGCCCTTCCCACCTCGGAAATTTCCACTGGAAGCGCTGAAGGGGCCCAAAGAGAGGAGAAGAGCGCCCTCTAGCGGCTGCAAACGCTGAGGCATTCCTTCAGCCTATGCAGCGCGGGAGAGAAGGTTTCGGGCCGACTAGCGCAAAAGGAGGGCCCGCCTGGACAGGAAGGAGGAAGGACGACAGCGGAAGCCAGCTCGCACCCTTCCTGGAGCTAGCTGGTTGCAGTGAGGGACGCCGAGGAACTGGGGACACGTCGCGTGGGGAGGGGGGGGGCAATCCTGGCGGCCAGGAGCAGGGTTCACACAGCTGGCACCCAGTTTGCACGATCAAAATGACAAGGAGAGGGGGTGGGGGGAAGGGGCTGCCTCAGCACCGGGATCCTGACAAGGGCCATAGCGCCGCGACCTCAGCTAATGCGGCTCCCCTGCTAAGCCAGAAAAAGGAAACTGTGAGGCAAGATACTGCAGATTCCACCGCAGCCACACGGATGACTAGATCTCTAACCTGACAAAATGGAACCCTCGGAAACAGGAATCTTCCCTTTCTTCTACACTTTGACCTTGGGACAGGGAGCCACACTTCTCTGACGGGAACCGTCTTTACTCCGGCAGAGAGCTCAGTTTTCCAGGAATAAGTATGGAGAAAAAGTGTGCCGTGATGGTTTAGCAGTTCAAAGCGGAAGCCCGTCTTAGAAACGGGAAAAACATGCTTCTCAATGAAGTCGAGTTATGGCACGAAGCAGGAGGAAGTTTAAGGAAATCTCTCTTAATATCCATTCACCAGACAAGACTAGCCAGTCCTAAAAAGGCAGCACGTTAAATCAAGGAAGATTCTTGCTTCCTTTTTGGGGCGGGAGGGGGGCGGGGGGACATGAGAAACAATGCCGCATTTTAAAACAAGCCTTGGGGCCCTAGATACGGAGAGTGTTGTTGGGTGTTGAGGCTGAGAGGTGTTGCTGAGGAGAACATAAAGCTGCGTATAGACTGGTATGGGTTCCAAGTCTACCGCTGGAAAAAAATTAGCCAATCATGAGTCCATTTGATTGGGAAAGAAGTAAATAACTCAAAAATGGGAAAGACATGGGATTAAATAGCGGTAGCGAGCAATTAAATCCAAGATGTTTATACCTATATTTTCATTGCGAATGCAACAAACTGAAAGCAACTGTCTAAAAAGCAGGAACTGTAGCCCGCGCACGCGCACACACGCACACAATGGGGAACAGCAGAGAGGTAAAATATGCTAAATGTATCATGATTGAGAAACAAGATCTAATAGATTATCCCGTTTTTGAGACTGTTATAGCAATACTGGTCCAATTATATATATAGTTATGAACTTAGAGATGACTTATTAAAACTTAGAGGGAATTTTAATTGGAAGACAATATAGCTTCCAAATCATTGAAGAGAAAACTAACCTCAAAAAAATTAATCAATGCAGCTAAGATGGAGTAACGGAGACCGTATTTACCATCGTAGGATAGACCCCAATGTGGATAAAATCTATGAAGCAATGCTTTTTAAGCCATGTGAAAACGATCATCCACTAAGGACTCGTCCTGCCGCCTCCATACCCAGGCTGCTAGGCCTCCTACTGCCACTACCAAGGATGTCCACCAGGTGGCGACATTGCCCCCCCTCTGCTCCTGCTGCAGAGCCAGTCCTGAGCAGCCCTGCTCCAGGTTTTGGCAGGCCTCTCCCAGAAGCGCGCTCGTGGGCCTTGCTCCCTTTTAGCCACCAGCAAAGGGATCGAGGATGAGCACTGAGCCTCCTTACTCATCGAAGATCTAGGAACCTATCTGATTTCTGAGCAGTCCTTTACCCTCGTCTGCCGTCAGGTACTCTCCACCCGACTTGCAGAGTCCGCGGCTTGGGCAGCCTGCACGCTGGCCCCGGCCCGTCAGAATCTCTTCCCCCCACCCCCACCCCACCCCCACCCCCCGCACCCCCCGGCCAAGAGGCCACGCGCGGTCGTGAGCAGGGCTCCAGGCCTCTGGAGCCACGCCGCTTGGACTGCGACCTGGCCCTGGGCTCGCGAGCTCCATGCCCTGGGCTGAGCCACTTAACATCGCTAAGCTAGTTTCCTCATCAGTACAATGAGGGCATAATCAGTATGGGAGGGGGGATCAGAATCTGGGGGGGACTACATTTCTGGTGATTGAAGATTATTTTCAGTTTGAATTATACAGTGAGGGACACCATACAATTTTTACTACTGCAGACTTCTGAAGGACAGCTTCAAGTATTCTTAAAACTAATGCATGCACGTACACACAAACACACGTGCACACACACTGACTCTGCTCCGCCTACATCCCCACGCACACACACACGGAGTCATGGACCACACACACCCCCACAACATACACACAACCACACACGTCCTCAGGCGCGCGCACACACACGCAAAGTCACTGCCACGTGCCACACACGTCCAGGCTCAACTTTAGAATTCCCAGACTCAGGGGAGTCCTGCGAAGAAAGCGACAGTGCGGGGAGAGCCGATTCCCAGTCTCTGACCGCCAGCCTGACCCTTTTCTTCCCAATGCTGGGTCCATCCCATGCCCCAAGGGGCCTTGGATGTGCACAGGGGGACACTCAGACCTCACATCCGGGCTCTGTCCGTAACCTCCATGCCAACAGCTGCCCGTTGGCCTCTCTGTGAGTCCTGGGATGCTGAACTCCGGGGAGAGCCGGTGGAGAAACTACAAGCGGGTCAGGGGCTGCTGGGGCAGGGCATTCGGGGTCCTGGGATTCCAGAGCACGGGGTGGAGCCAATGGGCGTGTCCCCTTGGCCCTGCTGACTCCACCCCGTAGAGGGCGTGGCCAGAGGGAGTGTCAGGGCCAGAGGGACCCTCTGTAGTTCAGGACCCAGGACAGCGCGGGGGTGTCGGGGGTGGGGGTTGGGGGGCCGCCCCTTGCCGTGGTCTAAGGGCAGAAGCCCTAAGGAAGGGCCGGAGGAGGCTGTAAGGTATCCTCACTGCCATCAATTAAAAAAACAAAAGCCCGCCGCAGGCGAGGGTGGGGAGGGTTTTGCTAGAACAAGGGAAAGACGCTCGCAGAGGTCTGGCCGCAGAGGGCTGGGGGGCTTGCCAGGCTGATGAGGAACCGAGAGGCCGTCGGCCTCTAAACTCCACACGAATTCCTCCGGGTGACCCTGAGATGCAGGGAGACACGGAAAGCACGGTAAACACAGGCCGGAAGCTCAGCAGCCTGTTGCTTGCTTCACCGTCCGTCTGGCGTCCCCTCTGCTAGCAAGCAGCCTTTACCGCATCACCCACGGCTGACCCGGCTCAGGATTCCAGCTGATTTTCCACGGGTGGCATCACTTGCTGGTGACACGAAGCAGGCACGTTAGCCACCTCCCAAACCCTGAGGCTCCTCCTGGGAGGAGCCTGCGGGCCCCCAGTCCAGCCTCTGCGCCACGATGCTCCTTAGTGCCGCTCCCGGTTCGCTGCCCCGGCCTCTAGCTCTGGCCGGAACCTCGCTGGATTGGCGATAAATGGCACCCATGCACCACGTGTAAGCTTGGGGTCCAGATGTGACCATGGCTCGTCTCTTCTTCCCATCGATTGGGGGATTGTTCGGGCTTCATGTCATCGTGTTGGCAGGAAGGCCAGCACCGCCCCCCTGAGACCTCCCTGAAGACACATAGAAACATAGGACACAATGCAGCCCATCTCTTTGTTTTAAAACACCTTTACAGGGCTACGAGTTCTGTTCCGTCAATTAGACACATCTCACGTGTAGTATTTGATCAATTTTCATACATGTCTACACCCAGAAAGCCATCGCCACAATCAAGAGAGCTAACATGTCCACCACTCCCCAAGACGGGCAATTTTCCGATGCCCATATTTACCCCTTCCCACCGCCGTCCCTCCCTGGTAACCATAAGTTTGTTTCTCTATGTCTGTGGCTCTATTTGTCTTTTGCAGTTAAGATCATTTCTGTCTTTTTTTCTTAGATTTCACATGGAAGTTGTGTCATGCGGCATTTTTCTCTCTTCTGGCTTACTTCACTCAGAATGACTATCTCTGTGTCCAACCATGTTGCCGCAAATGGCATGGTTCCATCCTTTTTCGCGGCTGTGTAGTATTCCGCGGCATAAAAAGACAACGACTTCTTTATCCAGTCACCAGTCGTTAGATGTTGGGGTTAGTTCCACGTCCTGGCTAATACAAACAGGGCTGCTGTGAGCATTGAGGTGCATGGGACTTTTTGAGTTAGAGTTTTCTCTTGACATATCCCCAGGCGTGGGAAGGCTGGATCATCAGGTAAGTCCATTTGTAGGTTTTTAAGGAACCTCCATCCCGTCTTCTCTAGTGACAATGCAGCCCGTCTTCCTGAAGCAGAGCCATGCTCACAAAGTAACGGATATTCCTAGAGGTCAGACATGACGTGCATTCAGCTTGGCCTGTTCCAGAAGACGAGGGCAGTCTGGCAGGGCTGGAGGAGAGTGACCAGGGGAGTGTGGGACAGGCAGGATTCACACCACGTGGGGACATGACAGGCTGGGATAAGGAGCCTGGGCTTCCAGTCATGCCTTGGTAAGCATGGGGCACTGGTTCCAGGACTCCCCACAGATGCCAAAATCCATGGATGCTGATGCCTCTTATACAAAATGACATAGGACTTTATTTTTTACATACAAACATACTTTTCTTCCACGTTGTTGTCGTTTTTACAATGTTGTGTCGAATTCCAGTCTAGAGCACAATTTTCCACTTATGCATAAACATACCCATACAGTCATTGTCACATTCTCTTTCGCTGTGTCCTCCTGTGTACTTTAAATCATCTCTAGGTGACGCGCGGCATGCAAGGCAACGTGAATGCTATGTAAGCGGTTGCCGGTGTGTGGCAAGTTCAATTGTCGCTTTTCGAAACTTTCCGTTTTTTCCCGAATATTTTCAACCCACAGTTAGTTGAATCGGCTGGATCGGGAGCCCCTAGATACAGAGAACCCCCAAGCCCTTCCCACCTCGGAAATTTCCACTGGAAGCGCTGAAGGGGCCCAAAGAGAGGAGAAGAGCGCCCTCTAGCGGCTGCAAACGCTGAGGCATTCCTTCAGCCTATGCAGCGCGGGAGAGAAGGTTTCGGGCCGACTAGCGCAAAAGGAGGGCCCGCCTGGACAGGAAGGAGGAAGGACGACAGCGGAAGCCAGCTCGCACCCTTCCTGGAGCTAGCTGGTTGCAGTGAGGGACGCCGAGGAACTGGGGACACGTCGCGTGGGGAGGGGGGGGCAATCCTGGCGGCCAGGAGCAGGGTTCACACAGCTGGCACCCAGTTTGCACGATCAAAATGACAAGGAGAGGGGGTGGGGGGAAGGGGCTGCCTCAGCACCGGGATCCTGACAAGGGCCATAGCGCCGCGACCTCAGCTAATGCGGCTCCCCTGCTAAGCCAGAAAAAGGAAACTGTGAGGCAAGATACTGCAGATTCCACCGCAGCCACACGGATGACTAGATCTCTAACCTGACAAAATGGAACCCTCGGAAACAGGAATCTTCCCTTTCTTCTACACTTTGACTTTGGGACAGGGAGCCACACTTCTCTGACGGGAACCGTCTTTACTCCGGCAGAGAGCTCAGTTTTCCAGGAATAAGTATGGAGAAAAAGTGTGCCGTGATGGTTTAGCAGTTCAAAGCGGAAGCCCGTCTTAGAAACGGGAAAAACATGCTTCTCAATGAAGTCGAGTTATGGCACGAAGCAGGAGGAAGTTTAAGGAAATCTCTCTTAATATCCATTCACCAGACAAGACTAGCCAGTCCTAAAAAGGCAGCACGTTAAATCAAGGAAGATTCTTGCTTCCTTTTAGGGGCGGGAGGGGGGCGGGGGGACATGAGAAACAATGCCGCATTTTAAAACAAGCCTTGGGGCCCTAGATACGGAGAGTGTTGTTGGGTGTTGAGGCTGAGAGGTGTTGCTGAGGAGAACATAAAGCTGCGTATAGACTGGTATGGGTTCCAAGTCTACCGCTGGAAAAAAATTAGCCAATCATGAGTCCATTTGATTGGGAAAGAAGTAAATAACTCAAAAATGGGAAAGACATGGGATTAAATAGCGGTAGCGAGCAATTAAATCCAAGATGTTTATACCTATATTTTCATTGCGAATGCAACAAAATGAAAGCAACTGTCTAAAAAGCAGGAACTGTAGCCCGCGCACGCGCACACACGCACACAATGGGGAACAGCAGAGAGGTAAAATATGCTACATGTATCATGATTGAGAAACAAGATCTAATAGATTATCCCGTTTTTGAGACTGTTATAGCAATACTGGTCCAATTATATATATAGTTATGAACTTAGAGATGACTTATTAAAACTTAGAGGGAATTTTAATTGGAAGACAATATAGCTTCCAAATCATTGAAGAGAAAACTAACCTCAAAAAAATTAATCAATGCAGCTAAGATGGAGTAACGGAGACCGTATTTACCATCGTAGGATAGACCCCAATGTGGATAAAATCTATGAAGCAATGCTTTTTAAGCCATGTGAAAACGATCATCCACTAGGACCTCGTCCTGCCGCCTCCATACCCAGGCTGCTAGGCCTCCTACTGCCACTACCAAGGATGTCCACCAGGTGGCGACATTGCCCCCCTCTGCTCCTGCTGCAGAGCCAGTCCTGAGCAGCCCTGCTCCAGGTTTTGGCAGGCCGCTCCCAGAAGCGCGCTCGTGGGCCTTGCTCCCTTTTAGCCACCAGCAAAGGGATCGAGGATGAGCACTGAGCCTCCTTACTCATCGAAGATCTAGGAACCTATCTGATTTCTGAGCAGTCCTTTACCCTCGTCTGCCGTCAGGTACTCTCCACCCGACTTGCAGAGTCCGCGGCTTGGGCAGCCTGCACGCTGGCCCCGGCCCGTCAGAATCTCTTCCCCCCACCCCCAACCCCACCCCCACCCCCCGCACCCCCCGGCCAAGAGGCCACGCGCGGTCGTGAGCAGGGCTCCAGGCCTCTGGAGCCGCGCCGCTTGGACTGCGTCCTGGCCCTGGGCTCGCGAGCTCCATGCCCTGGGCTGAGCCACTTAACATCTCTAAGCTAGTTTCCTCATCAGTACAATGAGGGCATAATCAGTATGGGAGGGGGGATCAGAATCTGGGGGGGGACTACATTTCTGGTGATTGAAGATTATTTTCAGTTTGAATTATACAGTGAGGGACACCATACAATTTTTACTACTGCAGACTTCTGAAGGACAGCTTCAAGTATTCTTAAAACTAATGCATGCACGTACACACAAACACACGTGCACACACACTGACTCTGCTCCGCCTACATCCCCACGCACACAAACACGGAGTCATGGACCACACACACCCCCACAACATACACACAACCACACACGTCCTCAGGCGCGCGCACACACACGCAAAGTCACTGCCACGTGCCACACACGTCCAGGCTCAACTTTAGAATTCCCAGACTCAGGGGAGTCCTGCGAAGAAAGCGACAGTGCGGGGAGAGCCGATTCCCAGTCTCTGACCGCCAGCCTGACCCTTTTCTTCCCAATGCTGGGTCCATCCCATGCCCCAAGGGGCCTTGGATGTGCACAGGGGGACACTCAGACCTCACATCCGGGCTCTGTCCGTAACCTCCATGCCAACAGCTGCCCGTTGGCCTCTCTGTGAGTCCTGGGATGCTGAACTCCGGGGAGAGCCGGTGCAGAAACTACAAGCGGGTCAGGGGCTGCTGGGGCAGGGCATTCGGGGTCCTGGGATTCCAGAGCACGGGGTGGAGCCAATGGGCGTGTCCCCTTGGCCCTGCTGACTCCACCCCGTAGAGGGCGTGGCCAGAGGGAGTGTCAGGGCCAGAGGGACCCTCTGTAGTTCAGGACCCAGGACAGCGCGGGGGTGTCGGGGGTGGGGGTTGGGGGGCCGCCCCTTGCCGTGCTCTAAGGGCAGAAGCCCTAAGGAAGGGCCGGAGGAGGCTGTAAGGTATCCTCACTGCCATCCATTAAAAAAACAAAAGCCCGCCGCAGGCGAGGGTGGGGAGGGTTTTGCTAGAACAAGGGAAGACGCTCGCAGAGGTCTGGCCGCAGAGGGCTGGGGGGCTTGCCAGGCTGATGAGGAACCGAGAGGCCGTCGGCCTCTAAACTCCACACGAATTCCTCCGGGTGACCCTGAGATGCAGGGAGACACGGAAAGCACGGTAAACACAGGCCGGAAGCTCAGCAGCCTGTTGCTTGCTTCACCGTCCGTCTGGCGTCCCCTCTGCTAGCAAGCAGCCTTTACCGCATCACCCACGGCTGACCCGGCTCAGGATTCCAGCTGATTGTCCACGGGTGGCATCACTTGCTGGTGACACGAAGCAGGCACGTTAGCCACCTCCCAAACCCTGAGGCTCCTCCTGGGAGGAGCCTGCGGGCCCCGAGCCCAGCCTCTGCGCCACGATGCTCCTTAGTGCCGCTCCCGGTTCGCTGCCCCGGCCTCTAGCTCTGGCCGGAACCTCGCTGGATTGGCGATAAATGGCACCCATGCACCACGTGTAAGCTTGGGGTCCAGATGTGACCATGGCTCGTCTCTTCTTCCCATCGATTGGGGGATTGTTCGGGCTTCATGTCATCGTGTTGGCAGGAAGGCCAGCACCGCCCCCCTGAGACCTCCCTGAAGACACATAGAAACATAGGACACAACGCAGCCCATCTCTTTGTTTTAAAACACCTTTACAGGGCTACGATTTCTGTTCCGTCAATTAGACACATCTCACGTGTAGTATTTGATCAATTTTCATACATGTCTACACCCAGAAAGCCATCGCCACAATCAAGAGAGCTAACATGTCCACCACTCCCCAAGACGGGCAATTTTCCGATTCCCATATTTACCCCTTCCCACCGCCGTCCCTCCCTGGTAACCATAAGTTTGTTTCTCTATGTCTGTGGCTCTATTTGTCTTTTGCAGTTCAGACCATTTCTGTCTTTTTTTCTTAGATTTCACATGGAAGTTGTGTCATGCGGCATTTTTCTCTCTTCTGGCTTACTTCACTCAGAAGGACTATCTCTGTGTCCAACCATGTTGCCGCAAATGGCATGGTTCCATCCCTTTTCACGGCTGTGTAGTACTCCGCGGCATAAAAAGACAACTACTTCTTTATCCAGTCACCAGTCGTTAGATGTTGGGGTTAGTTCCACGTCCTGGCTAATACAAATAGGGCTGCTGTGAGCATTGAGGTGCATGGGACTTTTTGAGTTAGAGTCTTCTCTTGACATATCCCCAGGCGTGGGCAGGCTGGATCATCAGGTAAGTCCATTTGTAGGTTTTTAAGGAACCTCCATCCCGTCTTCTCTAGTGACAATGCAGCCCGTCTTACTGAAGCAGAGCCATGCTCACAAAGTCACGGATATTCCTAGAGGTCAGACATGACGTGCATTCAGCTTGGCCTGTTCCAGAAGAAGAGGGCAGTCTGGCAGGGCTGGAGGAGAGTGACCAGGGGAGTGTGGGACAGGCAGGATTCACACCACGTGGGGACATGACAGGCTGGGATAAGGAGCCTGGGCCTCCAGTCATGCCTTGGTAAGCATGGGGCACTGGTTCCAGGACTCCCCACAGATGCCAACATCCATGGATGCTGATGCCTCTTATACAAAATGACATAGGACTTTATTTTTTACATACAAACGTATTTTTCTTCCACGTTGTTGTCGTTTTTACAATGTTGTGTCGAATTCCAGTCTAGAGCACAATTTTCCACTTATGCATAAACATACCCATACAGTCATTGTCACATTCTCTTTCGCTGTGTCCTCCTGTGTACTTTAAATCATCTCTAGGTGACGCGCGGCATGCAAGGCAACGTGAATGCTATGTAAGCGGTTGCCGGTGTGTGGCAAGTTCAATTGTCGCTTTTCGAAACTTTCCGTTTTTTCCCGAATATTTTCAACCCACAGTTAGTTGAATCGGCTGGATCGGGAGCCCCTAGATACAGAGAACCCCCAAGCCCTTCCCACCTCGGACATTTCCACTGGAAGCGCTGAAGGGGCCCAAAGAGAGGAGAAGAGCGCCCTCTAGCGGCTGCAAACGCTGAGGCATTCCTTCAGCCTATGCAGCGCGGGAGAGAAGGTTTCGGGCCGACTAGCGCAAAAGGAGGGCCCGCCTGGACAGGAAGGAGGAAGGACGACAGCGGAAGCCAGCTCGCACCCTTCCTGGAGCTAGCTGGTTGCAGTGAGGGACGCCGAGGAACTGGGGACACGTCGCGTGGGGATGGGGGGGGGCAATCGTGGCGGCCAGGAGCAGGGTTCACACAGCTGGCACCCAGTTTGCACGATCAAAATGACAAGGAGAGGGGGTGGGGGGAAGGGGCTGCCTCAGCACCGGGATCCTGACAAGGGCCATAGCGCCGCGACCTCAGCTAATGCGGCTCCCCTGCTAAGCCAGAAAAAGGAAACTGTGAGGCAAGATACTGCAGATTCCACCGCAGCCACACGGATGACTAGATCTCTAACCTGACAAAATGGAACCCTCGGAAACAGGAATCTTCCCTTTCTTCTACATTTTGACCTTGGGACAGGGAGCCACACTTCTCTGACGGGAACCGTCTTTACTCCGGCAGAGAGCTCAGTTTTCCAGGAATAAGTATGGAGAAAAAGTGTGCCGTGATGGTTTAGCAGTTCAAAGCGGAAGCCCGTCTTAGAAACGGGAAAAACCTGCTTCTCAATGAAGTCGAGTTATGGCACGAAGCAGGAGGAAGTTTAAGGAAATCTCTCTTAATATCCATTCACCAGACAAGACTAGCCAGTCCTAAAAAGGCAGCACTTTAAATCAAGGAAGTCTCTTGCTTCCTTTCTGGGGCGGGGTGGGGGCGGGGGGACATGAGAAACAATGCCGCATTTTAAAACAAGCCTTGGGGCCCTAGATACGGAGAGTGTTGTTGGGTGTTGAGGCTGAGAGGTGTTGCTGAGGAGAACGTAAAGCTGCGTATAGACTGGTATGGGTTCCAAGTCTACCGCTGGAAAACAAGTAGCCAATCATGAGTCCATTTGATTGGGAAAGAAGTAAATAACTCAAAAATGGGAAAGACATGGGATTAAATAGCGGTAGCGAGCAATTAAATCCAAGATGTTTATACCTATATTTTCATTGTGAATGCAACAAACTGAAAGCAACTGTCTAAAAAGCAGTAACTGTAGCCCGCGCACGCGCACACACGCACACAATGGGGAACGGCAGAGAGGTAAAATATGCTAAATGTATCATGATTGAGAAACAAGATCTAATAGATTATCCCGTTTTTGAGACTGTTATAGCAATACTGGTCCAATTACATATAAAGTTATGAACTTAGAGATGACTTATTAAAACTTAGAGGGAATTTTAATTGGAAGACCATATAGCTTCCAAATCATTGAAGAGAAAACTAACCTCACAAAAATTAATCAATGCAGCTAAGATGGAGTAACGGAGACCGTATTTACCATCGTAGGATAGACCCCAATGTGGATAAAATCTATGAAGCAATGCTTTTTAAGCCATGTGAAAACGATCATCCACTAGGACCTCGTCCTGCCGCCTCCATACCCAGGCTGCTAGGCCTCCTACTGCCACTACCAAGGATGTCCACCAGGTGGCGACATTGCCCCCCTCTGCTCCTGCTGCAGAGCCAGTCCTGAGCAGCCCTGCTCCAGGTTTTGGCAGGCCGCTCCCAGAAGCGCGCTCGTGGGCCTTGCTCCCTTTTAGCCACCAGCAAAGGGATCGAGGATGAGCACTGAGCCTCCTTACTCATCGAAGATCTAGGAACCTATCTGATTTCTGAGCAGCCCTTTACCCTCGTCTGCCGTCAGGTACTCTCCACCCGACTTGCAGAGTCCGCGGCTTGGGCAGCCTGCACGCTGGCCCCGGCCCGTCAGAATCTCTTCCCCCCACCCCCACCCCACCCCACCCCCACCAACCCGGCCAAGAGGCCACGCGCGGTCGTGAGCAGGGTTCCAGGCCTCTGGAGCCGCGCCGCTTGGACTGCGTCCTGGCCCTGGGCTCGCGAGCTCCATGCCCTGGGCTGAGTCACTTAACATCTCTAAGCTAGTTTCCTCATCAGTACAATGAGGGCATAATCGGTATGGGGGGGGAATAAATCAGAATCTGGGGGGGACTACATTTCTGGTGATTGAAGAGTATTTTCAGTTTGAATTATACAGTGAGGGACACCATACAATTTTTACTACTGCAGACTTCTGAAGGACAGCTTCTAGTATTCTTAAAACTAATGCATGCACGTACACACAAACACACGTGCACACACACTGACTCTGCTCCGCCTACATCCCCACGCGCACACACACGGAGTCATGGACCACACACACCCCCACAACATACACACAACCACACAGGTCCTCAGGCGCGCGCACACACACACACGCAAAGTCACTGTCACGTGCCCCACACGTCCAGGCTCAACTTTAGAATTCCCAGACTCAGGGGAGTCCTGCAAAGAAAGCGACAGTGCAGGGAGAGCCGATTCCCAGTCTCTGACCGCCAGCCTGACCCTTTTCTTCCCAATGCTGGGTCCATCCCATGCCCCAGGGGGCCTTGGATGTGCACAGGGGGACACTCAGACCTCACATCCGGGCTCTGTCCGTAACCTCCATGCCAACAGCTGCCCGTTGGCCTCTCTGTGAGTCCTGGGATGCTGAACTCCGGGGAGAGCCGGTGCAGAAACTACAAGTGGGTCAGGGGCTGCTGGGGCAGGGCATTCGGGGTCCTGGGATTCCAGAGCACGGGGTGGAGCCAATGGGCGTGTCCCCTTGGCCCTGCTGACTCCACCCCGTAGAGGGCGTGGCCAGAGGGAGTGTCAGGGCCAGAGGGACCCTCTGAAGTTCAGGACCCAGGACAGCGCGGGGGTGTCGGGGGTGGGGGTTGGGGGGCCGCCCCTTGCCGTGCTCTAAGGGCAGAAGCCCTAAGGAAGGGCCGGAGGAGGCTGTAAGGTATCCTCACTGCCATCCATTAAAAAAACAAAAGCCCGCCGCAGGCGAGGGTGGGGAGGGTTTTGCTAGAACAAGGGAAGACGCTCGCAGAGGTCTGGCCGCAGAGGGCTGGGGGGCTTGCCAGGCTGATGAGGAACCGAGAGGCCGTCGGCCTCTAAACTCCACACGAATTCCTCCGGGTGACCCTGAGATGCAGGGAGACACGGAAAGCACGGTAAACACAGGCCGGAAGCTCAGCAGCCTGTTGCTTGCTTCACCGTCCGTCTGGCGTCCCCTCTGCTAGCAAGCAGCCTTTACCGCATCACCCACGGCTGACCCGGCTCAGGATTCCAGCTGATTGTCCACGGGTGGCATCACTTGCTGGTGACACGAAGCAGGCACGTTAGCCACCTCCCAAACCCTGAGGCTCCTCCTGGGAGGAGCCTGCGGGCCCCGAGCCCAGCCTCTGCGCCACGATGCTCCTTAGTGCCGCTCCCGGTTCGCTGCCCCGGCCTCTAGCTCTGGCCGGAACCTCGCTGGATTGGCGATAAATGGCACCCATGCACCACGTGTAAGCTTGGGGTCCAGATGTGACCATGGCTCGTCTCTTCTTCCCATCGATTGGGGGATTGTTCGGGCTTCATGTCATCGTGTTGGCAGGAAGGCCAGCACCGCCCCCCTGAGACCTCCCTGAAGACACATAGAAACATAGGACACAACGCAGCCCATCTCTTTGTTTTAAAACACCTTTACAGGGCTACGATTTCTGTTCCGTCAATTAGACACATCTCACGTGTAGTATTTGATCAATTTTCATACATGTCTACACCCAGAAAGCCATCGCCACAATCAAGAGAGCTAACATGTCCACCACTCCCCAAGACGGGCAATTTTCCGATTCCCATATTTACCCCTTCCCACCGCCGTCCCTCCCTGGTAACCATAAGTTTGTTTCTCTATGTCTGTGGCTCTATTTGTCTTTTGCAGTTCAGACCATTTCTGTCTTTTTTTCTTAGATTTCACATGGAAGTTGTGTCATGCGGCATTTTTCTCTCTTCTGGCTTACTTCACTCAGAAGGACTATCTCTGTGTCCAACCATGTTGCCGCAAATGGCATGGTTCCATCCTTTTTCACGGCTGTGTAGTATTCCGCGGCATAAAAAGACAACTACTTCTTTATCCAGTCACCAGTCGTTAGATGTTGGGGTTAGTTCCACGTCCTGGCTAATACAAATAGGGCTGCTGTGAGCATTGAGGTGCATGGGACTTTTTGAGTTAGAGTCTTCTCTTGACATATCCCCAGGCGTGGGCAGGCTGGATCATCAGGTAAGTCCATTTGTAGGTTTTTAAGGAACCTCCATCCCGTCTTCTCTAGTGACAATGCAGCCCCTCTTACTGAAGCAGAGCCATGCTCACAAAGTAACGGCTATTCCTAGAGGTCAGACATGACGTGCATTCAGCTTGGCCTGTTCCAGAAGAAGAGGGCAGTCTGGCAGGGCTGGAGGAGAGTGACCAGGGGAGTGTGGGACAGGCAGGATTCACACCACGTGGGGACATGACAGGCTGGGATAAGGAGCCTGGGCCTCCAGTCATGCCTTGGTAAGCATGGGGCACTGGTTCCAGGACTCCCCACAGATGCCAACATCCATGGATGCTGATGCCTCTTATACAAAATGACATAGGACTTTATTTTTTACATACAAACGTATTTTTCTTCCACGTTGTTGTCGTTTTTACAATGTTGTGTCGAATTCCAGTCTAGAGCACAATTTTCCACTTATGCATAAACATACCCATACAGTCATTGTCACATTCTCTTTCGCTGTGTCCTCCTGTGTACTTTAAATCATCTCTAGGTGACGCGCGGCATGCAAGGCAACGTGAATGCTATGTAAGCGGTTGCCGGTGTGTGGCAAGTTCAATTGTCGCTTTTCGAAACTTTCCGTTTTTTCCCGAATATTTTCAACCCACAGTTAGTTGAATCGGCTGGATCGGGAGCCCCTAGATACAGAGAACCCCCAAGCCCTTCCCACCTCGGACATTTCCACTGGAAGCGCTGAAGGGGCCCAAAGAGAGGAGAAGAGCGCCCTCTAGCGGCTGCAAACGCTGAGGCATTCCTTCAGCCTATGCAGCGCGGGAGAGAAGGTTTCGGGCCGACTAGCGCAAAAGGAGGGCCCGCCTGGACAGGAAGGAGGAAGGACGACAGCGGAAGCCAGCTCGCACCCTTCCTGGAGCTAGCTGGTTGCAGTGAGGGACGCCGAGGAACTGGGGACACGTCGCGTGGGGATGGGGGGGGGCAATCGTGGCGGCCAGGAGCAGGGTTCACACAGCTGGCACCCAGTTTGCACGATCAAAATGACAAGGAGAGGGGGTGGGGGGAAGGGGCTGCCTCAGCACCGGGATCCTGACAAGGGCCATAGCGCCGCGACCTCAGCTAATGCGGCTCCCCTGCTAAGCCAGAAAAAGGAAACTGTGAGGCAAGATACTGCAGATTCCACCGCAGCCACACGGATGACTAGATCTCTAACCTGACAAAATGGAACCCTCGGAAACAGGAATCTTCCCTTTCTTCTACATTTTGACCTTGGGACAGGGAGCCACACTTCCCTGACGGGAACCGTCTTTACTCCGGCAGAGAGCTCAGTTTTCCAGGAATAAGTATGGAGAAAAAGTGTGCCGTGATGGTTTAGCAGTTCAAAGCGGAAGCCCGTCTTAGAAACGGGAAAAACCTGCTTCTCAATGAAGTCGAGTTATGGCACGAAGCAGGAGGAAGTTTAAGGAAATCTCTCTTAATATCCATTCACCAGACAAGACTAGCCAGTCCTAAAAAGGCAGCACTTTAAATCAAGGAAGTCTCTTGCTTCCTTTCTGGGGCGGGGTGGGGGCGGGGGGACATGAGAAACAATGCCGCATTTTAAAACAAGCCTTGGGGCCCTAGATACGGAGAGTGTTGTTGGGTGTTGAGGCTGAGAGGTGTTGCTGAGGAGAACGTAAAGCTGCGTATAGACTGGTATGGGTTCCAAGTCTACCGCTGGAAAACAAGTAGCCAATCATGAGCCCATTTGATTGGGAAAGAAGTAAATAACTCAAAAATGGGAAAGACATGGGATTAAATAGCGGTAGCGAGCAATTAAATCCAAGATGTTTATACCTATATTTTCATTGTGAATGCAACAAACTGAAAGCAACTGTCTAAAAAGCAGTAACTGTAGCCCGCGCACGCGCACACACGCACACAATGGGGAACGGCAGAGAGGTAAAATATGCTAAATGTATCATGATTGAGAAACAAGATCTAATAGATTATCCCGTTTTTGAGACTGTTATAGCAATACTGGTCCAATTACATATAAAGTTATGAACTTAGAGATGACTTATTAAAACTTAGAGGGAATTTTAATTGGAAGACCATATAGCTTCCAAATCATTGAAGAGAAAACTAACCTCACAAAAATTAATCAATGCAGCTAAGATGGAGTAACGGAGACCGTATTTACCATCGTAGGATAGACCCCAATGTGGATAAAATCTATGAAGCAATGCTTTTTAAGCCATGTGAAAACGATCATCCACTAGGACCTCGTCCTGCCGCCTCCATACCCAGGCTGCTAGGCCTCCTACTGCCACTACCAAGGATGTCCACCAGGTGGCGACATTGCCCCCCTCTGCTCCTGCTGCAGAGCCAGTCCTGAGCAGCCCTGCTCCAGGTTTTGGCAGGCCGCTCCCAGAAGCGCGCTCGTGGGCCTTGCTCCCTTTTAGCCACCAGCAAAGGGATCGAGGATGAGCACTGAGCCTCCTTACTCATCGAAGATCTAGGAACCTATCTGATTTCTGAGCAGCCCTTTACCCTCGTCTGCCGTCAGGTACTCTCCACCCGACTTGCAGAGTCCGCGGCTTGGGCAGCCTGCACGCTGGCCCCGGCCCGTCAGAATCTCTTCCCCCCACCCCCACCCCACCCCACCCCCACCACCCCGGCCAAGAGGCCACGTGCGGTCGTGAGCAGGGCTCCAGGCCTCTGGAGCCGCGCCGCTTGGACTGCGTCCTGGCCCTGGGCTCGCGAGCTCCATGCCCTGGGCTGAGTCACTTAACATCTCTAAGCTAGTTTCCTCATCAGTACAATGAGGGCATAATCGGTATGGGGGGGGGGAATAAATCAGAATCTGGGGGGGACTACATTTCTGGTGATTGAAGAGTATTTTCAGTTTGAATTATACAGTGAGGGACACCATACAATTTTTACTACTGCAGACTTCTGAAGGACAGCTTCTAGTATTCTTAAAACTAATGCATGCACGTACACACAAACACACGTGCACACACACTGACTCTGCTCCGCCTACATCCCCACGCGCACACACACGGAGTCATGGACCACACACACCCCCACAACATACACACAACCACACAGGTCCTCAGGCGCGCGCACACACACACACGCAAAGTCACTGTCACGTGCCCCACACGTCCAGGCTCAACTTTAGAATTCCCAGACTCAGGGGAGTCCTGCAAAGAAAGCGACAGTGCGGGGAGAGCCGATTCCCAGTCTCTGACCGCCAGCCTGACCCTTTTCTTCCCAATGCTGGGTCCATCCCATGCCCCAGGGGGCCTTGGATGTGCACAGGGGGACACTCAGACCTCACATCCGGGCTCTGTCCGTAACCTCCATGCCAACAGCTGCCCGTTGGCCTCTCTGTGAGTCCTGGGATGCTGAACTCCGGGGAGAGCCGGTGCAGAAACTACAAGTGGGTCAGGGGCTGCTGGGGCAGGGCATTCGGGGTCCTGGGATTCCAGAGCACGGGGTGGAGCCAATGGGCGTGTCCCCTTGGCCCTGCTGACTCCACCCCGTAGAGGGCGTGGCCAGAGGGAGTGTCAGGGCCAGAGGGACCCTCTGTAGTTCAGGACCCAGGACAGCGCGGGGGTGTCGGGGGTGGGGGTTGGGGGGCCGCCCCTTGCCGTGCTCTAAGGGCAGAAGCCCTAAGGAAGGGCCGGAGGAGGCTGTAAGGTATCCTCACTGCCATCCATTAAAAAAACAAAAGCCCGCCGCAGGCGAGGGTGGGGAGGGTTTTGCTAGAACAAGGGAAGACGCTCGCAGAGGTCTGGCCGCAGAGGGCTGGGGGGCTTGCCAGGCTGATGAGGAACCGAGAGGCCGTCGGCCTCTAAACTCCACACGAATTCCTCCGGGTGACCCTGAGATGCAGGGAGACACGGAAAGCACGGTAAACACAGGCCGGAAGCTCAGCAGCCTGTTGCTTGCTTCACCGTCCGTCTGGCGTCCCCTCTGCTAGCAAGCAGCCTTTACCGCATCACCCACGGCTGACCCGGCTCAGGATTCCAGCTGATTGTCCACGGGTGGCATCACTTGCTGGTGACACGAAGCAGGCACGTTAGCCACCTCCCAAACCCTGAGGCTCCTCCTGGGAGGAGCCTGCGGGCCCCGAGCCCAGCCTCTGCGCCACGATGCTCCTTAGTGCCGCTCCCGGTTCGCTGCCCCGGCCTCTAGCTCTGGCCGGAACCTCGCTGGATTGGCGATAAATGGCACCCATGCACCACGTGTAAGCTTGGGGTCCAGATGTGACCATGGCTCGTCTCTTCTTCCCATCGATTGGGGGATTGTTCGGGCTTCATGTCATCGTGTTGGCAGGAAGGCCAGCACCGCCCCCCTGAGACCTCCCTGAAGACACATAGAAACATAGGACACAACGCAGCCCATCTCTTTGTTTTAAAACACCTTTACAGGGCTACGATTTCTGTTCCGTCAATTAGACACATCTCACGTGTAGTATTTGATCAATTTTCATACATGTCTACACCCAGAAAGCCATCGCCACAATCAAGAGAGCTAACATGTCCACCACTCCCCAAGACGGGCAATTTTCCGATTCCCATATTTACCCCTTCCCACCGCCGTCCCTCCCTGGTAACCATAAGTTTGTTTCTCTATGTCTGTGGCTCTATTTGTCTTTTGCAGTTCAGACCATTTCTGTCTTTTTTTCTTAGATTTCACATGGAAGTTGTGTCATGCGGCATTTTTCTCTCTTCTGGCTTACTTCACTCAGAAGGACTATCTCTGTGTCCAACCATGTTGCCGCAAATGGCATGGTTCCATCCCTTTTCACGGCTGTGTAGTATTCCGCGGCATAAAAAGACAACTACTTCTTTATCCAGTCACCAGTCGTTAGATGTTGGGGTTAGTTCCACGTCCTGGCTAATACAAATAGGGCTGCTGTGAGCATTGAGGTGCATGGGACTTTTTGAGTTAGAGTCTTCTCTTGACATATCCCCAGGCGTGGGCAGGCTGGATCATCAGGTAAGTCCACTTGTAGGTTTTTAAGGAACCTCCATCCCGTCTTCTCTAGTGACAATGCAGCCCGTCTTACTGAAGCAGAGCCATGCTCACAAAGTAACGGCTATTCCTAGAGGTCAGACATGACGTGCATTCAGCTTGGCCTGTTCCAGAAGAAGAGGGCAGTCTGGCAGGGCTGGAGGAGAGTGACCAGGGGAGTGTGGGACAGGCAGGATTCACACCACGTGGGGACATGACAGGCTGGGATAAGGAGCCTGGGCCTCCAGTCATGCCTTGGTAAGCATGGGGCACTGGTTCCAGGACTCCCCACAGATGCCAACATCCATGGATGCTGATGCCTCTTATACAAAATGACATAGGACTTTATTTTTTACATACAAACGTATTTTTCTTCCACGTTGTTGTCGTTTTTACAATGTTGTGTCGAATTCCAGTCTAGAGCACAATTTTCCACTTATGCATAAACATACCCATACAGTCATTGTCACATTCTCTTTCGCTGTGTCCTCCTGTGTACTTTAAATCATCTCTAGGTGACGCGCGGCATGCAAGGCAACGTGAATGCTATGTAAGCGGTTGCCGGTGTGTGGCAAGTTCAATTGTCGCTTTTCGAAACTTTCCGTTTTTTCCCGAATATTTTCAACCCACAGTTAGTTGAATCGGCTGGATCGGGAGCCCCTAGATACAGAGAACCCCCAAGCCCTTCCCACCTCGGACATTTCCACTGGAAGCGCTGAAGGGGCCCAAAGAGAGGAGAAGAGCGCCCTCTAGCGGCTGCAAACGCTGAGGCATTCCTTCAGCCTATGCAGCGCGGGAGAGAAGGTTTCGGGCCGACTAGCGCAAAAGGAGGGCCCGCCTGGACAGGAAGGAGGAAGGACGACAGCGGAAGCCAGCTCGCACCCTTCCTGGAGCTAGCTGGTTGCAGTGAGGGACGCCGAGGAACTGGGGACACGTCGCGTGGGGATGGGGGGGGCAATCGTGGCGGCCAGGAGCAGGGTTCACACAGCTGGCACCCAGTTTGCACGATCAAAATGACAAGGAGAGGGGGTGGGGGGAAGGGGCTGCCTCAGCACCGGGATCCTGACAAGGGCCATAGCGCCGCGACCTCAGCTAATGCGGCTCCCCTGCTAAGCCAGAAAAAGGAAACTGTGAGGCAAGATACTGCAGATTCCACCGCAGCCACACGGATGACTAGATCTCTAACCTGACAAAATGGAACCCTCGGAAACAGGAATCTTCCCTTTCTTCTACACTTTGACTTTGGGACAGGGAGCCACACTTCTCTGACGGGAACCGTCTTTACTCCGGCAGAGAGCTCAGTTTTCCAGGAATAAGTATGGAGAAAAAGTGTGCCGTGATGGTTTAGCAGTTCAAAGCGGAAGCCCGTCTTAGAAACGGGAAAAACATGCTTCTCAATGAAGTCGAGTTATGGCACGAAGCAGGAGGAAGTTTAAGGAAATCTCTCTTAATATCCATTCACCAGACAAGACTAGCCAGTCCTAAAAAGGCAGCACGTTAAATCAAGGAAGATTCTTGCTTCCTTTTAGGGGCGGGAGGGGGGCGGGGGGACATGAGAAACAATGCCGCATTTTAAAACAAGCCTTGGGGCCCTAGATACGGAGAGTGTTGTTGGGTGTTGAGGCTGAGAGGTGTTGCTGAGGA